>NC_037603.1:13251476-13574245 GCF_003073045.1 Pomacea canaliculata
CAGCAAGCTGAATTAGCAGACAAAATGGACTTGTGCCAGACATTGCTCCGCCTTGGAGGTGTTACTGAGACAGAAGGTCTGGTGATAGCACATTCAGATGCTTGTGTGACAATGACAGAATGTGTATTAAATGTAGTGACAAAGCTAAGAGGTGAAGCCAAAACATTTCAGTAAAGTGTTAATCACTAATTTCAGTATTAAATTATTTCAGTATAGTGTTAATAACTAATACCAAATTGCTGTTAGACTCATAGTTGTAATTTATTTTTTCTGATAAATGTCTAAAAGGAAATAGATTGTTTGTTAACTGATGTTGAAAGCGGTATTGATAGTTATTGAAGAGTCAACTGTTGCTTTTGCTTATGCATCACCAGAAATTCGGATCCCTCGATCTGAGGCCATTTACAGAGAGCTGAATGATTGTTCTGTAGACCTGAAACGCATTCTTGGACGAATTCCAGAGCAGATCTATGATCGCAAACAGTTTTTGGAAACTATAAAGTGAGTACAACTGAAGCAAAAAAGAAAAATGCTCTGTTGTCTTTCACAACAATATAAATATTATTACCACAATGATCACTGTTGCTACTGAAGCCAATAAGACCTGGAAGTTTAAAAGTTCTAAAAGTTATGATTTGTCACAGGGAAATTGCCAGCTCCATCAAAACTCTACTTGATGCAGTAAACAAAGTGATTGCAGAAATGCCGCCGCACATGGTAGAGAATGGAACAAAACAGGTACACGTGTTGCCATAAATATGTGTGCGTATTATTCTTTGTTCTGTGTTGTCAATCATTGCTTGTCAAGTTATCAATGAGAAAAATGTCCTATGGAAAGACTATCTCTATGAATCAAACAGGTGATGCAACATTCATTCAGTGAAATGAAGGGGGTATTGTTTTAATTTACAGGTGTTAGAAGACCGCAAGAAGGAGTTTGTGAGATACTCAAAAAAATTCAGCAACACATTGAAAGAATATTTCCGAGACACAAGTCTGTGAGTATTACATTTATCATTTGTTCATACCTAGCCAGTCACATGAAGCCCATCATAGTCTTTTCAAATGAATGCTTATTTTTGGCTTTGACGCAAAAAGTTTTCATCAGTTATCTGCTTAGAGGGTAGGCAGAAAGTGTTCAATATGGTTTGAGATTGAGAACTATATCAGTTTTGTATTGTTAGGAACATTAAATTTATATTGTTGTAGTTGGTGAGATTTATCGATACCATCAGCCCTACTGCAACATTCTTGTTTCTCCATTTACTGGCATTCTTTGCCTCTCAACACATCTGTCAATTCTTATGTAATGCAAGAAACAAAAAAGATTTCTGCCATTAACATTTTATTTCTCTTCCCTCAGAAACCAGAGCGTATTTCTGAGTGCCAACCACCTTATCCACCAGACAAATCTGATTCTGAAGACTGTTCGTCAGGATGTTTGCTGAGAACCCTGCGCTGTTTGGCCAGCATTAAGTGATTTTCAAGTATGCTGGTGCCTGTTGTACACTTTTCAGCAGGCATGGAAGGGACAGACTACTATTCCATCCAAGCGTGCAACAAATTGTTATGTGGCTATTTTAATGTGCAAACGGATACAGTGCACCATACCCATATTTTTGTCATTGACGTTGCCTGTATTTAGAAGAAAAAACTTCCTTGTCCACATATCTTTCTCATCCTAACATTACAAAGGGAAGGGATGTGAGGTTATGAAAGTCAACTGTAGATATGGGGAAGATTAGTGTCAGTGGAGCATAAAGTGTACCAAAAATTGATGGGGGAAATGTTGAAGTGGTTTGAAAATGAAAAGCCTATTTAAATTTAAGTTATGGTTTTTATGTGGTAAACATTCTTACAATATTCAGCACAAATGAACCTCTGAAATATCTCCCTTTAATGGCTTTCAGCACGGGCACCCTGCAGGGATCAGTGGATGTGTGTATAGAAATGGTGTAGGGTGATAATTGAAATATTCAGTTGTACAGTTTATTTTTATGACATCGCTCACACCAACTAGCAAAGCGTGTTTAAAAAGTGGTAAATCTTGTATTTGCGAGGTTTAAGGGAAACTTAGCAGTTGTATTTTCACTTTGTTTTAAAGATGTCCTAATTTTTCCTTTTATACGGCTAGTGTAGGCAGGTTCTTTGTCATGATTTCAGCTTCTTCAGACCATAGATGATTTTTTTTTTAAAATTTATTTAAATTTGAGACAGTTATTGCTGCTTGTTCTTTCTACATCTGTTTAACCCTATTTCCTGTTTTCTTGGAGAGGATGCCCCAAAAATACTGCACTGCGCTTAAGTTGGCCCTCTGTAATCTGGAGTGCGCTTATATCTGACTCTTGGCTTATCAAATCCAAATGACAAACAACACAAAACATTACTTAAAAATTGAATTGCTTATAGCCAGCATGCATATAATCAAGAGAGCGCTTAATTGATTTCTTTGGGTAAGACGCATTGTCATGGATTCATAATGATCTGTGGTGCTGCTCAATTCCCACATCTGAAAATATGTGCAATTTTAAGGTGAAATTAGCTTGTCACTCATTCTTGAGACTCCTGTAGGGTTTGGACAATGCTTCCCAAGTTTGTGAAGGTTAAGCTTACAGATCTGACACACTAATTGTCCGTGGTTGCTACATAGAAAAGTCAGAACAAGTCATGTTATCACAGAGGCAGCCAGATATTAAAACCACCTGTACCTTACCTCCCTTTGCTTAGGAACACAACCAGCAAGCACAATCAAATTGTCAGAATCTCTTTATGCATGAAATTTCTTTTTTTTTTTTTTTTTTTTTTTGAGAAGTCATCCATTGGACATATGAACAAACTAATTATAGCTTATTTACATAATGAATCAACTCCTTGAAAGTTTTGGGGGCACTTTTATTGATTACACAGTAAGTGGTCAAGAGAGGAAGATCACGTGTTTGGCAGTACAACTTGTGTTCTTGTTGACTGTTCACTCCAAAATATTTTTCAAAGCTGGGTTTGGGAAATTCACATTCCATGGTTGTTATGTCACCCTGGTTTTCATATTAACATTGACCAGAACATATGACAGATGTTTTGTACACAATTTATAAAAACACAAAAGTGTGTGGTGCATAAGATGGAATATAATATTGTCTTTTGAAAGTGTCTTGCATGGTATGGACTGATGCGGAGCTATTTAACACTTCACTAAAGGATGTTATGTATGCCTGAAAATTGTAAGGTGGTGGTTGCTATTTTAAGAGCGCGTCTTACTTTCTGCAGAGCTAAATAACATAATATTGCTCTAAACAATTGAAAAACCACCTTCACTTTTTACTTCTTTACAAAATACTTTCTACATAACAATTCATTGTAATGCAACTTTCAAAATAACAGTGAACATAATGTATCTTTCTAAATAACATCAAACATGACCAAATGATCTATTCAGCAACTTGTTGCAGGCTTTAATAGAGATGTCAGTTTGCATGAAAAAAAAAAAAAGAATTCTCATGCAAGATACAATGATTACTGCTAGATAACCAAATACGAGCTTTCTTCACATGACAGTAGCTATCCACCAAGGACGCCGCCTTTCACCTATGCTGTTCAGCAGCTTTTTTGGAGAACATCATCCACGACCTACACACTTCCATTAGTTGAAGGCCGATTTTCATCCTATACTTTGCAGATGAGAGCAATCAGGTAGCATGCACTAACAGAGAACTGCAAGACATTATTAAAAGGCTGACAGACAGCTTGAACACATATGGAGGAAAGACCAGTACTGACAAAGATTGAAGTCATTGGTTATTGTCAATGGCAAAGCATTGTCGAGAAAAAGAAATCCATCTTCACTGCATACAGAAAGTAGCAAAGGATACAAACAGCGGGAAAGCTGGGATCAAATGTCAATTAAACATATCTGGAAACTTCTGTGATCTCAAAGATTTGACCTCTTTCTGTACATATGGTGATGTTTGTAGGCATGGATCACAAAAACAGAAATTGTGTGTGTGCTTGTGTTTAGGGGGTGGGGTACTCGCTCAGATTTAGGGAAATAGTTCTTTGTGCCTAATTTAGCTTTGTTTTTGAAAGTAGATTGCACCTGCAGTAAACTAATAGGTCTAGGAGGCTCATAGATTGATGACTGTCATCATACCTTGACCTGCAAAGTAGAATGAAAACTATGTTCCATTCTCCCTTGTCATCACTTTTGCTAAGGGCTGTACATTTCTTCTCTTGCGTAACATTATAAAAAACCTGACCTCTCCCTTGCAGTCCTCATCAGATAATGAAAGAAATGTCACTGGACATTCAACTGAAGAGAAAATTTCATAAAAAGTCCTCAAGCATTATACCCATTTTGTAATTTTTTTCCTTTAACCTCACAGATAATCAAAATTTGTGTCATCACTCTAAATGAACCCCTAGTTTGGACAGGATTTTGTCCTTATATATGGAGTGTCATACACAGGATGATTGCATAGCCTTGATGAGAATTCTGGATTAAACTACAGCAGCATATTTTACACCTTTGATTAGGTAATAGTAAGGAGGGATAAACATAACACTGTTTGCTCAGCTATGGTGAAGTGAAAGCTGTGAGCCAAAACATCTTCATCAGCACAATATTGGGAGGATTTGACAAGGTCATAAATATTTTGAATTTTGCAGTATAATTGTGTTACTGCTTTAAAGCAGATTTAAAGTTTTTATTTAAAAAATTGTACAGTTTAAAAGAAAAAGGGTGGCTGACTGGCTGAAAGATGTTCTTTTAAACTTGGGTACAGCATTCACTGAATGTGTATTTTGCAACCAGCAAAATGTTAACATCTGTGTTGTTGAATTTGCATCTGTTCTTATCACATGACTGTTTTATTGTTTTGATAAGATGTTTTATGTACATGTATAAATTGGAAAAAGGAGATATGTTGTAGCTTTGTTATTAAAACAGCTGAGTTTGCAAAAAGCAAAGAAATAATGTTTCAGTGACAATCACTCCAACCCCTCATTTTGCATCCCTCTCCATATTTCTTTCTCTCTCTTGCTTTCTTTAAATCACACAAATCCCAAGAAGCCATGCCATCAAAGTTTAATAATGACCTTTCCCCTTTTCATTACAGTTAACTAAAAGTAAAACGCTGAGCAAATTCTATCAGGGATTTGAACCCAAATTTGTAAGGACCAAAGACATGAACTACTAGTTTTGAGTTAGTCTGGCTGTCAAAACGAAAAAAGAAATTTCAATGAACAGAATCATGCACACTGTGTCCAAAGCCCAGAAACTTGTCTGATGTAAACAGAAAGTATGCATGAAACTGCAGAACCATAACATGCCACAGCTTTAAACATAAAATCCACGTATAATGAAAAAAACAAATAGTGCAGAACATTCTTTTCTTGAATGGCCAACAAGGCTATCCCAGAATACACCCATGATTAGCAGCATGCAAACAAAATTAATGCCACAGTAACAATACATTAAACTGTGAGAATATTATGGCTATGTAGTATTCCATCAACTTATGCATATTAAAGCAGTACAGAAAAGCTACACAACAGAATTTTGCAGCTAGCAAATGTTCGGTCTCGATGCTGAGAACTTCTGTGTAATAGAGAAGTTATAACTAAACAGTTACAAAGTACCAAATATTTTTCATGAATATTTTAACATATAAGTACAAATAAACTATAAATTATATAACAATATAATTATCCCCGTTTCTTAATGCGAGACATCATGGCTGGCAGTGGATGGAATTCTGGGAATAAAAATGAAAATTGTGAAGTTTTTGTTTGTGATGAAACCAACAACAGTATGTACACAATTCTTTGAAGCTAATGTTTGTGTACTGATGTCAGCTTAACAGTTAGGTCGACATATACAGTCTTAACACTGCTAATTTCCATGATTGTGTAAAGAAAGTTTGGGGGGAATGGAAAACAACAACAAAACATTGCTAAGGCTGAAAATTTAGCATCATGCATGCTCACAGAACTTGGTAGTGAAATGAGGGAATACAGTATCTTTGAAAATTACCTCAACTGATTGTGCACAACTTACTTGTAGGCCTGACTTTGAAGCCAGAGCCAGTTTTTCCAACCAAAAAAAAACAAAAAACAAGCAAGCAAACAAACAAACAAACAGAAAAACCAATTAATTTAAAAAAAACTGCATTATGGTTGTGGTTGTTTTGGCATAAATGTTAAATATACAATTCTATAATAATCTATGATCATGCTGACATGCTCAAAGTCTGTATAAACCAAAGCAAAGTTGAACTAGTATCACAAATTTCACAGTGATCGAACTAGTATCACAAATTTCACAGTGAACTAGTATCACAAATTTCACAGTGAACTAGTATCACAAATTCTGTAGTGAAAATGCTTAATAGTTATGCTATTCCCTTAAGAATCCATAATCAAGATTGTTCCTATAACACAATCATTTCTAACTGAAGCTTCAAACTATAGGAAATAAAATTTAGAGAAATCAGATCCACAGATGATAAGTTTTTTTTTTTGCTGTTTTGTGCGCCATTGCTGAACACAATCTATATGCTCTTCAAAAGCCCACACTCAAGGCTAAAGAACCAGATTCCAACAAAGTACTTGTTTGCAAACTGTGCATTTTGCTGAGCCAAAACATGGAAAGGGTGGGGATGATGAAAAAGTGGGAGAAAATAATTAACATAAATGACAACCACCAGCAATTTATTTCCCAATATCTTCTACATGTAAGTCCTCATATCAAACCTTTCTAAACATGACAAATCATTAGTAGTAAAGATGTTTCCTTTTTCTGTTATATATTTCTAGAGAAAAATAGGAAATAAATATGCACACATATAAAAAGGAATAATAATGCAAAAAATGAAATCAGTTTGAGGGGAAACGTAAGAAAAGAATAAATGAAATGTGTGAACACTCAGGATGTGGGAGAAATAAAAATATTGAAGGAAGCATGATATCTTTAATACTACTGGGTGAAACAGATTAAAGAGAAAAAAATTAAAACCATAGTTTTGAATGCTGCCAGTGATGACACACCAAGCACTGATTTAAAGTATAATATTCTTGACAAAACAGTCAAATGATTGTTTATAAGAAATGAAGCAGTGCTCCATGTAGGCTTTTAAGAAAACAAATTGCCACTACAAGCCTTCAACAATGCATGAGCATTTTACCATTGGTTTGTGAAACACACTTTCTATCTGACAGACTGAACCAACATTTTCCCCGCGTAAATGGTCCAAACATTGGACAATAACAGTTTGATTTCAACATGGCGATTCAGAAATATACCAAACATAGACAGTCTTTCTCAATGATCAATGGATGACACTTGTAAGGAGAAAAAAAATCTGTTTCTTATATAATCCATATTTGCTTTAAAGGCAGAGATTCTCCCAGTTCAAAGAAAAAGCAAACTGAAGGGTGAGTGAGCTTCAGACAGCCAGTGTGTTACTTGTGCTACTGAATATCAAGAACTCTGTATTCACACCTGCTCTGCTGGGACTGCCCCTTCAGAAAGACTTCAAGACTATAAAGGACAGAACCACATGCCTGCCAAACATTCCAAAGGTGCAAGGTCATCAGAAGTTTGCCTTTAAGTGGCATTATCAGGAATCCTCACATCTGGGTTTGACCACATATTAAGGACCTTTGTGCAACATAGGTTACTTGCTATTTGTGCAAAAACTGCCATAACAGCAAGTATTTGCAAAACAGGAAGAGAATAAGTACTTCAGAAAAAGAGAAGGTAAGCTACCCCTCATCTCAACAAATAACAACACAAATTACATACATAAGTAGAATCACGCATCAATTTTTCTTGCTCATTCTCGGTAATGCAGGGAATATGTACATATAGCAATATACAGCACAATCAGGGAACAGATCCAAACAAAGTTCATTTTCAAACATCACTTTTGCCTTAGATGCATCATCTGTTTTAGACCAAAAAACATGTTTCAGTCTCAGACCCAAGCAACACATCACATTGCAATCCCACTAACCTTGCCAACATTTTGTGACACTGTGTGCAGGCCTGCATAATGAAGTAGATAATTAATTTTCTTTTTATGCTGTAACTGTATGAAAAAAAGGTGATATTCTGAAGACAATTTCAAACAACAATTTGAAACAATTTTGTTTCTTTACTGCTTTGCTTTATCCTCTTGACTCATCCATGTTTGACCATGGTGAGGTTATCTATAATTCAACACGTTGACTCATGTCAGAGGTGGGTTCATGGATAAATACAGTTCCAATAACACTGCTACATTGTGATATACATATGCTGATTAACTGATTTACATTCAAAAGCGTAAAAGCAGAGTTAAGTTTCATATGTAGTATTTTTCTGGAACCTTCTGAGAAAAAGGTCAGGTCGTCCCCTAACATTTTTCAGTCACTGGGAAGCGAGGTGTAAGAGACCATAGTTTTCTTAAGGCCAGTGTCTTTGTGAGGGCAGTGCTCATCTCTTCTCCCTCTTGCTGCCTGATCTCTAAGCAGTCAGGTACCCATTCCTGACAGCAGAGGTGCATGGGGAAAGTTTGCTGCATCACATGAGTATTGAACCAGTCCACCATCAAGTGCAGATGCCATTGCTCTAACCATTCAGCTCTCTGCTTCTCCTTAAGTTAAAGTTAGAGTTCAAATTTACAGTCTTAAAGACCAAGCATGATCTATGTAAGATGTACCTACGACTCTGCAAAAAATTACAATGATAATAAGTTATGAATTCATTGTGAGTCAGCTCAATTTAGTTTTAAATTTAAAAATAAGTGACTTAAAGCCCCTGAGACTGAGCTTCGAGCAAGCTGTAGATAAGAAATTGACATAACTATGTCTAAAGCCAGCTATCAGGCGATCACAGTCTGGTGTATGCTTTCTAATTATATATTCCTCCTTATAGCTTTGGACTTCCAAATTTCTTTTAGCATGGCAAGGGTTTGATTTGCTTTGATGAGTCTGTTCTTCATATCCTTTTCTGAATTGCCATCTCTTGTTACTAGACTGCCAAGGTATGCAAATTCTTGGACTTTCTCTACTTCTTTATCAATTGTGATGGGTTCTGCTGACTGCATTCTCATTCCAACCAAAGCTCTAAGGAATTGAAATACAAAATTAAGAATCTTCAGAAGCAGTGTTCTTTTGGTCTTACTCTATGAAGGGAGTGCTGGAAGATAGCAAAAATCAGGAAGAAACTAGAGGCTTTTCTGAGAATGTCTGAGAAAAAGTTTCAAGATATTCTGGCCTAAAACAATTACTAATGAAGAAATCATTACAAGAGCCAGCTGCAAAAATATGACAACCATAATCCAGAAAAGATGGAAAGGTTAGGGTATTTGTGTAGAATGAAACCACAAACCAAAAACCAGAGGCACCACCCACAATAGACCTTCACTGGTCAGCTGGTGACAAGAGGAAGCATGGCTGACAAGAAACATGGAGAAGGTCAGTAGAGAGAAAACTAAAGGACCAGAAACTGTCCTGGAACAGCATGGCTAAACTTGCGGCTGACAGAAAAAATGAAGGTCTCTAGAGGATGGAAGCTTTATGTAACCCCATAGGTACAAAGAGGACTTTGTAAGTAATATGGTTTCTTTCATTGGGGCTTCATGCTTTTTACTGGGAATGCAAAATAGCCGATTGGGAAGCAGACTATGAAAAGGAACAAATCCTAAGCAGTAGATTCACCCACTTATCCTGTCACTTGAAAATGTTGGAGTGATGTAACACAATTATGCAACAAGAAATTTATCATCATTCTTGATGCAAGAATATTGACATGACAGCCCCTGCAGATCATAGAAGCTGAATACCTTTTTAATACAGCAGACAGGTCAGGGTCTTTTCAACACAATGATACACTAGGTCTTAATTATTGGGACATGTTTCAGTATTTTACTCAAACCTGTTTATCACATTTCTGATTTTCATTGCTGATTAACTTTGTCCATCTGCTTGGCATTTCTCAGCACTCTGTAGCAACTGATGCGCTCAGACTGCCTTTTCCTTTGTGCCATATGCCTTTTCAGATGCTTGGTACCGTAAGAAATTCTTGGCACGACACTTTTTGGCACTTCAATATAGCTATAGCTTGGAATGGATTCAGAAGATTATAGTGTGTGTCTGTTTATATCTTCTTTTTTTATATAACCTTGTAAACTCTGTCCATTCATAAAGACCTTGTTTACACAAACTTAGGCAAGTAAATAATTAAATATAAATCTATTAGCACCTTCATTACAGCTAGGTACCAGTTGAAAAATAACAAATGAAACTATACACCCATTTTCACGCACAATTATGCATATGCACAACTTTGTTTTAAATAAATGGTCAAATCATTAAAAAGCCGACATGAATATAGAAAATGTGAAATATTAGGTCTCTTAATTGAAATGACAAACCATGTAAATGACATGTACACAAACTGCATTCAAGACATCAATGCTTATTATTTCCATAGTTTTATTTAAGAAAGTTCTTCATTTAACACCTCTGAGTTTCTACGGTTGGTCCTTTAATTTAAAGATAAGAGTCCTGCTTCCAACTAGCTAATATTGATAACAGTGCCAGCACAAGTTAAACAGAAGAGAAACAGAAAAACAAAATCTTTGGATTTTGAAAGATTTTCAGTGAATCACATGCTACCTAACTTGACAGCATGTTACATTCACTTGCTTGTAAAATATTATGAAGTGCTATTATTTAAAGTCCAGCATGTGTATGCTTAATGTCAACGAAACTTAATTTATGGGCTCTGTAACACAGGGAGGCAACTGCACAGATCACAAATATTTAAAGAAGCAATCACTATACTTATACTATTAACAAGCTTTCTTTTGTGTGAAATAAGTCCACACAAAAAAAATAATGAGTAATGAGAGCAAACTTTGCTGTGTAGATTTGTGTGCACACATGCACCCACATGCTGAAGTCTTTTATACTGTGGTTCTCAAACTTTTTACACTTAAGTAAATATGGCGGTTCAACCAAGTTTATATTGCCGCATTTAATCTAAATGTCTTTCTCATTGTATCCACAAATGCGAACTTTTAACATGTGAAATGAGAATGAGCAAGAGAGTGTAAGTGAGAGCAGGTGACAAAGGAAACCTGACTTATGTTTGCACTTGAGTCTACAAACCATGCTTAAGGTACACTTCAGTTTCTTGTAATCTACCTAAAGTCAGGATCAGTGTTAGCTTGATGTGCAAGTTGTATGCTTAAGGTACACTTCAGTTTCTTGTAGTCTACCTGGTCAGAATCGGTGTTAGCTTGGTATGTAAGTTGTCCATGTTTTGTTCAAGTTGTCCATAGGCCTTCTCTGTGGGACTTGTAACATGGACTTGTCCAAATATTTGCAACACCCCAACCCCCCAGCGGCATTACAACTCCCGAAATCCTGATATCCATTCCAATCAGAAAGACTGAGGGAGCTTGTAATGAATCAAGCAATGCGCAGGACTTCCTGTCATTAGTGTATCTTGTCACATTTTGCGTCATCACAAGAAAGGGTTGGTGGACTTTCCCCTAGGTGGAAGCTGCTGTTGAGCTGCTGTGCTCTGCAAGATAAAAAAATCTTAAATGTGAAACAGACAATTTAAGACCACCTTCAAGTCATCTCTTCTTACTATTAGTTCTGAATGAAACAGTCTTTCGAAATAATAACAAGCAAAATAGCAACTTTCTCTCTGAATTTTAAACTATGCTCATCTTGTTTGTACAGTTTAATTTCAAAGCTTGTGCCTGATAAGTGAATGACAAACTTCCTATATTTCACAAACTTTAAGGACAAAATCACGCATCATTAGGTTTCAAAACAAATATTGGCATGTTTAGTGGTAAAGCAATTTTTTAATGGCACTAAAAAGTTTTGACAAATTACTCTCTTAGTGCCAAAAGAATAAAAAGGATTGACAACAATGACAGAAACAAAATATTTGTGGTGTTAGTAATGAGGAAGTATTTTATATAAATAATAAATTTCATTTAAACAAAGATCTTTCAAGCTTTGGTAAGTTTTCATTTCAGTTTTTAATAAATTGCATAAATTGTGTGACAAACAATAAGTACACAGCAAAAACAAACACCCCACCAACTTTTAAAATATTTTGTGCTGTGGACTCTAGCATAAACCTTCACCCTCTTTTGCAATAAAAACAGCATAAGTCACAATTTCAAAGTCTCTGAACATGTTTTGCTACCATGGTTTTTTGGTAACATATCAAGTTTGCTAAATTTAATAATTGAATTGTCACAAAATAAGTTATGCAAACAAATGGAGCTTAGCGTACAGATCAAGGTGTCTGACCATCTAAAGAACATTTCTAGAGAAAGAAAAAAAACTTAGTTCATAAATCATCGAACCTTTGCATTTTAAAATTGTATGTCTTCTATGAAAAATTATTTGACATTCAGACTGTATGTAAAGTCTGTAGACTTTTGTTTCATTTAAAGTCATTATGAGTAAACTTTGCTTTTGAAGCTATAGTTATGTTGGACTAACTGGCTGAATGCACCATGATCTCCTGCTTGCATTTTCCTTTTAAGTGCACTATGGTCAGCTTCTGTGCTTGTCACCAAGAACTTACTTCATAGATGACTTTCCAGTACTGCTGACTTAGTTTTAGTTGCAGTCTACAAGTTTGTGAAAAAAAATATTTTGTTATCATCTACTCTGTCTGTAACTTCATCACTGTAATGAAGAATCATTCAAGGATAAGTATGTGTCATCTTCATTTGGATTTCTCTTCAACCTCACCCCTCGTTATCATTAAGGTTACTGTTCTGATCAAACAGATTGCTGACTATCCCAAAGCTCTAACAAAGATTTTTTCCCCTCATCTGCATAACATGTCTAGAGCTATTTCTAATGTGCTTTGGAAACACACTTGGAACCTAAAAGTGATGTTCATTGCTGTAGTCACAGCGGAAGAGGAGCTTCACAAAACCTTCATACTGCTTCCAAATAACCTCACACTTCATGCAAAGTTTGTGCATAGCTGGCAAATATTATCAACTTTAGTATACCATGTTAAAATGCACTGAGCTCTCTTTTGTGTGTGTGTGTGGAGGGGAGGGAAATGTCCTATTATTTATAAATCCCACAAGCTTTCACTGGATAAGACAAAGAAAATTTTTTTGTTTGATTCTATACTTGCTGCATTCATTGTGGTTTTTGAACAATATTGCATCCAATAATCTAATCGACAATCTTTCAAATCAAGTATATGGGATGAAATTTTGTTTCCATGTGTGTTCCTATGGTAAGACTCTATTCCAAGAGAAAGGTGTAGCTTCATAGTGGGAATAGTGCTAGTTAATTCCTGCACTTTGGACAGGTCACTAGTCCAAGGTTTGCCCAGTCCTGTGTTTGTAAATCTCTCCCCCACCTATTCCATGCTGCCTGCCCACCCACCAAACAAGTATCTATCAGGACAGGAAATAGTGAGTTCTGAGCTACACTTTCTTCAACATGCTATGTTTTAGAGACCCCGAGTCATTTACAGTTCTTTGTCCTTAGAGTCCATTGGGCTATGGTACTCTTTATTTTTTGTTAATGCAATAACTGAAAAATAAAAACAAAAACCTAATGTATATCGGGCACTCTATCTCTGAATAACCTGTAGTGCTTTCTTATAAAAAGAGAGATGTGGAAGATGTTTACTGCATAGCAGTTACAGTAATGGCCTGCAAACACTAAGACAGGAAAGCTAGCCACCTCAGTGCTATTAATGCATTCACCTCCCCAACCCCTCCATTTGACCTAGCATATGGAATGCAATAGCCAATCCTCTCTTTTATTTTCCCTAATAACACACATATCTACTATGGCTGGGGTATTGTTCCAAACACAGGGCCAAGGTGAGTCTCAGACTGCTCTGCTGTTAGTTCTCTGTATGTTTACAAAATGTCTGCATATGAGAAGGGTATTTGTACCTGCATGTACATACACTCATATGTCAGTCTGCAAATGCAGTTCACTTTGAGAACTCCAATATCATCAAGTTGTAGGTGTCAAACAGGACAAACTTAAATTTGATCTTCCATCCATCCACCAAACAAACCAGCCAATCAGCAAACAAGCCAAAAAAATGTGATCCACATATTTTCTCTCCACCCTAAGACTAAGGTAAAAGCAAAAGCACAACAAAATGCACAGCATGCAGACTAGAACAAACACTGAACAATCATCCATCTACCATCTACATTTAATACTTTTCCATTTCAATTGAGATTAGCAAGTGTCAGTTTTGTTAGTATACACAAAGCATGAACAATGCACAAAAGCCATCTAGGTTGTGAGTTTGCTATGTTAAAGAAACTGTATACATGATTCCTTCAAAATCTGTAAATGTCCCACAAAACATCACCACCTCTGAAAGGTTAAGAGTAAGTAATATGAGTAAGAGTAAACATATCAGTATTAAATTATATCAGTATTAAACATTAGTCCATTCAAAACATCATAAAGGGGAAAATCTCAAGAGGAATTTCCGCAAAACACGTGTCACACAGTGACAAAGAAATAGCTGCACACACATACACACACAAGTGCACACATCAGTGTTATAATTTACAGTGCACAAAATGCATGATCATCATCCATCTACACTGACATTACAGATTTAATATTATTCAAAGGTCAGCAAAAGTATGATTTTATATCTAAAATAAGTTACTCCTTTATCGTTATATTATTATGGGAATAAGACAGTCTTTGGCAAAGCAGGGATAAAAATAGTGTCACTTTGATCATTATCATTTCTGTGATAGCAAAGGCAAATGTTTTCCATGCCTCAACAGCTTCTTAATCCATAAGCACTTTCAGCATTTTCTCACAAATAAATGTTTATTATACAAATCACCGAAGGGGGGGGGGGAAAACTAATTTTTTTAATCCAGCCAGTATCTCAGCTTCTAAGGTTTATTTTACATGATTTTATTGTATTTTTAAAAATTATTTATGTTGATAAAAAAAAGGAGGTAGGTAAAAGTTCTCATTTTCATTCATCTTACTTCCAAATTTTTCTACTTTCTATGCAGGTTCTGACAGGAAAATTTGCCAGGAGTAACTTGAGATGATGAAAATAACTCTAAACAAAAAAAAAAAAGTGGCTGATAGTCCCCATGTAACATTTATAATGGTCCTTTACTCATTGCACAATTGTTTTTTGCCAGTGTCAGCAACAAAAGAGCTGCAGCTACTGTATGTAAAATGTTACCTGCTAAAGCAGGAGCCAAACATGGCGAGTACAGGAGGCAGAGAGTTGGGGGGAGTGGGGTTGGGAGTTAACATCCCAAATTTTCAAAGACAAAGTCCATCCTTTGCACCATCATTATGGCAGTAAATGAACAAAATGCAAAGTGCATGCAGCCCAAATAACACTGACACTGAGATGGCATCATCTAGCAGCAACCAATGTATGTTTGACAAGGTCAGATATTGTGTAATTTGTTTTTCTTGTCGACAACGCCTGTTGGAACTATTTCTCTTACTTGGTTTTGGTATATATGAAGCATTCTGGTCCACAAAAATTCATGATCTTTCAAGTGTCCCTACTCAGTCTCCTTCTCACCACCTTTCATAAAGCATATTCTGTAACTGACCTATCTGCTTACTGTATGGAAGCTCTGGCTCAATATTATGGGGGAAATTTCCTCTCAAAATAGATGGAGTAACAGAGTGAACTTCTAAGGGAAATGATTTCTCAATCTGGTCACAGTTCACAGCTGGCTTTATTCTCAAAACTTAAGGAGCTATAACTAAATAATGGAATAAGAAAGAAAATCAAACCAAAGTAAGTGTGCATATGCTTGTATGTATAATTTATGTATGTGTTATATACATATTTCCATTTTGGGGAAAAAAACCACTTCCCTGCACCAGCTCTTTTTGCATACACAAAGCAGAATTACAATACTACAAACCAGCTTGGGCAAGCTTTTCACAGTTGTTAGTATGGCAGCTTGACTGCAGCTTACATGTTAGCCAACAGCAAACAAGAGACTCTGGTTGTTTACGCAACACATTTGGTGCATGCCACCATACAGAAATTTCAGGTGCATATGTCATTAAAGGCATAGTGGACATGGAACTGCAAAGGTGTATTTTAAAATTCTCAACACAGGCAGATGGAGCAACATCATGTCTGATCATGCTCTTTCTTGCCTTCTTAAGAGGAAATAATGATGTACATAAGATGTATATGATTTGGGAGAAACTTCCCTGTTCAAAGAATAGAGGAAAATGTCACTCTCTCCATGACAATGTCTGCATATTTTATCCGACCTCCCGCCAAAGAAAAAAAAAATAAGAAAAAAAAACCACAAAAAACTTTGGAATAGTTAATGCCACACCCTTCTCTATCAATTTCTCAACCAGAATTCTCTTGTTCTACTTCCAGTTAACTATTTATTTGCAGCCAAGCATGTCAGACAAGCCTCTCCTCTCCCAACTTTTGCAAGTGAACAAAAATACATCTCTGAAGGCTGACCACGAGAATGCTGAGACAACAATTTTCAACACGACAGTTACATGCACACTCAAGGCTGACCAAAAGGCGAAGAGGGCATCTGGCTACTATTGTGTGGTGGAGTACCAACCATAAATGGGTTGACTGAAGGTTGATGGGGTGGTAGGTTCCCGCCCATCTGGCCCCATCCTCCTGCAAACCCTGGTTGCTGTACGCCAAATGCTGCTGTGACAGGTGGCTGCATTCCAAAGCCCTGAGCAGGGGCCATGCCTGTCTGAGTTTGGTAGCCTTGTGGGGCAGCAAATGTTGGGGCAGCTGTGCTGTAGGCAAAACCTGTGGCTGTGGATGGCATGCCAAAGCCTCCATTTTGAAGAGTATATGGTTGGTACCCAAAACCTGCTGCAGTGGACACTGTGGCTGGTTGTCCATAAGAAGCAGGCACTGGTGTGGCAAATGGGTTTGCTGAACCAGGCAAGTTTGCTGTCTGAGGCAAGGTTGGAGCACTGGTTCCAAAGGGATTGGCAACTAATGAAAAAAGCAAAAGAAAAGAATTATTGTTATTTATACGCTTTTAGCCGAGAGACATTTTCTATATATACGCATATACTCAAAACCGTTATGGTTATGGTAAACTTACACAGAAAACTACTGAAACAAAAGCAGTAGTTCACACACCAGTCTTGGGTTTTAATATGTTCTGTCATTAGTGATGAGAATTATATAGAAGAAAAAAAAAAGATTGTATGCAGGCCATGCAAAAAGGCAAAGACACTAGGTAACCAGGACTAACAGCCCCAAGAAAAAAAAATTCACCATCCCCATGCTGATAACAGTATTTTTGCACAAACATTTGTTTTGGATGAAGACCCAAGCATTTTCTGATATGTATGTCTGTATATCTGTATGTATACTGACTCCGAATCTGCCTTCAAACGTAACACATTAAATCAACAAACACTAAAACATATAACCATAAAAAAGTTTCCAAGTAACAAGATAGTGAAAAGGAACTTGATTTAAAACAAAATAAACAATTTTTCTTCTAACTCACACTTTTTTAATGCTGCTTTCTATGCTCAGAAAAACTGGGTAAATGTAATTTACATTAGCAATTTTTTTTTTAAATGATAAATGTTTACTGGACTCTCTCTCCAATCTACCCACTCTCTCTCTCACTCACACACACATCCAAACACACACACACAAGACTCGCACATGCAGAAGCTGAAATGCATTTGCTCTCAGAAACACTGTACAAATGCATGTCTGCATGCTCAAGCACATGCAACATGCACAGCCACACATGGATGCAAAACACATCCACACTGACACCCACCGAATTTTTCTGAACAGTTTAACAACAAACCCAAAAACAACATCATCAGCAGCAGCGTCTCCTGTCACACTTTCCATAGTTTTCAAGCAAAACAGATCTGTCATGGAACACTGATCATGTCTCTTATGTCAAAGACAATACTATAATTTAGTAAAAAAATCTTACAGCCTAGGTAAGCTTTCAGTAGAGTATGTTTAAAAACAATGAAATCTCCAAGAATTCTGAGATGAGGAATAACGTAGGAGAAGATATATTATGTATCTAGCTGCTCTTTACAGTTCAGTCAATCAAGCACTGCTAGGTCAAATAACAATTTTTACTTGGCAGATAAACAAGAAAGTCTTAACTGTAAAGAGCTAAATATCTGTCACCTTTGTTTCAGGCCCTGACAAAACACATGATACAAATCATACCCTTTTTATGACAATGCAAACTGCTACAAAAATCATGCTATTTTGTTAATCTGTAATCTATGCACTGATTTTACCAGATTAGATTGGACAGGTAGTCAACAAGAAGGGGGAAAAAAATATGTACAGGTAAGTTTCATGAAGAAGAAAGAAAGAAAAGAAAGTAAAAGAAAATTTTGCAACAAATTCTATAAAAAAAAAAAAAAAATACAAAGTATCCTAAAATTGTTCTGCATGAAGTAATACATCATTTCCTAGTAGCATTAGTTACAAAGCTATCATATTTGTTGTTGGAAAGTCAAGTAATTATGCTGATGATAAAGAGCTCCACACAATACTTTCAGAAATAACTGTGACCAAGCAATCAGATTGTCATCAGCCACCGGGAAAGCTTGCCTGCTAGCTTTGTGTGGATAAATTGCAACACTTTAGATATTCTAACATTTAAACTGGGACAAGAAGTCTTCAACTCATAAAAGTGAGGATATTAAACTGTTTTGTGTGCTTGCTTATTAAACAGCAAATAAATCAAGTATGTATAAAGCATACAGACCAAAACTATCAAATAGGCAAAAGAAGAGATGATAGAAGATAGGATGTACAAGAGAAGAGTGGGAGGAAAAAAATAAAAATAAGAGGAGGAAACAGATAACTTATTAACGCAAGCTATTAAAAACTCTGCATCGGGCATCAAACAATTCCCATTTTTGTATGTTGCTCTGGATGGATGCACATTGAAAAAAAAACAGTGCTTTAAGAAAAGTTGAATTCCCTGTGATGCCAAGGATGCTTCAATAATACTAAAAAATAATTAATAACTGCTTTGTATTTTCTTTTTTCAGACACGACACATTTTTATTTTGTTCACCAAAGTTTCATGCAAACATTTAATAAAATATTCTTTGTTCTATTTACTATCAACTTTATGGTGTATCTTTTTATTTTCTTCCATTGATTCATAAAAGGAAGTAAAGTTATGTTAAAAAATGTGCTTGAGAGTAGGGGAGAGAACCAGCACTGCATTTGTTAAATATTTTATACTGTAATTTTATATTCCTTACAACAGCTTTCTAGAATTTGCACCAATTTGCTAGTTTAACCCCTCAGTTAAAATCCATTAGGGTGTAAGGGAATATTCTTAGCAACAGCTAAGCCCAAAATAAGGCCAAAAATCTTTAGCTCATGCACATCATGAAACCATGCATGCATCCATAGTCAACATATGTACAACAAATTCTAACCAACAGGTTTAAAATATGACACATGGCAAAGCATGGATGAAGTTGAAACAAACCAACATCAAAATGACTATCTCATGCGAGTGCCCTGCAAATTATTACCAGATTGCGGCAAGAAGGGGTTGCCTGGTTTTCCTACTACACTAGTGTTCCAGGCGTCTGATTTGAAAGAGAAAGGCAAATCACATCAGCTAAGGAAACTAAAATTTAGTGACAATGTAGTTTGGATGATAGATGACCAGAAAGATAACCTTACAACTCTAGGTTTACAACATAAAATACAGCTCATAGAACAGAGGTTACGAGAGATTAAACTAGACCAACACCTAGAAGTTCAATTTCATATGACAACAGGTACATTTCTAAATGTAAATGCTTAAATGCTTTGGAAAAAAGTATTAAGTCTACAGCAAGGCAATTTATACGATAGACAGTAAAACAATACTGAAATACACACAATACACACACTGAAAACCAATTTAAACGATTTATAAAATAAAAACTGATTATAAAAAAGAAAGATCCCTTTGCATAACAAGATAAGTAAATGAGGTCTCAGTAGCCCTGGGTTGAGATGCTCACCTGTTGAAGATGCACCAAGCACACCCCCTCCTGCGAAAGGTGCACTCCCAATACTGCTGTTCCAGTTCATACCAAGGTTGCTGGGACTGGCGCTGCTTGAGGCCCCCTGGCTGGTCCAGTTAAGGGCACTCCCTGTGTCTCCCAGGCCAGAACTGGGCTGCCCGAGACTTGTCCCACTTGAGCCTGCTGTCCCCCAGTTGATTGGCCCTCCAGTCACAGGCTCAGAACCCCCCCAGTTGATGGTTGTTGTTTGGACTGGGGTGGTGTTGAAGGAGCTGTCGAGGTCTGCCAAGGCTGCATACTTGTCGCTGATGGCAGAGAAGCTGGTTGCAGTGCTGGCAGGGGGCGGCGGTGCTGCAGCTGCTGTGGCTGAGTTAAGGGGAGTTGCAGAGAGGGGCTGCAGACTTCCAGAACTAGCAAAAGGCTGCAGGGGTGCTGAAGAACAGAATCACACTTTGAGATCTCATGCACAAAATTTTAAGGGAAAAGTAAAATTGCCAACTGAAGCCTATGACATTGATCCATAGATTACACTATGACTATACCATAATCAAGCAGAAATGAAATAAGAAAAAAAAATTAAAACAAAGGAGAGCGAACATTTTGTATGCTCATCATCACAATTAAATTTGACAGTATTTTAAAATGAGAATTTAACATACTGTTGGAGATAGGAAATGTGGTTGGTGCAGACGACTGGACAGGCTGGGATGACTGAGTGATTGGGGCTGCTGCAGTTGCCCCAAAGCTGTCAAAGTCAGCAAAGCCTCCTGTAACATGAAAACAAGATCAAATGTTTACAATGGAAAGCTTCAACAGCACAGCATGTAAAACATTATCTTAAACAAAGAGAGGGAGGGGCTGTGAAGATGTCAAGCACTCAGAAAACTAAACTCAGAGAACCCAACACAGAATAAACGATTTTAAACTCCAAGACTGAAATATTCACTCTTTCTTCACAGACACACACAGACAGATATACACACAGACACACACACATATAAAATACTCTACTAACCAGTAGAATAACTACAGAATAAAGAATTTTAAATTTAGGAATAAAACTAACCACTCCCATTCTTCACACACACAGAGCACAGCACAACACTCCATTAACCAGTACATGAGCATGAAGATGAGCTAATCAAAGACCCCAAATGGAGAATATGATGCACATCATAAATTACTTCATTTCCCTGCACTTTAGTCCCAGTTCAAGGATTTAAAAAGAAGGAGCCAGCAACAAAACTACAAACTTGCTTTGCTAACTTTGCTGACCTGCTGAAGAACTGGAAGACTGTGGTGCAGAAGAGGCGAAAGGGTCATTGCTTAGGTCACCCAGAAGGTCAAAGCCACTGGTCTTGGCTGTCAGTGCTGGAGCTTGAACTGGAGCTGGTGTGGAAGCTGCTGCAACTGGTCTTGCTGCCGCCATGGTGCTTGGTGGCTGAGCACCTGCCTGTGTGCCGTTCTGATTCACCTGTGCTTGCTGCCAAACAAGTTTACTAATTTGAGAAAGACGTGGATATGTTCGTACACTGGTGATCAAAATAGTGAAAAAAAAGAAGACCCAATCACTAACTAGAAGAACAATTAACTCAATCACGACATAATGAAATGTGCAAAAAGGTGCTCTTTTTTTAAATTGATTGTTTGACTTAGATTCGGTTAATATTTTTTTTTAATCTCGAAGAAGGAACTGGTTCATTCAAAACTGGAATCAACTCTCTTTAGTTACACACTCTGAAAATTTTAGTTCTGTATAATATCAGAATTGAGCCAAACATACTATCAAACATTCTTTTTAAGAGTAGTGACTTCATCTTAAGAGGATTGGGAACAGTTAAGTCTTTAGCAGCCCTAAAAGAAATAGAAATTTAGAGGTAAAACCACCTCACCTGGCTGCTGCCAACAACAAGTTTTGTAGCGTTTTCCCCAAGCAGTGACCGAAGTGGCTTTGTCTGTGGCTGTTTACTTAGTGCTGCTTCGTTCATATGCCTAGCCTCTTCTCTCATAGCCTCTGTGGGTGCAACATAAAACCGTTTGTTCTCATATTTCTGTACCATAAAGTCCCTGACTCGCTGCTCATCCCTAGAATCTGGCTCAGGCCAGGTTCTGTTATCGTAAAGACCAAGGTAGACTTTTCGATTGAGCTGTGTAAACAGACAAAAAAAAATGCACGAAAGTCACAAACTATAGGGCTGAACTGCACACAGATAAAGGTGTATCCAAAAGTCATATGATATGCATGTTATCTCTCACTTTCTCAAGCCAATGTGTATGCTTTGTTCTTTAAAGTCATCGCATGCATGCATACACACTTTCATGGAAATACTTGGTTTTGTTTAATATTTTGGGAGGGCCCACATTGCTCATTAAACACTCATTAATACGTATATTTCTCTCAATGACCTGCAGACTTCCCCATAAGCCTCAATATACAACAGGTCAATTTTTCTTGCCATTACTATCTATGAGGCTTGCAGAGCTGCCACATTGTATTTCTCTAAAGCAGTGTTTCAAGAGGTGTGTTGTCACTTCCTTCCTGTCACAAATTAACGGCAATACTAGATAAGCCCACTTTCCTGGTAGAACCACCACAGTTCTGCCTACCATGTCAAAAGTGTTTGGGAACAAAAAATATCTGCACACCAGGGTGAATGTTGCTTTTATTAGCATAGTTCTGCCTTGCCTCAAAATGCTCACAAATTAAAGTGGACGTAAACCATTATGAATCTTGCTTTATTTTTCATGCACAGTTCTGCCTCATTTCTTTTCAAATGCATTTAAAACCAATTTCCTTGCCTAAGCAATGAGGAATCTGGTAAAACTACCAAGTATAATTGTGCTATGTACTGTATGCTTTGTGTGGTTTGATGTCTTCTAGGTCTCTGCTGATGCTAAATCGTGCAAATTTATAACCTGATTAATTAGTATGTGTGAATATCATCTCCATGAAAGTAACATCAGCACTGTTATTGGTAACACTAAAAGAAAAAAAAAAAATTCCAACAGTACATGATAGAAAAGAAAAATGTGTGTTGAAAATAATATTTAGTATTTACTGATAAAATTTAAAGAAATAATACAGCACTCAAAAATATCTATCTTCACAAATTTGAGTTTCTGTCTTATCTTTAATTAGTACATCTAGTGAGAAATTGTTAATTATTACACATCTACAGGTTCACTATCATTTTGAATGATTACATAATAATTGCACAAAAAACGGTTCATTTAAGTTGTATCCAAACCTGCGAGACCGGTCGTGGCCGTGGGATGATGTCACAAGAAGTCATGATGAATTACGTTGAATAATGGAACAAACTGTTAGGCTTCTAGCACAAAGATTTCTGTCTGAATGCGATGGCTGAAGTAATATTTGGAGATCAAAAGTTTTTTTTAAAAAACCTGTTCCTATGTAGACCTACTGAAAATCTGTTCACACAAAAAAGCAGATCCTGAAAATAAAACACCATGTGGAGATCATTCAAAAGACAGAAACTGTGTTTTCAAAGGGGCAAGTCTGACAAACCTTGGATGCCGTGCACTATATATCGTGGCTGCAGTATGTCCCCCTCCCCCGATTCTCCTCCTCTGGTGACAAGCGGTGCCACTGCGGTCTCTAGGAGAGCAGAGAGGGTGTCCTCTGAGCTGTGAAACTCGAACTGCTTAATGAGCGCTAAGTCCTAGTATGCTGGCCCTACCCACCCGTCCACTCTTCCACCCTCCCAACACCTTTTAGTTTCGGGTGGCTGATAAGCCGAGAATTTATGTACGTCACGCTGCAGTTGGGCGAAAGAAAACAATAACAAGACAATGACGACAGTGATCAAGGTGGGGGGTGCGGGTGATATTTGTGGGATGGATGGGAGAGAAACAATGAAAGGCAGAGAAGTCAGTGCTTGACACTCCGGTTATCGTCCGAGACTGATATCTCCGGTACCAATTCGTTGAGTTTCGCCCTCATGACCTTTTGCCCGCGTCGGCGATGCGGGGCGGTGAAGGATGGGGCGGTGTAGGATAGGGCGGGTGTTGTTATCGTTGTGTAACTGGGGCACAAAGTGTGATATACGGCGCTGGACGGTGACCCTCATGACCCCAGATGTGAGCGATGGACTATAGGATACAGACCGTCTCTCCCGTCGCTGGACCACAGTGACTGACCATTGTCCTCAGCTTCCAACACACTTTTCGTTACAAGACAACCATGAACCCATGAACCATCACCGTTGGAAGTCTTTGAACAAAGGACTGGTGAAAGGATCCAACTATCATCTGAAAAGTTTTGACACGAATGTGGCTGGGACTTTTATGTAATTCATGTGACAATAGCAAAATTGGGAGAGAAATCAGCCTTTATTTGCCACAAACATTGAAAAATAACTGGTACAAAGTAGTCTTGGTCATTTTTACCTCTACAGTTGACCGCGCGAGATTGCAAATGCATGGGATAGTGTAGAAGATGATATTCATAACACAAATTTGCCATTATTTATAAGTCATTTCAAATATTAAACAAACTAAACAATAGACTAAAACTTTTATTTCATAACAAAACAAAACAAGAAAAAAAAAAACAGGCCAGCTATGTATGTATACATGAAATCGATCCAATTAGAGACCGACACACACTTTATCAACCGACTTCCAACTTATCAGCCCTAACTAATCGGCCGATACCACGCCGTCGACATGAGGGTACTCTGGCCCAAAATCAGGTCTAGACACGCCTGTCATGTAGTACCAGGTCCATCAACAAACAATGGACTCCGCCTACCATTCACAAAAAAAGAAAGAGATCATTTGCATTTGCGTTGAATTGTTGACAGACTGAAATATTCCTTCTTATCAAGAAGTGAAATGTTTACTTCTTCTTGTGTGTGAAAGACATTTTTTTTTCAAACTCGTACTTGACTGAACCCGATAGTAGAGCTCTTAACTGAATTTCGAGGTGATAAGAATCAAAGCACAAGAAAAACAAAATAACAGTGAAGGTAATCAACATACACACAGGATCACTGTCAACACCTGACGAAATAACAAACTGGGAAACACTAAGCGTTATTCTGTCACCGTTCCTTTTCGTTATTACCAATGTTAAAATTATCGTTATCGCCGTTTCTTCTTCACAGTTATTATGACCACTCAGGAAATAACGGGGGAGGGGTGTCATTGTGTAGGTAAAATAAGTGTGTGCATCACTGCTTGGAATCATTTAAATTAATCGTTGGAATTTTAGGTTTTAGTTTAGAGTCAGGATTCGGTTTAGGGGTATGAGTGTTTCCCGTGCGAAAAACAAGCAATGCGTTCAGAAGTATCGAGGCATGCGCAATGCAGTCCTGTCGCCACGTGCGTGCACTTTTGCGTGAAGGAAAGCTTGCCCTTGTGTTCCTCCGTACTCCTGATATGTGTGTCTGAAAGTATGTGGAAACGCCCCCATCTCATTCTATTTCTGAAACGTAACCCTCCCTCAATCCACGTACGCACGCGCTCGCACACACACAAAATACGGTTGTCTCACAAGACACTCGTGATATGCTTTCTCTCTCTCACGCACACACACTTCGGTTGTCTCACAAGACACTCATGATATGCTTTCTCTCACACACACACACAGCGCGCACCGTCCTGTCTCCATCTGTCGCTGTTGGGACGCGCCGTCACGCACTCTGGGCCTCGACCCCCGAAGCACGATGGCGCCCACAAGCTGAAGTACGTGGTCACCACGCGCACGTCATGTGACACGTCAACACGTGGCGCGTCCCCAGATGCCTGCCAGCCAACAACCATCTGTGACCACGCTCCCTTCTTCCCCCCTCCCCAGTCCCTCCTCTCTGTTATCGCAGCCACTGGCTTCCCTGTCAACGCGCTATCGCCGAGTGACATTCTTCGCACTGTATCAGTCACATGCACTCCAAGACACGTGCACACTTACTTTAACTGCCAGCTCTGCGTGGGAAGGGGGGAGAGCTTACATGGACATCGATAGTCCTCAATCCACCCACTGTCATCTATGCAAAACTTCGAACTTTCACCGCATTGTTGTGATTGTTTTGCGTGGTAACTACAAATGTATGATGCAAGATGAGTTGCTGTTCTCACCATCCTGTCTCATTTTCTAGACCAACATCAATTCCACAAAAACAACATCCTCCAAGTATGACGGATACAGATTGTCTTAAAAAAAAAAATTAAATGTGCAATATGGCGGGCATTATGTATAGTTACCCAAATGCTCTCATGACCTAACATGTGACATCCTAAATGCACAGATGAACCCACTGCACCAGATTAATGGCCCTGACTGCATACCAATAGTATGAAATGCCTGGTAGGGTAGTGGTTAAGAAACTAGCTTGTCACCACTGCACAGAGAGGCCCTAGGTTCAAATCTTGTCTCAAAACCAGCAGTGGCATTAATGATATAATTCAGAAATCACAAAATCAAACAATTCTACCACAAACTCCTGTCTCTCTCTCTCTCAACACGACAACACACACACAATTTTATACTTTGAAAACAATACACAACACAAAAGTAATTATGAGAAAATGTCTTTTAAGAGCCATATAACATTACTAGTCCAGAAAGATGTGAGGAGGCTGGAGATGAAATTTGACATGCCCCACTAAAGACAGCCATCACTCCCTGTCCTCTATCCCTACATTTTCCAATTTATCAGCCACTGTTATGAAACTGACAGAAATCAACAAGCTACTTTTTCCATGGTGGTTATGGAACTGAATATTCATAACCAGAACTTGAATCCTCATGAAAGAGAATCGCAACATTAAAGACAACTCCCAGTTCTAATTCAGGTACTATGTTTTCTAGGACCATGTTTTCAAAACCAGTTCTTTTTTGATAAGTTTAGAACTTTTCACTCATTAATGTAGCCACTTAAGAAAGACTTAAAGAAATCATCTTGTTTCCTAAACAGGTGCCGATGCCTAATGACTACAAGTCTGCTTCATGCATTCACACACACACATCTACTAATGCCACAGTCTCCTCCTTCTAGTTCATCTGATATATGTATGCCTAAATATTTGTGTGCACACATTTTGTTAATATTTATCTCTCTCATATCTCAAAAAAATGATGGTAAAATCAGCAACATAATTTTGTTTTTGTTTTTTTTTAAGGCAAAAGTGAAACATTAAAAATGTGGTGCTTGAGTCTATTCATACTCAAGGACCACTCCCACCTCCAAAATACTTAAAACAGACAAGAGCATAAATGCAGCTTATCAATGAACACATGCCACGTAATGTAAAAGCATCAACAGAAAACCAATGATACAACAATCTCTTATTTTTGCTTGACTATGGTCCAGAACGTTAAATGTGGCTATGTCAGTAAGCTGCAATGTGGTGGGTATGTGTATCAAAGGTATGTGTCCTCTAGATGAACATGCATAATTGTGAAGGATGATAGCAAAAAATTTGGTTTCACACTTGACTCTCACTTGTTTTTTTTCCATGCCAAAAAATCAACTTCTACAATTTACAGACCACTGTTTTGTGGTTCCTCAAGTTTTTCTCATTCAATCCTACATTTTGAGTTCTTTGTGTAGGGTGGTGGGTGCTCTAAGTACCCTTGTTCATTTGTCGGCAACTTTTTCATCAACTTTCTTACTCACAAAAGCATGAGATGAATCCACATAGCACAGTGCTTATACAACATTTAAACAAAAAATATACATGCTCTCTCATCTATGGTTTGTTCTATTCCTAGTGAGATACCAAGCATGTTCATGTGTCTAGATGTACACATGGTCATGTGTCTATATATTTACTAACAGAGAAATTATCTCCAATGTGTCTGCTAGACCATAAAGCACACTCTTAAACGTGCATTAGTGCATGATAATGATAATGTTTATGATAGCAAAACTAACATCAGTCAGTGACATCTACTTGTTAACCTCACACTGTCACATGCTGACATCATGATTAAGACAAGCCAAGTAGGCCAGATCTCCACAAATGGCAAAAAATAGGTGCAAAATACAACTTGCACTTACTCACATATGAGCTACATGAGGACAGAAAAGACAACTATAATTTAAGATTTGAAGAGACTTGTGAGTAGAACAAAATGTCAAATGACTTTTTTTAATGTGATATGTCAATAAGGTAATAATATACAGACTGCTGAAAGCAAGTTCTTTAAGACAGAATGTTAAGGGAGGGAAGAAATAAACAAGAAAAAGATAGTAATAAGAATAACTTCTGGCAACATGTGTTCAAATACGAGTACACCTAAAATGCACTAAGGTCACACCATCATTTTAAAAGATTTATGTCCTCCTCTTCACATCCATTGCTTACACTATTTTCTCAGTGATCAAGCTCATCTATAGTCATATGCTGACGTGTATACTTTAGCAGAAATCAGTGCCAAAGATTTTGAGCATAGCTCTAAAAAAAAGAAAAATGGAACAAAGAAAAGAAACCTAATTAAAATTCACATTACCTCATTCCCATGTGATTTGAGAAAATCCATTTCTTCTGGTGTAAAACTAGCCATGGATATAGATTTCACTCTGTGGGGTGGATTTAATCCTCGTCTGAAGCAAACAAAAAAAGGTGAAAATAAAATATTGTAATCTAGTCTTAGATATTGTTACAGCATTTAACTGTCTAAATATCTACCTTTAGTACAAAAGTGGACAGATTCAATGGAGGCAAACAATTTTCAATCTGTGTTAATACGTCCTTTGTACCTTTGTGCATCTTCTCTCCCTCTCACCTGGCTCATTTTTGTCACACACACACACTGAGCGAGAGAGAATGATGCACCAAGTGAGGAAGGAAGGAGATAGATATTAAAAGAAGATAAGAAAATTATCTTCAAAATTCATTAAATGTAATTATGATTGCTGGGTTTCATAAAGTAACTTTCTCCTAGTAGTACATTTTAATTAGTCCCCTGCTTAGAACTGCAACTGTTTATGTCATACCTTGACAACAGATTCAAGGGATAAGCAATTTTTTCATGCTATTGTCAGTCTACTGTTTTATGAACACGTTGGTGTCTGCGCCTCGAATTATGTTTGTGTTATCGTAAATAATAGGACTATGTACCATATATTTTTGCTCAGTGGGTTAATTCCTAAATGGCGTTTATAATATTGATAAAAAAGCTCGCTGAAATCATGGGTTACTCCAACTTTGAAGTTAATGGGCGTGTATTTGGGATAGAGCACCTCGGCTCTAGTGTCAACGGCAAAACTATTGACAGAAAATCTGAGAATTAGAATTTTAAAAGTTTCAGCATAAATGTTACACTTTATGTAACTATTCAAATACTATTTAGTTCCAAATAAAAATGCAAACTAAACATTTTCGGTCTAATTCGTTGTTTCACTTGACGTAAATGGTGCAGAATGTCACGGCGATAGATATAATACTGTGATTGACCACAACATATCACTCACAGAATGCCACTGCATGATGTGCAGACGAAGGAACCAATAGTCATATTGACATATGTAGGTCCCCTCTGATGACAGTCAAAGCATGTTTTGTTACTTGGAAGTGCCACCATTTCTCGCAGCATTTTGAGATGTTTCTCGTCCTGCTTTCTCTTGTTTGACGCCATCTTTACAGGTAGGAAGTCGCAGAAAATGAGCCGCACAAGGGAGGTAATCTTGTCTCATCGAAAAACATTTATCTCCCATTCAGTGTCAAAGACAAAATCTGGACCACGTTCAACACATTTTTTAATCTCACTCAAAATTGAATGATTAATTACATGGTGGAACGCACTTCAATAAGAAATTAATAAAATGGATGACAGAGAAATTGTTATGTTTAGAATATGTTTATTGCGCAGCTGAGGCAAATTCAGACAAGAAAAGTAACAGCTGTTCAGGAGATGCGGTTTAAAGATTCTAAGGGAAGCTACTCTAACTCGATGGAATCAGCTGGCTTTTGACAATGTCCGAAACATCTCTGCCAAGATCGCAATTTGAACTGATCTACCCAACGGCAGGGGCTAAGGTCTTGTCAGAAAAGGAACCGACCGGCAGAAGTGGGCATTCGATGGTTGCAAATGATGGCAACTTATTTGTGTTAGGTGGATACAATCCATTGGGACGAACACTAAGTAATGGCCGACCAACTGTTTTGGAGGAGTTATGGAAATTCAATTTTGCTTCTCGCAAATGGACTAAAATTGAAGCAGATGGCTGCCCCAATACATGTGCATCGTCGTGCATGTTTTTGCGCGGTAACAGTTTGTATGTCTTCGGCGGGACGTCTTATCCGTTTGGTCAGGTCATCAGTAACACCTTTAAAGTTTGTGACATCGGAAATTTAGATTTTGACGGACAGGGTGCCTTTTGGTATGTGATGGAAACTAACCCGAACGTTTTCAACAATCAAGACACAGGAGATAATCTTCCACCACGAGCATACGGACAAAGTGTTATATTCCATGAGGACTGCGTCTACACATTCGGTGGTGCCGTTGGTTTCTACAGTGAAGCAGTAGCTGATATGCATCGTCTAAATCTCAGAACATTAATTTGGGAGCAGCTAAGTCCTGCAGGCGAGGTACCCGAAGGTCGATACAAACAGGAGATCGTGACGGACAGAGAGTGGTAGATAAAATTTTACCCTGCTTGGCAACAACAATGTTGCATTTATACAAAATAGCGAAAATAAAACAAGTGATTAGGTTAGAAGCAACCGTAATAATAAAGACATCATTTTAGAGTCCTTATAGTTATAAGGAGTCAAACTCAGTACCTTCTGCTATAAGTCAAGTTCTAAGACACATTTGATACTCTAAATAGCTGTTTTTGGAAATATATGTAAAATTCAACACAATTTAAAACCATTGTTGTCCGCACAGTATCACTACTACCCCCTTGATTTACATTCAAACAGCTTATAATTCAGCTGATTGAAATTCCTGGTCCAGGTTCACAAAAACACCACATTTTCATCTTGGCTAGCTACTTAAGAGTTACCCATCATGTTAGTGCCTAGAAACATGCAGGTGATATGTGCAGTCACGTTTACTATTACAAAGTATCAAGTTATCAAGAACTACAGTTGATTTCAGTCACATGTCCCAAAAATGTGTTAATGAACAAAGTTGATTTGCAAAATGCCAACATACCTAGCTACTACTGCTCACTTACACGTAGCAAAAATTCATCAAAAAAGGAGGACACATTGCTGAATGTGCTGGCAAGTTTGTTTAGAAGAGAATACTCTTGGTGTCAGAGAGAACACAGAATTAACAAAGCATGCATCAAGTATCTACTCATTTAATGATTTTTCTACTCTTCATCGCTAACCTTGTTCTAGAGAAATATATGTATGCATGAGTGAGAGAGAGAGAGGTTAAGAAAGATGGTTTTGTGTGTCTTTGTGTGTTTGCATGCACATGAAAGAAAGACTAAAAGAGATGGTTATGCGTGTGTTACTGTGATATTTTTGAAGCCCCAAGAATGAAAAAAAATCATGAAGTAAACATACATCCACTTTTTCTGCTCACCACATGTGCGTAATGATTGTTTATACAGCTCCTTACCTCACTGTTAAAGGCAGGCTTAAGCTATTTTACGTATGTATACATCACCTCCATATGCATACATGAAGGTACATAAACACACACTGTCAGCAGGCACCATTTGGTGATGTATGCCTTAAAAAAGACAGTTACTATCATTCGAAGATGAGCAGATATACATGCACAGACAGGGTGAAGGAAATCAGAGTATTCAGAGACAAAAACAAATGGTCAACCTGTGAACAGGTGTCTTCTCCAGAGAAAGAGGTTTGTCAGAGGTGATAATGTCACTATTACAGTGTCAAGCACTGAGGCCACTTTGAACGATTTATCTGTTGGGTCAATAGCAAGAATTCTTTTATTTTATTTTGTCAATAATGCATCTTTATAAGCAAAAAGAAAAAAGGACCATCATTCACTTTCTTGACAGTGTGCATACTATTAGTAATTTATAAAAAAAAAAAAAATAGCTCAATAGCTCTGTAGTGGTTGCTTTCAATATCCAGTCAGTCTCAACACCATTTTCTTTAACCTGTGCCAGACCCTGCTAAAATTGTTCAGTGGCTGAATAAAAAATAAGGTTGGTTAATTTACAGGCATACCTGATTATTATCTGATCTTTTGGTATCATGTAGAGTATCATTTAGAATAATAAACAACTCCTAAGCTGAAAAAAAAATATCAGAGTTATGTCCATTCAAAAGTTTACTTGAGTGTTCTGGCTGTTGCCTTGTGATGCCTACTTTCCATGAGCCACAGCCTGTCACTGAGTAGGTTGTCTCCCCACAACTACCATCTCCTACCACCAATGAAGTAGTCACTTAGAACCTTGGAATTCCCTTATGGCATTATAAAAATTACTAACATAGTTTTGGGAGCCTAGTTTTCTTAGTCATATCCAGATTTGGCATTAAAGTGTTTGCAAATATGAATTAAATGATTGTTTCTTGCTTTGCAGCTTCTACATTTTTGGTGGTGGTCGACTGCGACAAGCTGAGCCAGTGCATACAGTTTACTCCTATAGCTATGAGGAGAACCTGTGGAGACGACACACCACCTACCCTGATCCTCAATATGGAGTTCCAGCACCCAGATGTAGCTTTGGGCTTGCTCAGGTTAACCGCGATGTGTACATTTGTGGTGGACAGCATTATGGCCCAGGTGTCTCAACCACCATCATTCTTGATGATATTTGGCATTTTTCTCTGGACACTTTCAGGTGGCGTAAATTATCCACATGCATGCCTGAGCCACTGTATTTCCATAGAGTAGCCATTTCACCCTCACAACACTTGTACCTTTACGGTGGAGTACAGGTTAATGGCAGACGTACAAATCGAATCTATCGGTTCCGCCTTCCTTTCTGTATTCCTAGATTAACTGAATTGTGCTGGGATGAGGTGTCTCAGTCATGGCATCAGCTTAGCAATGAGGATCCAAAGTGTCTGCAACATGTGTATGGGATTCCTCAAGGCTTTTGTGAAAGAGTCAAGTAAAAAGCTCACAGTCTGAAGAATATTTATCTGCATGTTTAGGAACACAGAAGAATTTTTTTGCAGTTGTGTGTGTATGTGTGTGCATGGGTGTATGTGTGCATGCAGATGTATGGAGGCCGAAATATATATGCTTATATTCACGGATTTGTCTGTGAGCTTGTGATTTCCTGACAAAGTCTGTTTATTGGTAACATATTATAAATTCATAAAAGTGCCTGTTGTTTGGTGATATTACACGCACTTCTGAAAGATGAATATAATTTATTTATTTTGGAAAAGCATTCATTTTTGAAAGCCTCATAATAAAAGTACTTATCAGATCTCTAGTAAAAAAAAAAAAGGTTTGTGTATCTGTACAAGAAATGAACTAAAAATGATGCACATTACAAGAATTGTCTCCCCTAGCCCTTTATTTTTATGTGCAGAGCCTTTTAATCTTTAGGGAAAAAAGTAAACTTTATATTATTTTAAATATAAATTATTTGTAAAATGAAAAATGTTCGATAGTGTTTTTTCAAACACTTTTAAGTATTTTCATAGAAAACACAATTTCTCCCTTTATTCTTGTTTGCATTTTGGGGCAAATGACAAATGGTCTTCATTTAAGGGTGGATTTGTTAAATACTGAGTTTTAAGCTAGTAAATTCTAAATAGTTACAAGCTTTCTTAATAATTATTATGCTATTTATATCGCATCTTCTCCACCAACAAAGGCTTTACAACCATGAAGTCACACAAAACGAAGCATCAGTAGCATCTTATGCAAATGCATCTTACAGATTCATTCACCATCATTTAAATCCTAACTCCTGCACAAAGACACATGTATATCTATGCACATACACTTTGATAGGTGGAAGAAACAAAGTACAGTGGTACCTCGACATACGAGTGCCCTGACATACGAGTGTTTTGAGATACGAGCCGCCGAGCGAGCGACATTTTGCCTCGAGATGAGAGCAAGATTTGAGATACGAGGAATCGCACACTACACCGCTGCACACGACCCCAACAGTTTCTCCCACCTCAGACTAGACCTCAGTCTGTGTGCTTGTTTCCCTCGTTTTCGAAGCATTTTTGATAAGTTGGGTTTGCGTTTTTTTGCTTTTTGTACATTTACAAAACATTATCCCATTTATTTTTGTAACCATGGGTCCGAAGAAGAAGATGATGTCTATTGAATTAAAGTGTGAAATCATAGAAAAACGTGAGTAAGGTGTGCGAGTAACTGACTTGACGAGGATGTACGGGTGTAGCACATCAATGATATGTTCTGAGCTTAAACAGGAGTTGATAAAGGGTACAACGCCAGCTAGGGGCGTTACAATAATTTCTAAGCTCCGGACCTCTCTCCATGAAAAGATGGAGAAACTATTGACTGTGTGGGTGACAGAGAAGCAGCTTCAAGGAGGAACCTTAACACAAAGCATCATGTGTGAGAAGGCACGAGCGATTTACGGTGATTTGCTGAAGCAGATCCCACACACTTCCACAAACGAAGAATTTAATATGTTTTTATAGAATATGTATTTGTTATTCATAAATAAATGTTTCTTCTTGTAAATACACTTTTTCCTATTCAAAAACACTTAACAAAAACAACTGAGGTGGTGTTTTGGGGGCTGGAACGAATTAATGGCATTTCAATGAATTTCAATGGGGAAAATTGCTTTGAGATACGAGCAATTTGACATACGAGCAAGGTTACGGAACGAATTAAACTCGTATGTCGAGGTACCACTGTACTAAGAGAACATCACCAACAGTGCTGTAAATGGGTGTTAATCCAGAGAGGTGTGTTGGAGCCAAAATATGAACCTGCAACACCCAATCTCATGATTATGATGATAGGCTCTTTTGCTATTGCACCACCAACCACCCAACAGAAAATTGTAAGCTTGATTGATTGGGGCACTCAAGATACATTAGTACTTTTATAAGTATTGTTTTTCACAAAAAATCTTTTCCTCCATTGCTCTCTGTTTTCCCGTTCATTTAAACAGTGGGATCCATGGCCACTTCCCACCACTTCATGTGGTCTAGGAGTTTTTGTGTAAGTAAATGCAAGCAGCATGCAGATAGTTAACAACGGATACATGGCACAGAAGAAAAGCGAAATAACTTTGAACATGGCTCCAAGTAAGTTAAAGCATAAGTTTTGGGACTATAGCAGAGAAAATAGCTGTAAGAGTTTGCCATAAAGAAGTTAGTACGATCAGAGAGTTAAGAAGAAAACGTGGAATAAATCTGAGTTGCAATGGTCCAGAAGATAAATGTGCAATTGGTATGATATAACACTATATAAAATCTGCTTTTTTGTAGATAAAATGTAATGTTTTAGTGTGAACAAAGCTTATAGTTAATCCATACTATACCCATTCTGAGGTTAAAAGCTCATTTATTCATTCATCCTTTAGCAGCACTGGTCATTGGGGAGGAAGGGGAGGGGTGCAACTGGTGACAAGACTCACCTGTCTTTGGTAGTGGTGAGTAGATCCCATATGGAATGACCAGGTCACTCTTTCATGTTGGTGAGCCATTCTTCCTCTGGCATTAATCCCTCTGCAAGGTACCCTGAAGGACAGTTTTAGACATTCTCATGCCAAGTTACATGGCCAGCCCAGACCAGTTTGCACTGCTTGACTGCTGGAAGAAGGGATTCCTGGTAATATACAAGGGTAACAACTATGATTCATAAAATGTAAATGGTTTACTGTTTCCTGATCTGGAGCAACTTCCTCCATCACTTGTTCTCAAATGCCTGTCTTCTCCACCATGTTGGCAGTTCATATCTGTACAGGACTGGAATTATGAGGGATATGTACGGTGTGTTCAACCTGGCCTCTACTGCTGTCACTGCAATCTTGATACAGATGTTTTCGGTGAAGTAGCATCTCTAGAAAGGGTGGCACCCAAGTACTGAAAGCTGTTTACCTTCTCAGCCTGTATTCTGTTCATGTAGATCCCTACTTTACTGTTGCTGCTGACCATGACTTTATCAATGCTGGTCTCTGTTACCATATACATTCAAAATGCTTTTTGGGAAGATCATATATATGCCTGCTATGAGATAAATATTGTCTGTAAAGCATAGATTGCATATGGGCCTCCCACTGATAGAAATAGAGGTGTGATGGGCTCTTGAAGGATTTCTTACATGGTGGTGTCTCAGGTGATTTTGAACAGTACGGGCAATGGGGCTACACTTGACAGACACCTACTGTTGTTTGAAAGTTTCCATTTGGTTATCCAGTATTACTACACTCAGTGCTTTATCACAGAGCTTCAGTAACAAGTATCTCTTTGTTTCTTCTGTCTCAGCCCCTTGTGCCAGCCTCTGTCACGTGTTTATAAAGTCAATGAAGTTGTGGATGAGATCCCACAGATGTGGTAGACATGTTGGGCTTTTTTTCTGTCAGGATGTGACAGTTGATCTGTTTAGCTGTACTTTTGCTATAGTAGTTCCTTAGTGGAGGTGCTGATATGATTCTGGATTACCTTCAGCATAAGTTTGATTAGGCCTATAGGTCTGTAATTTTGGCACTATTTACTGTTTCCTTTCTTTCACAGTGGTATGACAAGTGATTCCATCCATTTCTTGGGCAATGTGTCGCATTCCCAGATTATTTGACATAAAACAGTACAGGTCAGTGTTGAATCTTCCCCACTCTTCTTTAGCAGCTTGGCAGAGACATTGTCAACACCAGCTGATTTCCCTCCCTTCAGATTGCATATGCTTTGGTTGACATCTTTCATTAGGACTGGTAGGCCTGCTGGCTCACTAGTTGTAGCCTGGTTGATTTGGAGGACTTGGGCTTCTGTCCCCAGCTGGAAAGTGTATAAATGATTGCAATATTCAGTCTATCAGTATAGTACATCAGTACTTCTCGTGAGAAGGTGGCTATTGCTGTCTTCAATGTGTTAACCTGTGCCGGGAAGAGTCTGCCTTAGCTGGTAGTTGGCACCCATCCCATTTCATCCTCCATGGTCTGGTATTGGTCCAGTTCTCCTTTATCCCCTTCCGGATTTCACAATTTATTGTTTTTTTATTTGAAAACTGTACATTTTGAGATCGAAAGTAGGTGTTCTTATGTATAGTCTTGGCATGCTTGCATATGCATATGATTTAAATAATCTTTTGCAGCCACATAACATGACGTTGACATGTGTTGACGAGTACATTTTCCTTCTTGTTGGGGGAAGGTATAATTAAAGCATGTGTGATAGCATGAAGAAGGAATGCTTTCAATTGATCTCAAGATTTCAACTGCTAAATATGAAGCTTTTTCATCTGCCTCATGGCCAGTCAACAGTAACTACATTTTATACATGAACTATGCATTTTGCTTATAGCATTTTTTATGTTGTCCAGTGTGGACAATTGTTTATGAAGCTAATGGACATTAAAATGTGTTTTAAAAGGTACCAAAGACTTACTTCTGATGAGGATGAAAAAGGAATTCATTTCTGTTATGTAACCCCCCAAAAACTTCTGTAAAGCTTGTTTAATAGTAGCATTTGTTTTATTTAAACTAGCATAACATAAGATAAAAAATAATGTCAAATTATGTTAACATTGCACAAGAAAGCACGTACTAAATAAAATTATTTAAAATCATAGTAATCAAAAAAAGCAGAACAAGACAATTTTGTCCTCAGCTTAAAAAAATAGAAGTAAACTATAGACATTTAAAAAAAAAGCGTATCACAGCTGCAGGAAAAAAAGTAGCAAAAAATAATTAAAAATATTAACATTTCTTTGTATGTTGTCTGTATGGTGTGTAGCAATGATGTGTTCCTTATACATCATTCTAATTCTTAGGAAATTTAACAAGTCTTGGTCACCTGGTGGGAACAACTGAAATAAAAGATCTTTAGTCATTGTTGTCTAGGAGTATTGCCAGCTGTAAAATCACAGGCAGATAGTTAAGGGTTATCTTTCCTGCACTTTCCTCAAAAGCTGAATAATCAACACCATTTTTGAGTGCCTTTAAAACACCTTTCAAGATTTCTTCACAGTAAGAGGCACCAAGATGATCAAGAAGATACCTGAAAAGCATCTGCTCAGATGCATGCTTGTCATGTCGTCCCTCTTTGACCGATCGATATAAAATCTGCAGTATGCAGTTGGAGGATTCACACATACACTGTTCACCGTATTTTCTTTCCATAGCACCTGCATGTTGAGATATTAATGTATAAGTTGCAGATGGAGTCACCTTACTTTCCTGCCCCTTTTCAGCAGGATGGCATTGCGTTCCTGGTTCAGCAGCCTTTTGAAATTTGCAGACACTGGAATTTGTGACTTGTGAAATGCTTTGGTTGCTACTGCAGTCTTCAGATTCTACGTCTTGCTTCTTAATTACTTGTCTTTCAAGTTTATGTGCAGTCTCTAAATCTTTTGGTCTACATTTCATTTTCTCTTTGGATTTGCAATTCATAAACATTCCCTCACTGTAATTTTGCTTGGGTGCCTGATCCAAAATGTTGTTGGAAGAATCTTCATCTGTTAAAAATGGATCTTTATTATTTTGGACCTTTTCACACATTGCATATTTACAATTTTCACTATTATCTTCAAACTCAGAGTGATGTCTGTGAGAGATGTTTGTTGAGTGCAGCACTGCATTCTCCAGTTTGAAGACAGGAGCAGGCTCCTGCAACAAAACGATGGTACCCTAGTTATTTACAACTCCATTACTTAAGCAACTTTTAAAGTTAAAACTATAATTAAGTTTTTAAAAAATAAAATTTGACTTGTTTGGTTCTCTGTAAATGAAGAATCCCTAAGCAAAATATGAATGGAGAGGAGGCCAGCCATTCAAGAGTAACATCTGTTACAAAACCCTATGAATATGCTCATATGGTATATACTGCTATTTCTGAACCACACTTAGATACAATTTAATTTCCTTACAAGAGAACTTTTTGCACATATCTTGATACCAGGAATTTACACGAAAAACATAGACACGTAATATTTCAAAAGGATATATTCAAATACGAATTCAAAGAACTGCTGACAAGACTGACAATCCACAGGATAATTCCAGGACCATCTTCAACAGCCTTTTAGAACCACTAGGTGGGGATGAAGTGTTGAAAGCAGAAGAGAAATTATATAAGCAGAAATTTACATTAGACAAAGAGATAGAAGCAGAATGTTTAGAGTTAGAATCACACCTTATTTGCTATCATTTATCCTGCTGCAATGCAAACATACAATCAACTCATGAATAGGACATGCACATGAATGCAGATTTTCATACTGTTTGCTCTCATTCTGTAAACTTTTGGGGAACTACAAACGAATATAGACATTTTATGTTCAGACACAACAATTTATCGAAAAGGATTAATAAATATGTTTTATATCTGTATTTGGGGGAATGGGGGTTTATGCCAAGCCAGCAACTTCACAGCAAAAGACTTAAGCTGGCCCTATAAACCAGTGCCACACATAGAGAAAGCATGTCCAAGGTGAGATCTGAACCCAGACAACCAATTGCCCACTGTACTTGGTGACAGGCACTAACCACTGCACCAATGGACTGGCCAAATCAATGCAGATAAGGGACCTAATTAGGTAAAAAAGTTGTTAAAGAGGGCAAGTATTGTATCATCTGTTCATCTGTTTCTCATATATGTAAAGGGTCAAGAGACTGAAGGATTTGAAAGAGATTTACACTAAATACCTTCAATCATTTCATAACATTACTAGTTAGTGTAAATGGTCTATATTTCTTTAAATTAGAAGGGCAACAGGTCTTCAAAACTGGAGAGTGAGTCTAAGATAATGGACCTTTCGCTGCCGTTTGGGTGCCAAAGCAGCCTCTGCAGAATGAGCAGATTTCTTCTGCTGGGTAACACTTGATCTTTTAGGTGTGGCTACTGACAGGCGTCGGAGAACAGCCTTTCTTACTGCGTAAGTTTTTTGCTGTAATGAAAGTACTGGTGTTTCCACCTGAAACAGTCCATTCACCTTCAGTTAGTTAAGATCATATCATGGAACATTATATTGAAAACTTAACAAATCATCGTAGGGATGCACACATTTATCAAACACATTTATATACTTTTGCAACAATACATTGTCCATGTCATAAAAGGAATCAAGAGAGTTTTTATGTACTGTTCATAGTCTTCATAGGAGAAATATACTTCAAACTGCAAAGGATTTATGTTGGAGAAGTGATTGTTCAGATGTTAATCCAAATGACATAAGTTTGTGTGCTATGAAAGAGAACTGAACCACTTTAAGTTGTGGTTTCCCAGATGAACCTGTTTCAAACCTACACAATTGCCTGGCGATTCTGACTGCTTAGCTAAACTTCTTAACCTCTGCTGAATCTCCCTGTGTCGTGCACACTTCCTGTAGCTTGTTTCGACATAACTCTGCAGAGCAGGAACGTTTAATATTTGCACAGCCGAGGGTCTCTGATATGGGTCACTGTTCAATAAAACAGTGACAAGGTCCTCAAGAATAGCACCATTGTGACTGGAAAACAGGAAACAAAGAATGCATTGTTTTCAAGGTCTTCATATTCAACACTTATCATATTGAGAGGTTGGAGATTCAGATGAATATGTTAAGTGTTTAAGTTAGACAGTTCCCTCCAGCCACCATCTTCACCTGTGTAAAACACGACAGTTACAAGACCTCTTTTTTTCTCTCTCCATTCTCACCAAAAAAAGTCAAATCAAAGCAAAGCAAATTCCCTTGGAATGTAATCAAAACTGTCACACAGATGCAACCACTTGAGGTCAATAAATTCAAATAAGTAAACCATGCATAACTAAGCTCATTACCTTGGTATAGGCTCATAATTTCCATCCAAAATCTTAAGGACAAGAAGTGGCAAGTTCTGTGCTTGAAAAGGCACATGAAGAGAGCACAGCTCATAGAGAACACAGCCAGCAGACCACATGTCACTCTTAAAGTTGTAGCTGTGTACTGGTCAAGGTTTTGTTTCATCTTTGGAAAGTTAAATGTATTTTTATGTCTTGTTGTTTTGAAATTACATATCTGAAATCCATATTATTTCAGAAAATACACAAAATGTCACAGGTCAACACCAGTGGCTGCTATCCAAACTAGCCATCACATGGTAGATATTCAAGCCAACCTGAAGGCATTTATCTGATGCAAACAATGCATGATACTACTGGCATGGATAATGGTCAAGATGTGGAAAAACATAACACACCAACCACCTATAAGCAGAACATTTTAAAAAACTGCAAAATATCTACCACTTCACATTGTATCTTGAGATGGTGGCTTCAGTGCAGTGTTCATACAGAATCATTTATCAATTTTGAGAAACAGAAGGGGGCACCACTAAAAAGCATGAACTTACACTATTTGGTCAGCACACAAACAATGTTCCACATAAAGCAAGTATTTCAGCAGAAGGATACGGTTGCCTTTGGCAGACCTCAGGGCTAAGATAGTAAGGTGTGCCAATGGCTGTAAAAGCATGATCTGAACTATCTTGAAGAATCTTGGCAATACCGAAATCACCAAGTTTTACAATGCCATCTGCAGTCAAAAATAAGTTCTGTGGCTTCAGATCTAGAGGACAAAATAAAACATTCCTTGTAAATAAAACGTTCCTTTGGTTTATCAGTGTCCAATTATAAAAAACACAGTTACAACTTGATGAAAGTTCTTTCTAAAACTGAACTGTGAATGTTCGTCTGTTAGTAAGTTTACACTTTCAGTTTATGCTTAGATGCACAAATATTAAGTGTCAAAGTTTCCTACTCTACAGCTGTTACCAGGGCTGTGCTTAGGGGCAGGCAGACCCAACCCTTGTGACAGTTGTCAGGAGACCTGCGCTTTTGATTAATATGGTAATAGGCTCCAAATGGTGAGGGCTTCGCACATGCCCTATGCCTTGCCCCGCAGGAGCTAAGAACGGGCTTGGCTGTTACAATGGTATAATTTTTATTAATGTGGAAGTATTTGCATCAGTCCATAACATAAAATCAAAGCTGTCAAACATAATGAGAGTGAAATGTGAATGAGAAAAGATTTATTACTTGCCTCTGTGTAAAATATTCTGAGCATGCAGGTACTTGAGTGCAAAGCAGATCTGTATAAACCAGTCCAGAATGATCTAACAAAAAAAAAATCCTTTAAAAATCAGTGTACAATCTTTTTTTGAGTAGAGTGTAAATTACTATTTCTCCGAATATGAATGGATAATCTGCTTTCACTCTCAAGATGCAAGTTAAATATGAACAGGATCAATTAATTTGTATACACATTTATACATTGCTACTCTATATGTGAGTCATTTTTTAATATAAAACATTTTGATGGTCATACCATCTACGCTATCTGCTTTGTCGACAATGTCGACTCCTCTTATACGTTTCAATTTCTAGAACAGTTAGTGTGTAACCGTATATTACCTCAACGTCAAAATGAATTCCCCTTTGATCTAAAATTTTCCTCTGCATATCTCCTGCAAAGAAAAAGGGACAGAAGTCCAAAGTAAATGGTGAACTTCCAAAACAACATATAGTACTCTTGTCAATATTTCCGCCACACAACACGTAAGCGCGTGTAAATTTCTTACATTTTCGATAAACAATGCTACAGTTTTCATATATACAAAAGGAACATAAAATACAATATATTTATAGATAGGAAACTTAGCTCTTTCAGCATACCTCCATCTGCATATTCCATGTCAATCTGAAGACAACCATTATTGACATTCGCTTCGAAATAAGCAACGATGTTCACGTGCCGACACCGAGCCAGAACTTTCACTTCGACCAACGCTTGATCCATCTCTTTTTGTCCCAGTACATCCAGTCGAATTTCTTTTATGAACTGATTTTTTGCTTCTCTTATTAGAAAACACTAGCCAAGCTTTACCATAAGACCCTGAACCCAAAAGTGCTATCTTTTCATATGTTCCCGCCATCTCGTCCTCTCCAAAAAAGCAGACGAAAATGGTAGACAAGGGAAGCTACTCTCGTAAGTAAAGTATGGTAATTTCATAGTGCGCATTTTTATTGGTCGAAATCGCCCACGTGGTATTATGTAGTCTGCTTCAGCGAGTTCTGTTTACATCACGGACAGTCTACAGATTCATGGTTTAAATCCTCCACACTTTACACTCAACGTGGTGTCGGACGATGTCTTCAGCAGAAGCGCTCACGATCCCGTATGAGCCACCTAGCTGGACGAAGAGACTAACATGTGTGCCCAAACGAAAGATTGAGGTGCAGTATAATAATGATAAGAAAACTGAAAATGAAAATGATCTAAATTGATAATACCAATACGACTAATACATCATAAACAAAAATCGTTATTTGACAAAAAAGTGGGGACGACTTTGTCAGTTTCAGTAAGTTGGCGAATCTTGATTGTATAGAGTAAAATAAAATTAATTCGTACCATCATAACTTAATTGGTGGCAATCAACATTCTATGTGGGTTTCTTAATGCAGTGTTTTTTGCCCTATTGGATATAGGAGTTTAGATATGCATATATCTCATGAAAGTTAAATATAAAGGCATTATCATTATTATTAGAAAAGGCCTTTAAGACATTATTTTTCCAGAATGTTGAAAACTTTTCATGGGCTTCTTGTACCACAGTTTGTAAAAGCAAACAGACATATGCACACAGACGACAAGTCACATCATACTTAGTGTTATTTAAGTGATCTAGTGTTGTTGCCATCCCAGAGGGGTTTTAAATTTATGATTGTCATAAAAAAAATTCTGGAAACCTTATGCCTCTAAGTGTTTGTGTGTGTGTGTGTGGAGACACTTACAGTTAGCACATCCCAACACACCGATTCACAAATGGACTTTACCTAGAGTACCTGAAGGATTTTCTGTTTTCATTAAACGAGATGACATGACAGGCAGTACTCTGTCTGGAAATAAGGTAAATGCAATTTTTTAAAATGTTGGCATACTTACAGATAAATGATCGTTTAAGGTGATCAGTTTTGCTTAAGCTGTATCTTGGCAAGAGTACTGCAAGGAAAAATAGGCAATTATGTTACGGAACAAAACTGTGCATTGACATCCTGATAAATGTAAAAGCTCACCTCTGATTTCATATGCAATGTTTATAAATCGACTTGCCACCATTAGATGAGTCTCTAGTTGCACAGAGCAGTTTCATAGTAAAGGTTCAGAAAGTCGATTAAGGTCAACTTTATGCCATCAGACTTGTACACTTCAAACCTTTATAACTCACTCAATTTTAGGACTAGAACAACTTTCATATCCAAAATTAAAAAGCTCAAAGCTGTACTTTTTGAAAAATATACAATTTGCAAAATCTCAAATTTTTCACTCATTCTGTGGTGGCAGGTCACAAATATCTACACATATATAGAAACAAATATCTGTTTTCATCACAATAACTATCACTATAGTCACAAACTTTACAAATATCAATAGCAACAGTAATATGTTCTACATGTTGGTAATATGTGTGGAAGTATTTTATATTACTCTTGAATAATATCCTGTCCACTTGAGGTGAGAAAACTGGAGTTCCTGCTGGCAGATGCCATTGACAAGGGCTGCAGTCACCTGATTACCTGCGGCTCAGTTCAGTCCAATCACTGCCGAGCTGTAGCAGTTGCTGCACGGCAGGTTGGCTTGACTCCACATCTCTTCTTGCGTTCGGATGCTGAGGTATGGGTCCATTGCTAGAATAGTCAGGCCATCTTATCTCTTGCTTCACATTCAGTTAATTACAAAGAGAATTTTAATTAAGACTGTTAACCCAAGGATTTTACTGCATATAGTTGTGACTTTCCTTGCATTAAAAGGCAGTTTGTGATAACTTACGGCAGAAAAACACTATTTGCAGCTGACTGTTAATAAATTAAAGATACATTCTTATCAATGTAATATTGTATGTCATCAATCATTTTTCTATATGATCTATATTCTTATCTGATGCTTAAAGTTTGGCATACATTTTTTTCTTTATTTGGTTTTGGTATGTGTATCAATTTATGGTTTTCCTGATGTGTATTTCAGGATGTATTTGATGTTGGATGTGAGGGCAATATTCTTTTGGATCGCCTTTGTGGGGCACATATTTATCTTGTCCCAAAGATCTGTCCGTACTACACACATCTAAAACCCAGAATGGAACGGCTTGCTCAAGAAATACTGTATGTAAAAGCAAAAGCGACATTTGTTTTTGTGTGTTAGTCATGTGTAGTTCTTTCAGTGTTCATTCAGTACATGGTTCTATTACAATACTGCCTGTTTACACATATGTACACACATATGTGCATTCATATATGTCCTTATTCATTTTTGCTGAATGGTTTTTCTATATTTGTTGGTAGCGATGTTTTACAGTAAAATAAATAGCCTTCAGGATTATATATGAAGCTGTTCATGTGATCTAGTAAAATTGGAAACTGCATTTATCAAGTAGATGAGGAATTAAAAGGAAGTTTACTCATGAAAATTTGTCAAAAATGTAAGCAAAATTGAGCAACTCTTGAGACAGAAGACAAGGCAATGTCTATAAATGAAGCAGGCTACTAGAATAGTGATCTTTATTGGTATAATTTATCTTCTTATCACTGCTGCATCTCATTTGGAGTAGATGGAGATAATGGCAGCTTAGGCAAGTGTGACTTTTTATATTATTTACTATTATATTTTATTTATATGTGTGTATTATGTATGTAATATTATTTGTTGTTCTAGTTCTGAAATAAGTGACACTTCAAAATTTTTTTTTAATTTTAAGTTCTTCTCAGTCTTCAATCTTATCAATTGGACTTATCAGTTGTTGTTTTCCTTGCAGTTCCAGAAGAGGAGAAAAATCCTACTTATTCCCAGTTGGTGGTTCAAACAAAATTGGTTTGTTTGGCTACATCAATGTGTTTGAGGAACTAAGACAGCAGGTGTGTTAAAGTCAATGGCATTTCTCACAAACAGTATCTTTTGGCAAATGCTTGGAGAGGGGGGGGATTTATTTTGTTCTGATTTATAGTGGAGGTAACAGTTTAAAGCTGAGGCAACATCCCTTACAGTTTTGTAATTTGTAATGATGGCATGTTTCAGAATGTTATGGAAAACTTTGATGACATGGTCTTTGCTTGTGGCAGTGGAGGAACGGCATCAGGGTTGTCTGTAAGCAATTATCTCCTGGGGTCCAAAATAAGGTATACATGTACTAGATGAACAGAAAGTTTATATACTATTAAAGGTTTATTGGTTAAATGTACATATATGTCTACCTTTGTGTGCAGATTCATAACTGTCTCTGAATATGTTGATTTGCCTTACTTTCTGGCCAAGGTAAATAAAAACAAAAGCTCTAAAACCATTATGTCCCCATTCTGACACAGTAAAAATACGATGACAGCAGCAAGATCAGGTCTACGGCAGTTTACCACTACATTTCTTTCATAGATAAAGATAACTGTGGGTGGTAAATCTCATGAAAGATTTAGTCAAAATTTTTAATGGTGTTTTTAAATCTTCGTGTGCAGTGTAGGTTGGGACATATTTGGAAGTTCTGAAGCATCTTCTTTTTGAAACTAAAGGTCTATAATAAGTGTGAAAGGGTAATCTATGTTTTTTTCAAAGAATATCCTCTCAGCTCACTTAGCAGTTCAAATTTCATCTGAATTATGAAAATTGTGATATAATCTGTCTTACAGCTACTTACCATGGCCTTTTCATGCTGTATATAGGCTGTTGTGCTACTGATTATTCACTTTGACATTTTCCTCCATTTCATTATATTGGACTGCTTTAACAAGTTTTTTGTGTATGTTGCTTTTGACTTGCACCTGTTGAATCCCAAGTTGTAGTTCCTTAGCAAGCATGTGCTATGTTTTTTGCTTTTTCTTTTTTTTCCTTAAAATGTTCATAATTGACATGTACCCATGCCTGTTCTTTTCATTAGCATGCTGGATAAATTCAAGCATGTAGCTTCAAAACATTAGTCAATTTGTGTCTGCTGCAATCACCTTATTTTATTAATTTCAGACTATTGGAACCAAGCTACCTTCGCCATGCAAGTTTGAGTTGTGCATTCTATTGTTTGGTAATCAAAAGCTCTGCAGTGCATCTAAGCAACTAATTTTTTCTTTTGGCAACATATTCTTAATTTCTTTGCAGTGATGCTTGGATATCTTAAGTATACTTTTTTGATGTCATTTCTTTTAACATCTGTAAAAGCTTTTCAAATTTTGAAGATGTTTCGGCTGGTTAGTTTTAACTGTAATTTAGCAATGGTGACTTGACACCATGTGCTGTCCTGAAGCCATACAAGATGTATCTTTCAAATACAGGAAGATATCCATGCTTATTTGAAGTAAAATAAGCATGCTGTGTGTTGCTATAGACTGGATTTTTTTTCATTCAACAGAAAATTATGGAAATAGCTTGTACAAGAAATAACTTTGTTGTACAATCTTTCTTGCCTTAATTATTTTTGGCTACTTAACTTCACTTTATAACACGTTATTTTTTACTCATTAGTTTATTTACATTAAAAATTTTGGTATTTATATTTTTTATTACAAAATTTATTGATTTTGAGAATCATAAAATTTATTTAAAAATTTTTGTAGCTTTTATTTGCATGTATGTTGATGAGGGTAGAGGACGGGAATTTTGATTGCTGGTTATAATTTAAGAGCATTAAGTAAAAGATGTTGACTTTTATGCTTTTGACATAACAGAGTGTTTCATTTCTTGTGGAAAGCAATGCATTTGATAAACTTTTTTAAAAATAGTTTTTATTCTGTTTGATAATTTACCTCAGTGGCCTTCTGGTATGTTGAAGAAAAATATAAAAAAACTTATTTTAACTGTTGGTAAATTACTGCTATCAGGTCAACTTTTAACAGATTTTTCCCATAGATATAAATATTTTATATGTGAAATTGTTTGTTTAAATCATGTTGATGCCAGATTACATGGCATTGTGGTGAGCAACAGTGAGAAGCATTTTTATCACCACTGTGACAAGACATTGCAGAAAGTTGGTCTGACTGATGTTTCTTCAAAGGACCTGGTCAACATTGTAGATGGTTATAAAGGAAAGGGTTATGGTCAGTCTACAGAAGAAGAGCTTGGTATGGCTTTCATTTCAACTGTCTTCATTCGCTTGAATATGAAAGTGAGAGGGTGGTTGTGGGCAGCTGTTGATACATCTGCTATTTATATCTATTTTATTTTTAATGTGATTACAAGTTCTTTCCTCTCTCCCTTTTTAGTTCCTACCTTTCAAAATCAAACACCTTATTAGCCTAATTATAAAATTTCTAAAATTTGTTTTGAAGTTAAACTTAAAAATTGGTGACAAAGTGCTTTCAGTACAGTTACATTACCATTACTGGTTTGCTACAGATTTCATCTGTCAGGTGGCAACATCTACAGGTGTATTGCTAGACCCCTCCTATACTGGCAAAGCTGCTCTTGGAATGGTAAAAGAGATGCAAAAAAATCCATCAAGATTCAAGGGCAAAGAAATCCTTTTCTTGCACACAGGTGTGTTACTGTTCAAGTAAATGGAGCTCGTTTGAGTGTGGGCCATTTATTTGTATTTGTTACATCCCACACAGTTAAGAAACTAATCTAAAAACTGATGTTTAAAATATTGTTGAAATACAAATATTTATTTTTCTTTATTTGTTGGAGGGGATCAGATAGCCTAGTGGCTAGAACAACAATGTCTTAACCCTAAGGTGCACAGACACACCCATTGGTTTAATACCATGTTGGTGTTATTGTTCATCTATGTTACACTTGGAGGACAGCCCTTGAGATGAAACTGGCAGCCATCTGTACAGATACCATGTGGTGCAGCATCTTTCTCCCCTCTCCCTCTCCTAATTGACCCAGATGTGTAGTGAGAACCTGACCTTGTAGAGGGTTGGGGAAGTTAAGACCGAAAGGGAGAGAGCTTTAACACCTTACCATGGCTGTCAAATTAAGGACTCCCTTTATTAGGGATTCTATTAGTATAAGGGCATTTTTCATCTAGTGGGCAAGCAAGTTATTATTAAGTAAACCCAATATTATTACCTATATTTTTCTCTGCTTTTCTTATCCCTTTTTACTAAACATTGAGTTCTTCTATAAAAACATGCTTTTGAATCACACATAACTCACCTACTTCATGTCTTACTGCAGGGGGAGTTTATGGACTTTTTGATGGAAGGATGTCAACAGTATTGCAGAAGAAAGAGGACAGCCAACCATCCATTAAAATGTGGCCAGATGTGGAGGGACCTTGTCCTGTTGATGTCTGATAGTGGAGCTTTATGTAGCTTGACAGCTTAATTTGTCAATCATTGTACAAGCTATCACAGCTGTAATTTTGGATGTTCATGTGCAGTAGAAGAGTAGCTTTGAAAAAATATGGGGTGGTTTTTTTTAATATATCAGTCAACATTTATCTTATTTTTTAATGTGCTATAAGTGTGTGATCATCTCCAAAGAACAATGAGCAAGAATATCTTTCCATGAGCATGTTTTTGAACTCGGTTATCAATTTTGTTTTCCCTTCATGTGACCACATAAAAGCATAAGATTTAATTATCCACAAACATTAGGGAAATATTAAATTATACTCTTGAGTGCATGTCACATATATATGAAAATATGAAACTGTGATAGTTGCATTTGCATTTATTCTAAAAAGTGATATTTTTTATTAAATGTGTCTATTTGAGAATACTTTGCAGCTATGACTGCTTCGTGAAATGAACAATTGTAATAAGGATCATATAAATATAGTTTAGATTTGAGAACTTTTTGATATTTAGAAATTTGTATGTGTTTATTGCCTTTACATTATAACTTTTTTTGCATGTTTAGCATCTTTTTACTTAAGGTTCATTAAGTGCATTTAGAAGCAGTAGGTATTGACTAGTAAAATAGATACACCTTTTGAAGGCACTTATTGTGCATGATAACAACTTTTTTGAAAATTTACTGGGACAAAAGAATATTTATTGTGAAGTCACACTTTTGACATTACCTAAAGGACCCAGTAGACCAGAGACATGGATAGTGCTATGCTTTGCTGTCTTCGTAAACCACTAGATAAGATTTATTGCTTCTTTTCCAATTATAGTGCCAATATGTGCTCTGCAATAAATAAGTCAAAACTGTGAACTCTCTGTTCACTCTGTGAATGCATGCCATAATGGAAACTTCAAGCAAGGACGACCACAAATCCTAAACGTTTGATGCTTCAACCATCCAAGAGAAATGTACAAATGATGGTGAAAGAGGAGAACTATCCTCCAGTTTTGCTTCTTGTGAAGTCGACTTAGTTGCAAATGAAACTTTATTTGTGTAAGGGTCAAGGGGGGTGCGGGTATAAATATCTAACACAAAAATACTTTGGACCTTTCAACGTAAAATTACTTTATTATGAGAACAAGTTAAATAGTGCAGGATTTATACTATTATAATGCAAAGTCATTCATTACGCACTACCTTTAACCACAATCCCTGAAGTACAGCTGCACCCGTTGCAAGAGCTAAAGGGACATCATTCACAATTTGGAGATTAAAGAAATCTAAGGACATTAAGACGAAAAGAAAAGAAATAAAAAGCAACGCTGCTCCAACCCAGTACAATTTAGAGGACTCTGCTTTCAAATAGAACTGAATACACAAATTATGAATGAGTTCAAATGCATTTAATTTGAAGTGTAGCTGCGGGCATCAGCTTCTGGATTGTGGCCCTTGCGAGTTGATACGCACCTGTGACTGAAATGTTTTTTATACAAGTCATCGAAGGTCGCACGAACAGACTCAGTCGCTGTGTTGTGTGGTTAACGTGTAATAAAAGTAGGAACTCAGCGTGCTTTTCTACACAAACAGAAATTGAAACGAATAAAACTGCCTCAACTGGCATAGCTACAGTTCGATATGATCCACCGGACTGGGCAAATAATCTCGCAGGTGTACCAAAACGAAAGATCCAGGTACAGCAAGGAATAAAAAAAAATGTGCAAAATTGTTGTATTATCATTAGAGTGCACAGAAATAAACAATATTATGCCACCATCTCATATCTTACCGCTGTATGTGTGAGTGTGTGCAATGTCATATATCTTTCAGTTGTACACAAAATAACAGAGAAGCACTTAAAAATATGTCTTACTAAATGCTTATTTTAACATTACAGTGTTATACAAACTTTTTTAAACAATGTTAATAATGTACAAACGCAGAGTGGATGAAATTATGCCTGTTTAATATCAATTGCTTTATTTTACACCATAAGCAAATTTGTGATAGTGTTTCCCCTCTCAGTTGTATTCCATAATCATGACCTGGTGATGGGAAGTGTAATTGGCTGGCCACATGCTGATCGAGTCTTCTGTGCTATATAAACATCATTGTTATTATTATTGTGTAATTAGTATTATGTAGTAACTTTGGTTTTTGTAGAAATACATTTGATAGGATGGAAGAAGTGTTTTAGTGTAATGTATTTTTTAATTGCTTTGCAAATTGGAATGTATAAATGGACTGATCAGGTCATAGAGACTTGATGGAAAGAATTGTTTGAGTGTAATTTTTTTCTTGTAAATGTCATTGGGGGAGGGATGTGTATAAGCCTTCGCTCATTATTATTGTTATTATTTATTGAACTAAACAGTATTTTTAAAAATAATAACAAATCTGTTTGTTGTTCCTTTTTGTTTCTAGCTGGCACATCCCAACACTCCTATCCACAGATGGGCACTACCTGGCCTACCTGAAGGATTTTCTGTTTTCATAAAACGAGATGACATGACAGGCAGTACCTTGTCTGGAAACAAGGTAAATTTCATGGGGATATAATAGGGTAAATATAAGATAAATTTCATGGTGGACATGTCTAGAACATTTTTAGAAACTCATTAATGATAGCTGTTGACATTTTTTCACACACATGGTTGTGTATATATATATACACACACAAATATTAATTTTGACAAGTTGCATGTGACTGGCATATTTCTTATAGTATCACAGCATCAGTTGATGCCATCATCTTATTCTATTCTACATTATCATTATACATTAGTCATCGTTTTTAGCCACAATATTATCACTGGCATCATCCAATCATCTTTGCTTTTGATTATATTTCTATGCCTCCACGTACGTTTCTGCGACACAAATCAATTTTTTGTGTTCTTAACTCTTATTTTTTTTCACTGAAGGTGAGAAAACTGGAGTTCTTGCTGGCAGATGCCCTTGACAAGGGTTGCAGCCATGTGATTACCTGTGGCTCAGTTCAGTCCAATCACTGCAGGGCTGTGGCAGTTGCTGCTAGACAAATTGGCTTGACTCCACATCTCTTCCTCCGCTCAGCTGCCGAGGTATGATCAAGACTGGTTAGAAGAAATGTGCTGTTTGATGACAAGAAACTTGGATTTTAATATTCATGGGAGCTGAAACATAATTAGTTTTGGTAAGGCAGTGAATTAAACTTTATCAATTATTTGACAGGAAAAAGTCATTTTTATTAGGCCTTTATCATAAATTTTATTTTTTTAAAATTTAAAACAAGTAAAACGGTGTAGTGCAAACATCACCACATCAGCTGTAAGCATGGTCCATGTTTATACACGTCTGTTCCTGCTTCAATAGTTATTGGTAAATTTTAATGTATAAGGAAGTAATCCCCAGCTGCAGGCTTACTGATTCACTGATAGCCCTTTTTGAAAGGGCTCATTATTTGCTGCTAACCAAATGCTCTATTTAGTCCCTTTTACTCAAGAACTGCTAACCATTCTAGGGAATGAACTGCAGTATGGAATTAATTCTCTGTAAAAATACCTTGAAATATATTTCTGATGTCACGACTGAATTGTTTGGTCTGGATGGGATGTGCCCACACACAGTGTAAAGAATCTAGTGCCTTAGAGTGTACAACTTTAGCCTCACAATAATTGTCATTAATTTTGCCATCTTGTGAGCTTTTCTGCATCTTGGCCTCTGTGAGCTTTTATTTCCTTTCATTGTCACAGGAACATTTCTTTCCAGGATGTATGTAGCTTAGGATGTGAAGGTAATGTCCTTGTGGATCGAATGAGTGCTGCAGATATTTATCTTATCCCTAAGATGTCTCCCTACCTCACACATCAAAAACCCAGAATGGAAAAGCTGGCTGAAGAATCAAGTTAGTATGTCTAAAACACACACATCCACACAACTAAAGAAGTTCACTGCTGCTTTGTTAAGTTTGATGTGAGTTACAAATGCAATAGCTTGAGAATTTCTTTTAGGAAAATAGCAAGCAAATTTCTTTTGGTAGTGTTCAAGAATAGTATTAGTAAGCTATATATAGCTATAGACAGTATTTCAGAGCTGTTTTCATGTAGTTATTGATACAATATCTATAAATATCTATGAAGATCATCAGAGGTTATTTATGCTGCATTGCAATGTTTTATCAAAATTTCTCTATTGGCTGATGAGTTCAAATCTAAATTTTAGTGATTGGCATCTTTTTTCAGAAGCTCCAGAGGAGAAAATTCATATCTGATCCCTGTTGGTGGGTCTGATCATGTTGGGCTTTTTGGCTACATAAATGTTGTTGATGAACTGCAGAAGCAGGCATGTATATATTCATAAGTTGTGCTTGGTTGAGGGCATGTACTTGAGAAATATATATATGTGTGTGTTTTGAGAGAGAGTGTGGCAGAGAGTTCAACTTCTCTATGGCAAATTTCTAACAAACATTCCAAAAGTATTAAAATATTTTAATATATAGATTAATAATGATAAAACTGTATATTTAAAGAAATGATGCATGATTGTGGGTTGTTACAGAATGTCATGGAAGATTTTGATGATGTGGTCTTTGCCTGTGGCAGTGGAGGAACAGCATCAGGGTTGTCAATAGGCAACTATCTCTCTGGTTCTAACCTTAAGTAAGAAAGCTAAGCCTTCGTCATTGTTTCATTACCTTTAAATTTTGTTTAATTCTGTTTTTAGATCACTGCCTGCATGCTTGTGTGTATTAATGTCCATCTATCTGAGCATTACAGGACATTAAAAAAGAAGTGCAATTTACCTTCTGCATCACAGATCCATGATTTCGTGCAAAACAAACTGACCTATCATTAGAAAACATGTTATTAAAATAAATTTGTCAGCTTATGAAGACTGTTAACCATAATATGATTCAACTGTAAAACAGTGTTTCTTTTAGATACAGTATAAACATGGGAATGATTGGTTTTGAACCCTTCCAAGCAATATTCAATTTTGAGCTGATAGCCAAAAAATTTCCGATCTTTGTAAAACAAACATTAACCTCTTCACTCTTCCCTTACAGTTTGCACCAGCGAATGCTCTATAGCTAAATTGTATTGATACACCCATATTGAATGAGTTACAAAGAAAAAGAACTAAAACGTTGAAATATTTGTGGGATATGTCAAAAGGGTGCATGGCGTTGCAGTCAGCGATAATGCTAAATACTTCCATGAACACTGCAATGAGATGATGCAGGAAATTGGATTGAAGAATCTTTCTTCAGAAGATTTGCTTGACATAATAGAGGGTCACAAGGGACTGGGATATGGTGTCTCAAGTGAAGAGGAGCTTAGTAAGTAGTCTGTGTTATTTATTTAGAGCTTTTATTCATGCGTTCAGAGGGTCACTGATCTGTAGCATGTTTAAATAGGCACATTTTTCAGGACAGGAAAGAGGTGATTTCTGACAAATATTGAATTACATTTACTGGCAAAGTATTCAACCTTTCATTCTTGCTCACCTGTTTAAAAGATCTGTATGTTTAGAGAAATGACAGTTAGCATTTACATAAGCAGCCGATGCAGATGCATATTTTTACTTTTTATTTTCCTGTAAGCAGATGGCATAAGAGATGAACACTGTGACCATCACAAACAGCATCACCACTGCCTTTTATTGCGGATGTTTTTTACTTTTTTAACTGTATGCTTTAATCAGCTTTCACAAGAGTGACACTATTCTTTATTGTCTACTTTATTTAATATTTTTGCTTGTAGTGCTTTCCTGGAGACAAGTTTAAAAAGATATAGTAAAGATTTTCCTTTTAATTGGCACATTTTTATTCCTACGGCAGATTTTATCTCACAAGTGGCAGGATCTACAGGCATATTTCTGGATCCTACATATACTGGTAAAGCTGCTCTTGGAATGGTTAAGGAGATAAAGAGAAACCCATCAAGGTTTAAAGGCAACCGGATCCTTTTCTTGCATACAGGTTTGTCGAAGGACATTCTGTCATGTATTATGGATATGATAAAAATCCTGGCGATTGTGATAATCATTAATAAATGTTTTATCGTGACCATCTCAGTTTTAGGGTTTATTGTAGAAGCATATTTTTGTCGAACTTGGGGTGTACTTTTATTTTTAGTCATTATATTTCTGTTTAGTTTTGATTACTGTGTAAAATGAGAAACATATTTTCAACTTTTCAGTCAGGGTTAGATGTTTTAATTTTGATTACAGGAGGAGTGTTTGAACTTTTTGATGGAAGGATGTCAGCAGTATTGCAGAAAAAAGAGGAGAGACAGGTGACCATTAGAATGTGGCCAGATGTGAATGGACCTTATCCTCATTGAAGCTCATCAAATGGAATATCTTTGTTTAATCTGTATTCAGTGAACTGTTCTGCTGGAGCTCTTTAAATAGAAGGAAACTTTCCAAGCTTCAATTCATAACATAGTTCAGCTTGGTTAGTGTGAAATTTGTAGTATATGAGTTTAAAAAAAAAAGGGGGATGTTAATCAGTAACCATACAGTAATCAGTAATCAGATGGTCATAGACGCTCAACATGAGGGCGACTTGCCGCAGGTCGCTTAAAGCATTTTAGTTTCTTGTAACTATTTTCTCATATCAATTGCTTACTCAGCTTAGTGCATAGTATTTTGGGGGTTCACTTCTACGATGGTGTACATGTAAAGGTCACGGAATGTAATTGTACTGCTTTTGTATATTTTCCTGGACTTCGGGTGCAACTGGCTAACAATTAGATGGCGCGCCTCCATTATATGGTACAGTCGTGGGTACCTTCTCGCACTTTTTCCGTCTTCGGGTAACACTCCACCTTGACATTTCCAACTTTCCAACTGATATCTTACCTCGAGATGGCTGTCCATTCGAAGAAGAAGAAGCGAAGGCGTAAATCTCCACCTCCACTTTCTATTCTGCTTTTTAACGTTCAGTCCATCCGGAACAAAGTCGATGAGCTCGAGGCGCATCTCAGATGCCTGCTGGGAGATCAAAGAAATGTGTACTTGCTTTCACCGAGACTTGGCTGAGGGAGTCCGAAGTGAGAATGATTTATATGTCAGCGGGTTTGGCCATCCCATTCGTATGGACACCAATCCTACTATCACCAACTAATCCACGGCGGAGGTGCGTGTTTTTATATAAATGAACGGTACTGCAACACCGTTTTGATCAGGGAACGACTGTGCACCACTGATCTTGAACTGCTGTCCATTCGATCCGCATCTTGACCCGCTGCAGTTTGCCTACAGAGCTGGAAAAGGTGTCGGTGATGCTAAGCTGTTTATACTAATTACTCTGTACAAACATCTGGAGAAACCCAGAGCTCGTGCCAGGTTTCTCTTCGTAAATTTTTCTTCTGCTTTTAATTTCTTACACTTTAATTTTTAAAAAAGTGCTATGTACATGTATAGTTCTCTGACCTCAGTCCAACCATATCTGAAATGGAAATGGCGACGCCCAAGTAATTGAAGGACTTCGCCTCCTTCAGTTGTAGTGCGTTTTTTTCGATCTTTGCCGTGCTACATCCGACGATGTTTGTTATGACCTTGCTCTTCTCCGCATTCTTACACCCCACCTCGTTCTCACAAACCTTTTAAGGTATGACTGTATTATACATGCCAGCAAGACGGGACCGGTCATGACTCCTGCCATTTTGTCTGCACGTGAAAAAAAAATTCAGGCTCTTCCAGGGGAAAATGGCTTCCTTCCTGGAAACAACGACCCAGGTTAAACTGTTGGCCGACGTAAATAGCTGCCATTATCGTTGAGAGAAATTTGCTCTCTCTTGCATGTGTTGTTGGTGTAATGATTTCAGTGCGCATGTCAAGCTGTTGTAGCACGACACAGACGTAACTCTAGTTACGGAAAACACCGTTTTGTTGTGTGGTATTTTTTTTTTTTTTGGTGTGGTTGGTATGGTGTGTGTGTGTGGAGGGGGAGGGTTGATGACAGTGAGGAGTGATATCAGATACCACTCACTGAAGAAATTAAAAATTAAAACAATGGCCTAGTCTGTATTATTTTTCATCTTTACTATATTGCTTTATTGTGTGAAGTTCATCTGATCTGTACTTTACTAGTCATTGCCGTCCTGCGTCTTTGTAAACACAAACATCAAATACAAATGAAAGCGTTGCAGTAAGTAAATATTTATGTGTAGCTTTACAAATTTTAATAACAAGCACCATATATCACAGTGGTCAAAGCAAGGGAGTAAAATTCCCAGGCTGTCTTTAACCTTCGTCTGAATCAATCACACCCAATTGAAGCACAACATTTACTGTACATGGACGTAAAATAGTTTCTTTTCCTCGCTTTTCACGAAGAATGTCCAAGACATTTTACCTCAAATATCTCCTATTGTCATTGCATTTTGATTAGTTTTTATTCTTTTGTATTTTGTTTATGCGGCAATAACAGGCACTTCAAACCTTATAAATGCTTTACACGCAAGTAACTGATTGCAACAGAGACAATACTAGTTTTGAAAAATTATGCAAAAACATTGTTAGACTCCTTAACTTGTTGCCAAGTTACGTGGTAATATATTTGATTATAGAAACATAATTAGTAATATATAATTGTATAGTGTAATATAATTATCGCATTCATTTCAATACCTTCTGATGAAGGTTTTGGAATACTCTCGCACAATAACGCCTCAGACATACACACGAACACATGCGCACCTGCAGTGTACACTGGAATTCCACTTATTCGAGGTCATGATTGTCCTACATCAAGAGTTCCCCACGAGGGGAGACGGAATTTCGAAGGGTACAAAGGTTAGTTCAGTCTATTTGCCGTCTCTCCTCCCCAAGCGGAGAGCATTGACTTCCCTCGTTTAAAAGTTGCAACGCCTGCTCATAGTCCGGCAAACTTTCTGTGACCGAAAGAAAAGAAGCTGAAGTGTCCACTCGAAAAAACGAAAACACTGGCTTGTGCATTCCCGGACCGAGCTTGGGCTCACAGTCCGCGGCAAACGCAGGGTTGTCCTGCCCGGAAGTGATGAACTGGAAAGTGTGGCACGGGCATGCGCACGCAAAGTGGCTAAAATCCACCTGCGGGGTGTTCCTTTCTTCCGGTGAAGCTGTTGTAGGAGTGTTATCCGGAACATTCTCTGTCCTATCTAACGTAGTCCGAAGCGACTGTGAAGATTGTGGTGAATCTCCCGGCGCAGGGGCAGCTAACACTTCATCTCCAGTATCACCAGATGGAGGGATAACTCTCTGAGAGTCATCGGCACGAGATGTCGGTCTCGGATTTTCGAGGTTCACAAGAGCTGTTCCCCTATGCCGGCACAGACTACATTCACCAACGATCCCGGTGGATATCGCGAACACCTGAGGAGGATTTTGTCCAAACAGGTCCGAGTAAGATGGTGGTGGGTTGGCCAACGATGACGTGAAAGCCTCGTCTTCGTTGTAGCTGGAGGAAGCCGTGGAGTCGCTGACGTTGCTCTCGCGCCTGTGTCGTTGTTGCTGTTTGCGCTGGCATCGTCGTATGCAGAACCACAGGATGCGCAGGGCAAAGATCATGAGAGGAACGGCTGCTAAGATGATGTAGACCTTTAGGTCGAAACTGAGAAGGTACGAACTACCGCCTGGGCTGTCATCGGGAATATCTAAACGCAGAACAAAATTAACAGTATAATTAGCAATCATAATTAGTCCACTCACAAAAGTGAGTTCGTCACGATATGTGTAGGATTTTGTGTATGTGTGTATGCGTGCGAATGTCTAAGATTTTTCTGGGAACATACTGGCACATACCTTCCTTTCGTTCATGAAATCATACCGTTCGATAAGCAATAAGTATATCGAGGAGAATAATTTCCCCCATACCCTTTCATTCCCTTTCCCCACGACACCGCGAAAATGCTAAACGCTGACAACTGCCATAGGACACCAATAAAAACAAAACATGGCCATTGTTGACAAACTAATTGCTACCTGTGCAGAGAAATCGAAGTTCGTAGTCTTGGCACTGCCGGCCCCCAGGTTGTTGTCTGTTAAGACAAATGATACCAAACTTGGTGCACGGCTGAAACAGGATGTCCACCTGACTGCGGTTGTAGGTGTAGCAATCGAAGATGTCGGTACTTTGGGTCACTCGACACTGGCACGAGGAAACTTCTTGACCAAAAGGACAAATCTGTTGACGTTGCTGCAATATAAGTATAAAAAAATAGGTAACTGCAGTCACTGCAAACTTCGATATCTGTGCTCATGTAGTAACGGCATTAGATGTAGAGATATAAATTGTCTAGCTGGACACAATGTAGAACAGGTAAAAAGTTTTTTTGAGAACTGTTTCCAGTATGGTCATCTCCACATATTTCCAACAGTTTATGCGATAATTGGGAATGATCTTCAGATGAGTAACCTTGCAAAAAACAAAAAAAAAACAAAAAAAAATGTGTCTACCTTTCACAAATACTGAAAAGTCTAGCCATAAATATTGCTCACACATTCTACCTTACAGCGCACATATGGTCTTTATTTATCCTGTTCCTCACCTGTATCTGATCAACCGTCTCAAAGTCTCCTTCGCCATTCCAAGGCCTGTCGGTGTTGTACCACTGCGACCACCGCGCCATACTTTGACCTGAATATGACAATAATGAGGTTATATTACTATTACAGGCGAAGTTCAGTAGTAAATTCATGTCAAAACAATGAAAAACATGCGAACATTTAATTCTTTTTTGAAGGTGCAGTCATAATTTGTTTGAACTCTAAATTCTGCCGCAAGGGCTTCATCTCTCTCTCTCTTATTCGATTTTCCCTTCTTTCCCAAATGTTTAAAAATTTTCCTTTGACATCATTCCTCCAGCTATGGTAAATCACTAAAAGAGAGATAGAGTGTGTGTGCGTGGGTATACTCATTTTTCTTTTTTTTAAAAAAAAAGCATCTATCTTAATTTCGATCACTGGAAGCCACAACATGTAAGGGCAGACAACTACGCTCCAAGTATCGCAGTATAGATGTTTACCGCAAAAGAAAAAACTTCATCTAAACCTTCAAAAATAGGAAAAAGGATCTCGAGTGGGCATTTTAATCGATAGTACCGTCTGGTCCTCTTTCCCAAGTCAACAACACAAGGCAGTGCTTTGTTTTCTGTAGGTCAACTGCGCAGAACAGAAGCCGCGCACGAGGGAGACATACAGATTGTGAGTAATGATGAGTGAGAAAACAAGTCACGAGCGAATGATAAGATGGCTGGAGAATGGGGAGGGCGGGAATGAAAAGATGGAGGACAAAGAGAGAGAAGGGAGGATGGAGTGAGAGAGACAGAAAGTGAGTGAGAGAAAAAGAGAGACACGGAGTGAGAGACAAAAAGACAGGGAGAGAAACTGATGGAGAAAGTACGAAAACAAGAATTTGAGAGAAGAGAGAATATCAAGGGCGTAGATGGAGGAGTGTTGGGAAGGCGAGGGGCAGGTGAGAGAAGTGTCATCGACTTGTTGACATCCTCTCTAAATGTCGCAGGAGTTCCAGTACAACAAATGCTTGAATAAGAACTAGCACACGACGCAGTGACAATAATTAGTTGATCAGCTGTTAAACTTTGAAATGGTGTTAAATACACGAGATTAACATGCAGGTGACACCATGTTTGAAGAAGCTGAGATCGAGTTACCATGTTTGTTGCAGGCAGACATCAAATCTTCTCAGGTCCCTGCACTAATGTTAAGGAAACAAAAAAACGAGTAACATTCTTGATCTGACCTCAGGAAGATGAATGCCATTCCGCAACCTTTGTTCTTGACCCGATCACCAAGGCTGAATGTCATGACATCGATTTTGTTATTAGTGATAGCGAGAAAACGAGAAAACAGCGGGTGTCACGGGTACTCCGCCACCCGATCCAAAACAAAATGCGTCGTGTTGCTGGTTACAAACTCCTATTTTGAAATAAAGGACTGAGGAAATATTTTTAAGCATCTTCGGCATCGTCTGCTCTGTATTCACCAAACGCTGACTTTGACCACGGTAACCTGAGCACCACACAGCTATGTTTATATGGCTGCCGGGGCTATATAGCTATAACATATACCAGGGTCAGAGCAAAAAGAGTGTTGTTAAGGAACCAGCAGGGTGCAATGTTTCCAAATGAGCTCGGCACAGAATATTTTTCAAAATTTTCATGGAAAATAACTTATCCTCTACTTTCTAGACACAGGCTTACAAATATCACAGCTAGCGAAGAAGTGAACACCACTGATGTCAGGATTGAACATACGTTTGTGTTTTGAGGGTTAGTCGTGGGAGAAATGTAACCATATGCTAATTAGGCGCATGTTTGGTCTCTCATAGCGATGTTTGTAGACAAGTGTATCTCGAGAACAGTGGGGTGTTATTGATTCGTATTTTATGAAATAATGTGTTATACCGAATTCAACCTTGTCATTCGAAAAACAAATTGCACTTCAATAGACATTTAACCGGACGTGGAATGTTGAATACGTAAACGTTTGTGGATTTTTTTTTATCTATGACATCATGTAAGCTATGAATAACATTATCGGGAAGTTCAGAAGGCCTTAATAGTTATGTAAACAAAGTCATTTCCATATCATTTGTGCTTAGGTGTCATACAGTCCAACTTCTTGGTGTCCAGCGTAAACAAGCGATATAATCAAGATGATTATCATAAAGCAACTAATGTCGTCTGAAGATGTGACAGGACAATAAAATTGTCGAGGGTACGATAAGGGTAGGACGCAGGTCAAGAGTGACGTTCACAGTTCATGGATGTTTACGTCAGCAAACCTTTTATCATTTTCATCGCCTCGCAAATTCGATCCCTGATCTACGTCATGACAAAAACACTGCCTCGAGCTAAGGGAAGATGGTTATCACGACGAAGGTTTGATGCGTTGAGTCAAAATATATCCACATAAAACAACTTAGTGTGGAGGAGGGGACAGCCATGCATATAGGTGAAATGGTAGACGCGAAAAAAAACCTCAATACACGTGAACTGGACATTGCCCGAGACCCTGACCCAATTGTGGAGGGTTGGGTTACGGGTGGGGTGATGTACAACATGGTGCAGGGTGAGGTATCCTGTTTTCGTTTCAGAGGAACTGCTGATAGAACTGCGTTTTTCTTTTTTTAGGTGTCAATTCGCAGCCTGAGGCAGCTCACGCAAACACTCAAAAAAGTTTACATACACAAACAGACGTCGAGTGCAGATACATAATCAAGGACACGGACTGGTGCACTCACCCACACCCACACCCACACCCTCACACATCAACAGAACGGGTATGACTGGATATTAGTGTGGAAAAGGGAATGGATGAAAGGGAGAGTGGACGAATAAGAGATAGTGGATGGAGAAAGAAAAAGAGAGACGAGAGAAAGAAAAAAAAAACAGAGAAAGAGAGATGACAGGCAGATACACAGTGTAACCGAGACACAGGTTAGCTAGATAGATGCTTCAACTACCAGTGCCTCACGATGTGCATTGAGTCATACATCAGGGTGGAAAAACTCCGTAAATAAGTAACAGCAATAAATACAATATGTTTACCAAAGAACCCTCCAAAATATTTAATGTAAGTGTAAGCATACAGTACAACCTCAATACTTACGCTTGTCTCGAGCAGTCCTCTCCTCGCTCCGCAACAGCAGGTGTCTACCGAATGGCAGGGCAGTGCAGTCGCTGCAGCACAGCACCAACATGACGCAGCACAGCTTCACCCCGCATGACAGGGTCAGGGTCTGGAACCGCTGCCAAGTCGCCGCCCTTGTCCGCTGCGCCATTCGCGCCCGTTGATGAGTCAAGACGACGTGACGACAAGTTCGATAAAAGCTGCACACAGCAGGTGGACACCAGTCTGAGTTTCTTCTTATTGACAGAGGGAAAGCGATTCGCTCTAATAATAAAAGTCTCCGAAATATGGCACCTTGCTATGTTTCGACTTAGTGTCAAAAATTTGTATGCTACTGCAGACCAATTTTTTTTTACTTATGCTGGAAAGGTCGTTCTTTTCGATTATTTATTTATTTTTTAACCGGAGTGGGTTGTCCTTCAAGACGACAATTGAAAATTAACTTTCAGTCTACATGTTTGCACTAAAAATACAAGCAGTGTGCAGTGTCTGTTATCGACAGACGGTTCACTGTAATGTAAAAACAAACAAACAAACAAACAAACAAACAAAAAAACCAAATGAAATAGAAACGGAAGAAATCGACATCATTATTTTCTTCCGCGATGGAATGTAACCGACCTGACTTTTATTAGAAGCGCTGATTTGACTGCATGACACAGAGGCTGGAAGTAATGTACGCAGATATTGTGAGCACGTGCAGTAAGTCACCTGACACATAAGCTAAACCAGTGGATGATTATGAGTCAAAGACTGGCACACAATTCTCTATGACCAACCCTGGATCGTCCTTCGGAAGCGCCCTGAAGTCAACTCCAGTATCTTACTGCGCATGCGCCTTGGAGAAATTGAGTCGTCTGCTCACTCCTCTCCAATTTTCCCTTATGTTCTGTTCAGCGATCTGAGCTGTGGTTAAAACATGGATCGATAGTCAGAGTTATTGAATCTTAACGTCTTTTGCTAAAAGGTCAGAGGTCGGAATGATATCGGCTGTGTTAACTACCTGCAGGTAGCTGTGTACTAGTGGGAGTTAATCGTGACTGGCAGACGACGGAACTTCCCTCCCCTTGTTACTCTCACAAAAAATCATGGTTTGCGATTTTATACAACTATAAAGCAGACAGACCAAGAAAGGTGAAGGAAGAGTGTTTTAAATTTCATGCATTGAAATGTAATCGAGCTGATGGATATCGACTCTAAGGGCCGTCAGCAATTCATCCCCGAGATCAATACACATAGCTGACAGTTTCAAGTCGGCCATCTTGAGCATATACACTAAATCATTAATTCTACACAAGCCATGCACGGAATGTTGACTTAGCCTTTGGGCTTAGTTTAAGGATTCTCTAGGATCTGAAGAGAACAGGTTTCAGCTTTCACCGGTTGAAAAAGAAACCTTGGAATGTGAAGTTAAAATAATCTTTGAGAAAACGTTGCTATTGTTATTTCGTTTATATCCTCGACGACATTGTCAAACGAACGAGAAAAAAAAAAAACCAACAACAACAAAAAACAAACAAACAGCAATTTCCTGAAGGAAGAGTGATAAGCCTGCTCTCCTTGTCTGTTATCGTAAATGGAAGCAAAGTACAGAAAATACTGTAGTGCCGAACACCTAGACCACACTTTATAACATGCTGCTGCTTTAAACATTTATTGTGCACAGGAAAAGTTGGACCTAAAGTCGGGGTGGGGTGGGTATTGATGTTTAATCGTCGAGCCAGCAACTAAAGCCTCATTGTGGCTGAGCAGTTTGTCCTCTTAAACACATTTGTACATTTCTTCGCTCCTTCGCTGCCTTAACTTCCCAATCCTAACAAAGTCACCATCATATCTGCCACCATACCCCACATCCTCATTCTTCTCATCTTACAATGTTGACAGTGTGTTCAAACTCAGATAAATGTTTCTTTAATCTTTCTGAACATATGAATTAAAGACAGTCCATCATCATGTGTTAAGTGCGCACAGCGAGAGAGACAGAAGAGAGCAGGTTCGTTTAGAATGGTAACACCGTTTCAGTCGCACGCAGCACGAGTGTAAAGGAAGATATGAGTTGTACTCACCCTTCGATTTAAACAAGGATTTTCTTATTCTCTTGTCGTCGGGAAAATGGTTATTTCTCAGGCAACACGTATAAACTGTCAACGTTAATTTGCAAGTCTCACTTCCACAATAAGCTTTGTTTACTGTCCACCACTGTCAGACGAGGGCATCGGTATTTTAACTGCTGAAACTGTAAATTCAGCACGACACATCTGTGACTAAAATACCCGAATGAATGACATCAACGTATCGCATTCAGCGGAGAAAACGAGATTACACACTCGCAACCGAACACTGTCCAGACTCCCTTAGTCGACGTAAATGACTTCAGTGCTCGGCGGCTGAGTATACATTACCGCCACGAAGGTCACGTGACCAGCTGTTGCGTGTCTGCGTAAGGGGATGGGTGAAGAAATGGGGTGCGGTTAGCTGCCCCCGGCTTCCTTTAAGTTTTTTTGGTGTGTGTGAACGCGAACAAATAAGCGGAATGCGACGAAACGGTTGCCCCCGCCGCCGTTGTGACGTCACAAGAAAGGTGCGGTGAGGTGGTGAGCGCGCGGGACAACGTACCTCGCACAGAGCCGCAGCAGGTGGGTGGACTTGGCTTCACTACCTGATGTCATCGTGTGGATAACAAATCAGTGACGGAGACACTGGCGAGGGTGGGTGAGAATAAAACAATAATAAAACACGATCCCGAAGGTTAACAGGTGCAGGACTCAAACACTGTCCTCGCCAAAGCTGCACAGGTTCAACGTTTGCTATCTTAATGCGAGAATTTTTTTTTTTTTGGTCGTGAGTGTAATGGTTTCTGTTTTCAAGAAAAGTACAAAAGCACTTGTTTGTCAGAAAACGATACAAAATACAGACCCTAAAGAAAGACAATACTTATTGATGATGGCAGTGGTGATGACGAATATGATAAATGAAGACGAGGACGAGGATTATAAAGACTGGTGTTACGACGCAGTTGAAAAACGTCGTCTGTTACCTCCTGTCCTCTTCGTCAATGAATTTGTTTTGTTTACATAATTGTGTACCGGCTTCATCGTTCTTTTCTTCTGTCTTTCTCTGTTATTTAGGTGCTGGGTTTAGATCTCGTATCGAGTACATTGGTTTTTCTTCCCTCTAAATGTGGCTCCTGTAAATTAAACGACCGCCTACTTTGCCGCTGCTGGCTCGAAGTAAAACATCATTTCCTTACCCCACCCGCCTCTTCTTTTTCTGGATTTTTTTTTTTTTTTTTTGACACATTTGAGTTAATTTTTTCATGTGCATTATTATTAATAAAATATAAACACAAATGAAATGTGCATTTGGCTAAGATAAACCCTTTATCATGCCTCTTCGTAATAAAATATCACCGAAATGATGTTTTGAGATACTTTATGGCATTTATGCTCTATTTCCAGCGATTTTTGCTGAGGGCTCGTGTTGCCCTTTAAGTGTCCCTCCCACACCAACTAAGAATCTGAAAACTTCTAATTATTTCTACTTCGAGGTTATTCGCTGTGAACTGTAATGATTCATCATGTGTAAGGTACGACACTTAGAAAGAGAACTCCAGCTTTCTTTTTGACTCACGCCTTTGCCTGCCCTAGTAAACAAAACAAAAAACAAAAGGTTTTCGGTCGCTGGCCTAGGCGAGTTTCGAACCTTATGGATAGAAATCTTTCCCGAGTTGGGTGTACGTTTCGAGTAATTTTTTTCTTACCTTCAGTAGCAGGAGGTGGAGGTTGTCATTCCGCGATTAACCATGGGAGAGGTATGTTCCACTGTCTTTCTCACCTGAATGACAGGGCAGGGAAGCTGACAAGTGAACAACTCAGTGTTCTGATTTTTTTTTAAAATGATTACTGATCACAATCTCTCCTGAACATGAAAAGTCATAAGAAAGCATCACACGTGTGACTTGTCCGTGCAATATTTCCCTGCTAGTCACATCTCCCTCCAACTCGAACGTTTGGTGGATCACAATGTTCAGGTATCGTTGTCGTCGTTGTTGTTATTTTCACCATTGAGTGCCACAGGCTACGATCTTTGAGCTACTCGTATTTCTGTGTCTATAAAACCTTGCATATACATCATTGAAGCTTGAACTGGAATGTTTTGTTACAGGCACTGGCATCGCCTGTTGTCCACAATTTTCTAGTCAACACTCGCCTCCCTAATAAAGATTATCCACAGCAGACGACAAGCAAACAAGTTGTCTCTGTGATCGCGGCGTCTCAAAGTTCGTCCCACCTGTCACTTTTTTTTCTTTTTTCACCTGCCTGGCATGGCGCACAAAATGTTACAACGGTCAGACACAGCGTGCACGGCGGGAAAGTACCCGACAGGGTGTGGTTTAAAAATGTTTATGCGAGCAACAAGTGTCATTACCTCAAGGGCGGAGTGGCAACATGGCCTTGTATTATTTTGCTCCTTGAAAAGATGAAATAAGCTTATGCTTAAAAACATGTTTGCTGTGGTGGTACAAAGGGTGCATTGTGAGTGGATAAGCGTGTTTCCTTTTTTAAAAAAAAATCCCAGGTGTTTGCAAACAGCGATATGGAGGAAGGCCCAAGAGAAGACAACTATTGCGTGCCTAGGTGTAGGTAAATGCCTGAGGGATTTATGTTAAGTAAGTAAGTGTAATGTGGCCCTATTCTCCTCAAGGAGCAACAAGGAATAAACTAAACAAGTGTAAACAAGTGTCTAGTAGGTAGAATTGTGATCAGGTGTGGTAAGGGGAGGGAATAGGTGCAATAAGGTCAGGTAAATACCCAACGCATTTTCCACCCGTCAATACATCTCAAGTCTTGTCATTCCCGTTCAAAGGTCTTGTTTTCCGTCGGTGGAACGTTGGCTAACCTTGTGACAGAAAAAAAACCTCGTCTTGAGAGTATATTTTTGGCATGTAATTATGACAGAACATCAGTAACGAATCTGGTCAGAAATGCGTTCTCACATTGCTGTGAACTGTTATCTAATAAAGAAGCAAACGATTTCGAGGTGGGTCGTTTAGACCTTTTTCGGTTGAGCTGCTATCAGTGGAACAAATTTTTAAATTTCGAGGCTGAAGTAAACAATCGTGATGGTGCATGGCATTTGTGAATTTATTTATCTCGTAGATAAACTGTCTTAAGTAAACAAGCACAAAGTTTATATTTGTTCTTCGCTGTTTTTCTCACACGGAGAATGCATGCAGGTGTATATCATGTCGCTGTGAAGTCAGCTACACTTAAGGAGACATAATGTGTGTCACATCATCTCATCCATCACCCCTGACAAAGTGGTGTGAGGATGTTCCTCCAACGGAAACAAAGACGTGTGTGTGTGTTCATTCATCTCTTCACTGGTACCCGTTGACGTACGGGTGTGCTGGTCCGCCTTGACCCTACAGCAATCCATCCATCCTCTGCACCAACCTCTGTACAGTTCGTTGTTTATGAACGCGGAGCAGACAAACACTAGCCGCCTCGTAGTCAGTTCAAGGACGAAAAAAGAAGAAACGACAAATCTTCAGAAGAAATAGTAATCAAAAAGTAGAAATAACAAAGTGTTGTGAAGGGAAACCGTTTGAAGACATAATAATAGGAGAAAATAGTCACTTCTGGAATTTTGGTTGTGTGTGTGTGCACAGAACACTTATGTAGAACTTATGTTCATAGATACTGTAGTTTCACATCGCCCCCTACATTTATTTATTCAAAATCAAAATAGTTACAACAAATGTATAAGTGATTGAAAAATAGTGCATTCTCTTTTTATCTTTGATATTGAATATTTTGATCGTGGCAAGTTACTGATGATGGATTTAAGTGAGTAATGCACTACTCATGTCAAGAAATGATGCATGGAATTATAATTATTGTGATATTCATCACCATTCTCTCTCTCTCTCGCACACACACACACCCTAAACCTAACCCTGAAGGTTCTCCTCGGTGCTGCTCTCTGTTCAAACAATCCTACAGACAATTTCTTTCAGAGGAAAGTACCCCCACCTGGCAGTGATTTCGTGCTAAGAAAAGGGGCGATGACAAAAGAGGAAGAAAGCATATTAACCGAATAAAAACTCTCAAAAGTATGAACCTAGAAGCACTCAGAATTTTAGACATTCTTACGGTGCTGATGTGAAGCGTGCGTGTGACCACTGCACCTTCTCCCCCTTCTCCCTAATTAGTTATTAGCACCTGTCCACTGCTTTAATTTGTACCACGGCAGTGGTGAAAGTTCCTGAGGTCACCATGGGATTCCCGCTGAAAAGATAACGAATCGCAACGACGACGACTTTCCTTGCTGAGGTTTGATTAGAGGAAAGGCAGAGTGCAAACTTGCTTGAAGCTTTTTTTCTTTTTTTTTTTTTTTGTCTGATTTATAATGGTGCTGTGAGAACATTTATCTTATTTTTATTTATGTACTTAACATTTGTTTCACTTTCTGCATTTCATCTCTCTCTCTCTTTCTCTCTCAAACCTTTCTGACATAGAAAGCTGTGGAAACAACAGTACTTTATCAGCATGTTCTGCTCAAGTACAAAAAACTCATCAAAACCTCTTAGTAATCACACTGCAACCAAACCATTAATAGCATATCATTTTATCTGGATTAAGAAACTTACAATCCCATCAAAATTATTCACAAAACATACAGTACGGTCTCAAACATCAAACACTAACAAAGACATCATCACTGACCGATAACAACTAAAACAATGATGACACGACTTAAAAGTCATTCATAAAATGTTCGTAACTCGACCTCGTAAAACCCTCCATAATACATCAACATAAATACACATACTGAAATCAAAAAACAATAATGAAACAAGCTGACACAACACAAAATTCACAATTTAAAAATACTCAGCCATATAATCGTTTAGTCTGAATAGTTTCTCGGCGATCATTTTTCATAACATTGCAGCAATATTTTGAATCAAGGCTATATTTCCATAAGCGAATCAAACAATCTCTGAAACCTATTCGGGAAATAAAGTTTCATGTACAAGTCAACAGAATAATAAAACTGTATTTATAGAAACACAACACAAGCCATAACACAAGGAGGCCACTGTCCTTCATTGAGGTTAAAAATTATACTAATGTAATAGTGTTATTGCTCAAAAATGAAACCTAAACCTTTAGTTTAAATTTAAACCTTTGCTCTGTATTTTCTTCGTTCATTGCCCTCTTCTCCCGTTGCAGCGTGTTCGTCACTGAACGATGAGTAATGAAATACCCGGGATACCTTTCACAGGTGCAACTCCAAAATAAAACTCTGGAAGTTTTATGAGACATACTTTGCAATTAATATTTAGGAAGCTTTTTATCAACGAAATAAAGCACGAGAAATTTCCCAATTACAAGGTGAAGTGTTTAGAAGATTTTTTCGTAGATGCCTCCATTCACTCCAGTCAGTCGGTTATTTTATATCAACACGGATAACTCTCGACGTTTGGGGATAAATCTCAAGATTAAACTGAGGTTTCTTTAAGGAACTGCATATTACAATTTATGAGATTTTGTGTCACATCTTGAAGGTAAAGAAATTTCGAGATATTTCCCCGAGGTACAAGAAATTTCAAGATTTATTTTCTTGTCAACTATCAAAAAATGTTCTAATTTCTCTTGGGAGCATGTCTAGGTTGATTGTATTCATGATGAAAATTAAATACATAACCCCGAAGCAAAAAAAAAAAAAATCAGTATTTCAATATTTCAGTAATATACTAATTGATGTGCAATGTATCTATTTTAAAATCCTAATTTAACAGTAGGATTTTATAAACGGAAAGTAAATTAGCTCATTGGAGTATCAATAATGGAGAAAGTACAGAATCTGGTGTACAATTAAAAAAAAATTGTTAGCAAACGTGTTCTGTTTACCATACTGTTTATTGGCATTTAGAGAGAAAATCTAACAATAAACAAAAAGTCTTATTGGTCAGTTAACTATCACAGTGGACTAATTCAGATTAGCGAAGACACATAACAGTTAGTAGTTCGACACAATCTACTTTCATCTTGTGAGGTTGAGTAGCTCTTGCTTTTTGGGGGAGACAAAGAGCGCTTCATCTGCATCGTTAGGATCCCATCCTTTCTCTCCTCCTTTTCCGTGGTAAGCTTGGGATACCCAGACATCCATCCTGTTCCTCCTCATCTGCTGCCTCCACAACACGAAGGAGAAGATGGCAAGGCCCGCTACTGCCATGCCCAGGCTCACGATGACCGGAAGTACCCAGGATGGCATTTTTGTGTGAAATTTTCTGTGAGATCTTCTCTCATTCACTTCGGTTGCATACTTTTTGGAGTTCGAGAAGTGTGTCCTTGCCTTGTCATCTGAATCATGCTGCAAGGAAATGTCGACCGTTGTCTTAAGATATGATTTAACTTGGGGCGTCCTTCATGTAGACATGAATAATTTCACAAGTTATTTTTAGTCGACGAGATAAATTCAAAGGATTATTCCCCCCCCTCTCTCTCTCTCTCTCATAATCTTTTTTTTACTTATGTGGATGGAAAGATAGGTGGAAGAGGAAGTGAAGATAAAGAATCTTTGTGAGTGAGTATTGTATCTGTCTGAATTCTCTTTTACAGTAAATAAGGTGATTATTATTGTTAATAAATAGTTAATAATAATAATAATAATAATAATAATAATAATATAAAATAATAATAATAATAATAATAATAATAATAATAATAATAATAATAATAATAATAATAATAATAATAATGCATATAACTCACTTCCACGTGGGGATGCGAGCTCGATCCACTATCCACGTGATGCTACAAACGAAAAAATTATGCCAATTATTTCTTAGTCATAAACGCAAATAAAATACGAAAATCTCAGTTATGGAAGAGAGCTAATGTCTTTTTTCTATTTTTTCAAATGAATTTTGCGAGCCTTACAGCGTGGGTATCGCTCCCCTCCTCGTGCTCCTCGGGTAAGGAAAAGGGACCACACCGGGGGAAGCCCTCGGGTGGCGGTGGAAGTTTTCCATTTTCATCGAGAACCTCCATAGCGATGGCCATACCCAGTTCAGCGTGAAACAGGAGATGGCAGTGCATAAACCACACACCTGTCATCAAGAAATGAGAAAAATACCCGAAGGAAATTGGTTTGTACACATACTGAACAATATGGATAAAGAGTAGAGACAGAGGCGGGTGAGCAGTTGTGGGTGAGTTATGGAAAGAGTGAGAGAAAGATGTAACCTGGATACCCTGTTCAGATAGACAGGACTGCATCACGATTAAGAGACAGAGAAAGAGAGAGAGAGAGCGTGAATTGACAGACGAGAGCAGAAGGAAGGGAAAGATGAAAGAGGAGGAGTAATCTAGGGTGAATAGAGACAGCAACCTCACGGCTAACACAGACTACATAGCTAAGATGGTATCACAAAGTATTTGACAGTAACTCACCAGGGTTGTCGGCTTTGAACCTGATGACGGCGTATCCTCCGTCAGGTAGCGCCACCGTGTCTTTAAATGGCGCCAGGTGGAGCTTCCGGTCTATCAGACCTTGCTCGTCCAACTCTCGGAACAAGGCAGGTGTCATGACCTCCGTTAGCTGCATCATCATCATCATCATAATCAATCAATCAATCAATCAATCAATCATCGATCGAGCTTAATTACATCAAACAGAATCAAACAAAAATTTTCGAGAATTTTAAAAGTGAATTAGGTAAATATAATGGATAATGACAGAGATTTGTTTATTTAATACAGTTTATGTTGATTTTATAATCTGATGCAAGAGTAAGTAAACTGTAAATAAAATGATAAAAGCAAATTTTGATTTCTTTGATTTCTCCCCGGCCCAATTTTCCACCTTCCTACCTTTACCCCTGACACACGTACGCACGTGCAAACCCTCACATACCCGATACCCGTACATATGCCCACAAGCACTCACTCATCTCTAATCTCAACACTCTCGCGCGCGCACGCACACACTCGTGACGTACTCTGTCGATAGCGACGACACGAAAGCTAAAGCCGTGGGTGTGGAACGGGTGGATGAAGGTGGTAGCAGGGATGGGGCTGGTGATGACTATCTCCACGATGTCGTTGAGGTTGACGGTAAGCAGGTGGTTACACTCACACCAGTCACCGATACAGTTGTCACCCAGGTCAGAGCTGTTACATATGTGTCCCTACAGTTGAACAGAGAAGCGCATGAACACACATCACGAACACAGATGATAAGGCTGTCTGTGAATGTAGCTGTAGCAAGTAGCTGCTTCCCAACATTGTAAAGTACGAAAATCTGTAAAACATGGGGTAGATTTTAAAGAATATTAAGAAAGAAAGAGAGAAAAGGATAGACAGACATACATAAAAAATGAAAGAAAAACGTACATGAAAAAAAATTACAGAAACTGTAACAAGATGAAAAAAAAAGATACAAAAAAAAGATCAATTAAAAGAAATAAGCTTGACGAAAAACGTGAATAAAAGAAAAAACATAAATAAAAGAAAATGAATACAGGATGAACTGAAAGAAAAGAAAGACACGAATGAATGAATGAAGAGGAACGTAAAAAGAAAATAAAGGAAAAAAAACTGAATGAACGAAATTAAAAGAAAATTAAAAAACAAAAATTGTGTCACAAAAGGAGAAGCAAAGTACACGAAATAAAAAATAGCGAAATAGCGACGGCGATGGAAAGCTTAGAAAGAATGAAGTCACGTGCTCTCCTGCACTCTCGTGCTCTCCTGTTCCTTTTGTGGGCAGGAATGTGTTTGTCTGCGTGTCTCACCTTCGGTATTTCATCCATCTGCGACAGCAGCGGCACGGGACCCAGCCTGTTGCTGATGCCGTTGATCTGGGGTGAGCTCGCCGTGGCGTAAGGCCCGCTGTTGGCCGGGTACAGGTCAGGGTCGAAGAGGTGAAGGTTGTTCACGGGGTTCAGGCTGAGCTCCAGGATGAACTGATGGTCAGGCTTCTTGAGAAGGGCGTCATCGTCCTCGGACAGGGCGTCCATCGACAGGATTTGTGACCGGAATCCGCGAGGTTTGGCTCAGAGTTCTGATCTTTGGTTTTTGTGGGCACTGGCCTGTGTGGGATGTCCCAGTAATTGAAGACCTGTACAATAGCAACAACAATAATAAAAAGGGGAAGAGTACTGATCAGATCAAGTTGGTTCGGTACCAAAAGCTTGACCTAGTTGACCTACTTGAACTAGTTGACACAGTTGTTGAAGAATCTGCGAGAGAGAGAGAAGATAGGCACTGCACTCATTCAAAAGCCGTTCCCGAGATACGAAAGGTCACGGAACGTCCTTTATCTAATTACCATCATTGCAATATTGTTATAACACACACACACACACACACACACACACACACACACACACACACACACACACACACACACACACACACACAAACACTTACATTGTTATTTACACGATGAATAGTTGACTTATAACAACGAGAGTCATGATGATTTGAAATCTGACAAAGACCGCCTGATGTGAAAAGGAAGAAAATTACTAAGATATTTTTCATTATGTTATATTATCGCTCTTTCACTGTTTATGGAAAATGTTAAATCAGATAAAGAAGAAATTGACAAAAGATCAGGGGCGATCAGGATAGTTGTTAAGAATGTAATGATTATATATCACCTACGATTCTGTCCTGGTTAAGATTAAATTTATTTAATTGACCTCACCAATGAGTGGACTTTTTTTAAAAATTAGAACATCACCACGTAGAGTTCTACAGTCTACACGACAAATCGTGTTGAGGATGTTATCACGTTCTCCAGAAATTAGTACAAGGGTTTTAAAGGAAAGAGCATGTGCTTCTACAAAAGGTACTACTTAACTCACCGAGCACAGAAAAAGGTCAAAATCTTGACATTGTCATTGTCATCATTGACATAATTATTGCCCCAGCTCTTCCAATGATAGAAGACTTTACGCCGGAAATATACCCATGTACAATTTTGATGCCCGACGATGTTTGTAAGTTTGTCTCTTGAGAAAGGAAGAGAGAGAAAAAGGGGTAAATTCAATCATTTCTGGGAAAGAAAGTATTTTGTACTAATCACTACAGAGTGTGTGCCAAGACTGACAAAACATCTAAGATGGGAGAAGGGAAGCAACTCGCCATAGGGTGGGAAGGCCATACAATTTAAATGAGTTATCTGGCTTCTTACTTTCCCCTTGATCTCGGGAGCTGGTGTCTTTTCAGGTTCCACAATGACAGTGTCGGTCAAATGAAGATCACCGGAAGTGGCGGAGTTGTTGCCCGGCGTGACGTACTGGATAACGGCCAGACCCTCCGTGCCGCTAGCCGCGCATGCGCCGAGGCCTGTAGCTCGGAACCAGAACGAACCCTCCTCGCGCACCGCCGTCAGAACGAAGTCGTAACGCTCGGCACTCAGCATGTCGATGGAACCCACCTGTGACGTCAGTAAAACCGTTTACTTCGTCTTGAAAGAGGCCAAAGGTTAGATAGAAAAGAAGACAGACGGAAATGCAGGTAGAGAGTCCGATCGAGGCTGATTGTTGATTGTTCTAACCTTTCTTCACTATCTCACCACAAGAAAAATCTTACGCTGTTCCTTCTCATTGTTCATTTCATTGTTCCTCCCTACTTTAGATTCCTTCAGTTCGTGAATCAAAATCACTAATAATGGACGAATTAAACAATGCCCTCATTTACCTCGAAGGGCACGAAGGGTTTGCCGTCCGTGGCGATGAGCAGCAAGGTATGGTCGTCGACAGATATACGGAGAGGACAAAATAAAAAGCCGGCACTGACGATCCGGAAGCGATACCGAAAGCCTGCTTGAACGTTGAAGACAGCCTTGGGCAGTGTCAAGACCCCTGTGGGATCTTCTGCTCGACCTGACAAAATAAATAAGCGAGTTGAAACGAAACGAAGCAAAAAGAAGGTATTTTTCACTCGTAAGAAAAGTAAAGGTAGTCTCCCGACATTTTCAGTGAGAAAAAAAACCCCTCTATGTGAGGGCGGTGCCCATCTCCTATCCCTCACTGCTTTACCTTTCCCAACCCTTTATTGAATCAAGTATTCATTTCCCACAGCTAAGTCGACAGGGCGAAGTTTGCTGCTCTACACGGGTATCGAACCTGCGCGCCTCAGTTTGGATGCCAGCACTCGGCTATCCACTCCCAATCTGAATTTCTGCTTAATAACATCCGAAAAACGTATCCACGTACAATCCTAACACTTCTGTCCTATCAACCTGTCAGTGCATGGTGTTGCTCATATAAATGTTTTGCGGTCCGAGACAAGAATACTCGGAGAAACACCCGCCATTTTGCAGGTGCATCAGGCCTACCCACCATTGATGAGGATGGCCGAGAAGCCGCTGGTCTGGGCGTTGCCCATGTTGTTGATGGCGAAGACCTCGTCCATTGGCTGGTCGGTCCATTCGTTGATTACGATCACGTGCTCTGGCAGATCGAAGTCGTAGAGGGAGATTTGAGGCTCCAGAGAAGGGGGCTGGCGGACCACAAAGCTACCGAACATACCGTCCCCCCGTTGTACCCCGGCGTGCGCGTGCCACAGGTGTGTGCCCTCGTCCTCGATGTGAAACCTGCACGTGCAAGGATGGATAGATAAATAAATAAATAATCTGATAGACACATAAATTGATGGATGGATAGACAAATACGTAGAGAAACATCTCCATAGAAAGACTGATAAAGGGAGAGATCGATGACACAATAAATGGATGGATAGGAGAATGTGTGAATGAATTAACAGGCAATTAAATAGATGGATAGACTGATAAATAAGCAAACGTGTTTCAGTGGACATTAACAGACAGACTCGAAGGTAGAATACAGAAGGTTTTCTTTCATGTTATTTTAACATTTGATGGTACTTTCCAATCTCGAGTTATATTTCTGTCAGAAATAATTTATAAACTTGACGAATGAAATCATCAGCTCAGTTTGAAGTGACAGTTTGATAATGAAAAAGAAAACACCAAGAAGTGGAGGCTTTGACTAACTTGTACTGAAAAGTGCCAAAGGTGATGGGGCACTGTGTTATCATTGGCACCCCGTCCATGTGCTGTGCATCTTTCTGGAGGATTCCATGCCAGTGAATGCCAACTCCCTCAGTCATGGCCATGACGGCGTCCACGTCCACGATAACCGTGTCCCCCTCGCACACCTGTCAGGTGAGAAAAAGACGTAGAGTAGATGATGTCCCCCTCCAACCATTTATTTCTGGGCATATACATACATTGACTAAACTAGGAACCAGGACGAGTGATTATAAACCCTAGAACACACCCACGCATACATGAACACACATACGAACACGCTCGCTGCACCTGGATGGAGGGTCCGGGGACGATGCGGTTGACGGACAAGACGTTGCGGATGAAGCCGTTGGCGGTGATGCAGTGTCCGCGCAGGCAGTCGGTGACGTTACCGGAAGCGCACTCGTAGCAGGCCTTGGACATGGTTTGATATGTCTCGATCACGAAGTCGTATCGACACACCATGGGCTCTCCGCCATCCTCGCACGGCCGGACACACTCGTGGTCCGAATAATCTGTTGGACACACAGACTCGTGAGAACACAGGAGTCAGTCGGTATTCATCAACATTTTAGCACTTCCTACAAAGGTACTCTTTGAATAGCAAGTTTGTCCGACACAGGAAAGGTAAATGTAAAAGTACTTAGAACCATTGCTCCGAGTACCTCTACCACCATTACTCCCAATATTTCCTCCCTTCCCATGAGGTAGACTCTTCCTTTGGGGATCTTTGAGGGCGTTTGGGTGGATCCTAACTGATTGAAATACAAGAGAGGAGCGAGAATTTTAGAATGTCAAGGAATAATATTTAGCTTAAGTTTTCCAAGTATTACTAATTTTTTTTTTTTTTTTTTTTTGAGTCTTAGCGCAAGCGTTGGTTCATTCATTACATATCTCACAACAACATTCCCATGATTTATCTTAGGTCGAGAGGTCAAACACTAACACGCTCCTACATTATTTTTCTTTCTTGCAACCTTCTGTCAGACGAAAATGGCTGACATGTTAATTAAATTAACGGAAATGAGAAGAAAATGGCAAAAAGAGCGGAATTCGGACTATAGTTATGAGTGTCTGGTCTCTGGGACACCGTCCTAGCTGCAAGATTCACTAAACACATCGCAATAAGTAATGTCTGATGTCACAGGGTAATGAGTCACTGATAAGTAGAGTAAGTATAGATATACTTTACAATCTCTTCAACCTTATTTCTTTCATATTTTTTTATTGCAAAGTGCAGTACTTGTTGTCTACGTTGGCTTAAAAACTTTTTTCAAGAAAACCCCGCCTCTCTCGGTTTTTCTTTTTAATTTTAAAGAGATAAGTTTTGATAGTTTAAATCAAACGATGTTATATTTAGTAATACTTTTTTCTGATTTGAGTTTTATTGACAATTAGTGAAAATTACATTGCTACTATAACAACAAACAGAAAATATAACGACTGCACAACAATTATACAATTACCCACTACTCAAACCATTACTCGATATTTATACAGTTGGGACTTTGTTCCGAGGATTCTTACACGGATTATATAAACTGCAGAAAAAAATAATTTAACCTGTCAGTGACGGTCTCCTACTTATTAATTTGAAATATTATTGACTCACCTGGCAACATCCGGGACTTTTGGGCCTGAACCCCGACGATGGCGAAGAAGACGAGGAGCAGCAGAAGCGACTTCATGGCGCAGGACTTGAACTGTGGATGCTCCAGACCGCGAGCTCCTGCCTCCCTGCGGGTCCGAGTAGTTACAGCAACTATTGCACACCTGTGGTAATTACCTGTCCGCACTGCTGAAGATACTGCAATACTTGTGCTGAGGTCAGAGATAGGATGCGACGGCGAACTTCACACGTAGGCAGTTCAAATCAACTCAGCTGACTGGTGATTATCTCGGTGTGTCCACGTAATATCGGGTGGAATATGGGGTGCGAGGGTACAAGAATTCACCATCCACAATGATGTTATTTTCTGTGCGAACGTGCAATATGGAAGTGTGTTTGTGTGTGTGTGTGTGTGCATTCTTGTATGTGTGTGTGTGCATCCTTCAGTGTGTGCGTGGGTGAGAAGGGTAGAAATTAAAGAGAAAAAATTTGCTATTTTGGTCTCGGTGATTTTCTTGTTTTAAAATGCAGTCATATCAGCACACCATTGTAATAGTATTGCGATTATTACATGAAGATTCTAAAGTTGCTATTTTGGCAATTACTATTTCCGATTTAACTTCGAGTTCCCAAAATATCTATAACTCATATCACGCTGTTGTCCGTATTTTTAAGCTCTGTTCTTCAAGCACAGAAGTTAATAAGTGTAACATTTCGTGAGATAACATTTCAACTGGCCTTAGTTTGGGGCGTAGGGGGTAAGAAACGACTGGAAACAAAGGTGGAAAATAATAATGATGATGATGATGATGATGATGATGGCTACTGCCAGACATTTTTTTCCAGTTAACTACTAAAACGAGGCAGGTGTGTCCAAAGCTTCCGGTTTAGTCACATTCATTGTTTAGGCTCGCTGAGACTAACAGAGGAGAACTTCGCAAGAGGCTAAGAGTTGGTCTCGGCAGACAGACAGCAGTCCACCTGTACACCTCAGTGCCCCTTCTTTCTTTTTCTTTGCCATTGAAACACGCACACACACACACAGACTGATTATTGCTCTTCTAAACCAGGATACATAGACTGACAAGGGAGGTACCTCACTCACAAATACTCCACGAAATTTAATAGATAACCGAAGTATGTACCAAACAAATCCTGGTGAGGTGGCGATAAAGTTTCGCACTCATTAGTCGACAACGAGTGCATGAATGTCAACAACTTTATTTTGTGGAGCAAGAGACTTGATGAAGGCTGTCCTGATAGGGAGCTGGTGTTTGTGTAACAAACAGACTACTACAGACCTTGAAGCCTGTTACTGAACACAGTATGCTCACTACAAAAATTGTACCAAGATTCGAGCAAGAGTGCATACATAAGCACACCCACAAGCACAAGTTTAAGAAAGAAAGAAAGCGATAAAAAGGATATTCAAAGAGGATGGACAGACAAAATAAAATAAAAATTGAAATAATATAAATGAAAGGGTGAGAAGAGAAACAGTGGTGTCGTATCGTAAACCTGCTTGCTTATTTGTTTGACAGATTGATTAGTAATTAACTAGTAATTAATTAATTAGTAAACACCTGCTAGTCATGATGAGATCAAAGACAGTGGCCTCTCCCTATTGTCTATCATTACATCACACGCTGTACCACTCACCCCTCCACTTCATCAGCGATGACATACAACGATCACAACCAGAAATTCACAAATAGAGAATAGTGAAAAACATCAATGGTGCTTTTCCTTTTTTATTGATAATATGCAGAGAAATATTTATCAGTTGTAACCTCCGCCTGTAACAGAAGTGCTTTGGCTGGACAATAACAATAACAATAACAATAACAATAACAATAACAATAACAATAACAATAACATTAATGCTGATAAAAGATGGTTTGCCCCTGATTCAATATTACAAACATGCTGATCAGTCCGGAGTAAAACAGATGTTGACAATAAAATCACTTTCTATACAATTGTGAAGCATACAAAATAAATGAAATATTTTATTTCTCCAAACATAGAGAGTAGAGTAGGTATTCTAAGAAATGATCATATAACCTCTGTAGCAATGTACACAGCCCAAGCAATTGTTTATTGCTAAACAATTTCAGTGGCCACAAGTTCTATAAATTATATCAAGTTGTAAATAAGAATAATTAAGACATCGATTCAAAATGAAAGTAGTACACAGAATATATGTTTCTATTTATCTGCAATCTCAAAATAAGGAACACTGTAATGAGACTTACATTTAAATGCATGATGGTCATACATAATTTTATGGCTGATGGTCACAGATATATTTCTGGATTAGAACTGAACTAAAATTTTCATTTTTACATGTTGGTTTCAATATTTTGCTTTGATTTGTCAAAAGTATGTTTGAATATTCCCAATCTCATAATGGTAAAGTAAATTACATTAAAGTTATACAATATAAAATGTCAAGTGTCGAGTACATTGTTTATTTTCGATTATTTCTTGTGACCAAGACATTAGTGTTTATAACCGTTAAACATCAGGTGATTGTTAGGCTCATCGATGTCCAGTTTTATTTTGCTGTCAGAGACGAAACTTGGGAGTTTGGACCACTGGTAGTGGCCATGTCCGAGGTTCCTCAGCCACAAAATGGACACCAAGAGGGCAAGGACGACGACTGCCATGCCCAGACCAAGGATGGTCACAAGAGCCCATAGAGGAAGCGTTGACACTCCAGAGTTAGCTACATCATAGTTCTTGCAATCGGAATGACCAGCTGTACTTTGGTATTCGGATTCTCTCTGAATTAACGGAAAAAGTCAATTGGTGAATAACATTCCCCAAGATCTGTTCATCATCATTTTTGCGATTTTCTAATTTGTTTTTCTAAACATTCAGTAACATTCATTACACATGAAACAAAGTACAGTCAAAATTAAAAAATTAAATTAAAAAGAAACCACAAAAATAAACATACAGGAACATCTAAACACAAAAATGGAATTTAAATGTCGCAAAAGTAATTCTTGACCTTTATTAGGGATTGCAACATATCCAAACGCATGTTATGTGGGTTTCTGATACAAAAATGACCCATAGTCATACCTGAGGTGAAAGTGATCCCCCTTCCAGAAAGTCCTCATCTGATGTCCACACAGGCTCATAGGGGCCACAACGGGGGAATCCTCTCGGGACAGGCGGCAGCCCCCCTCGTCTGTCGACGACTTCCAGAGAAACAGCCATTCCCATTTCAGCATGAAACTCGAGATGGCAGTGCATGAACCATATGCCTGTCATCAAGCAGAGAAAAAACATATCTAGAGGCGAATTGCATATTTTGTAAAGTTTATTTTCCACTATTTAAACCACCGATCTTAAAGTACTAAGTAGAGAAGTTGTTGAAGGCACCTCGCCGCCATCTTGCTACCCACAGCTTTTAATTTCTGTCCTAGCTTTCCTTTTGTATTGATGTAGATACTCGTTACTCTTTCCTACTTTGTGCTTGTGTCAGTGGAACATGGACTCACCAGGGTTGTCTGCAACGAATCGGATGACAACAAAGCCACCGTTAGGTAGCGCCACTGTGTCTTTGAATGGCGCCAGGTGGAGCTTGCGTGCTATCAGTCCCTTGCTGTCCAGCTGACGGAATAACTCTGGGGACATTAACTGCTGCAGCTGTGCCATTGAAACATTAAGTATATCAGCATCATTACTGAATTTCAATTTTCTCTTGAGATATTTCTTGTGCAGTAAATAGATACGATGAAGTAAATAAAAATATACGGAAAATATATATACGTGCATGCACACAGTTGTAAAGATAGACAAATATTGAAAGTAAGAAGTTTGAACGATTGATATTGAAAAGTATTAATAAATGTACTTTACTCTGTCTATAGCCACGACTCTGAAGCTGAAGCCGTGCAGATGTATGGGGTGGGTGTACCCGAGATTGGGGTTGGAGCTGGTGATGACCATCTCGACCACGTCGCCGACATGGACTCGGAGAATGTGGGTACATTCACACCAGTCGCCTATACAGTTGTCTCCCAGCGCCGAGCTGTTGCATAGTTGACTCTGCAAGAGAACAATGACAGACAGACAGACAGACAGACACACACACACACAAACACACAGACACACAGACAAAGATGGAGGGAGGTATGGAGGAGTAAGTCTCCTAAAATTAAATAGTTACTTTAAACAATTACAAAAATTAAATGTAGTGTCATTCCCCCACAGACTAATTTAACATCAACCTCCATATTGACTTCATGACCCACAGCTTCACTGACGTGTCCTGCGCCAAGAAGTCGACCCCATGACCCCGACCCACCTCTGGCATTTCTCGTCGCTGAGGAAGCAGCGGCACTGGTCCTAACTTGTTGGTGATGTTGTTGACCTGTGGCGAGGCAATTTTTGGGTATGAGCCCCTGGTGGCGGGGTAAAGGTCAGGGTCGTAGAAGTGGAGGTTGCTGATGTTTCGGAGGCCAAAGTGCAGGAAGAACTGATGGTCGGGTTTCTTCAAGAGGCTGTCATCGTCCTTAGCCAGAGCGTCCATAGCCAGCAGCTGCGAGCGCGAGTCGCCGAGTGTCTCAGGTCGGCCTCGTTCTGGTACTGGCCTGGCCTCCATCTGCCAGTAGTTGAACATCTGTGGGGTAGAGTAAACAGGTTCAACTGTAGGTTATGGACCTAAAAACAACCACGTCTTTTGAACACACAATGAGCAGAGAGAAAAAAAAGGAATGAAAAAAAAATGTCTGGAACTGGAGGAAAAGGGGAATATGCATGGATTGGTTCTTTCTCTTTGGGTGAACAATTTCATCAATAACTTTGACTAACTTTACGAGCGAAGAGACGAAAAAATTCGATGAGAGAAATTGTGTTACATTTCCGTTATTTTCCGGCGCCGGTCGTTCAACGGGAACCGTCAGGGCATCGTCCTGCAGGTGCTGTTGGTCGTCGGTGACGTAGTAGAGGATGGCCCGCTCCTCCAAGCCCTCCTCCTTCTCGCAGTCGCCCAGCCCTCGTGCGCGGATCCAGAAGGGCCCTTTCTTTTTGACTGTGGTGAGCACGAAGTCGTATCTCTCCGCGCTCAACATGTCGAAAGACCCGACCTGTCGGCACATTCATTAGTCAGAATCAGTGGATGAGAACATGAACAGGAGGGTGTTTTGTCGAATGGGTGGGCAATGGGTAGATGTTGATTATAGAGTTGAGGGATTGAGCGGATGCCAATATTTATTTTTTTAAAGCATCATCCTGCATTAAAATTTATCGATGGCGACTGCAGGGCAGATGACCCTTTCTATCCTCACCTCATATCTCTCGAAGGGTCTGCCGTCCGAGGCAATAAGTAGCATCGAATGGTCGTCAATGGAAATCCGGATCGGGCAGAATAAGGTTCCAGCATTGATAAACCTAAACCGGTATCTGAAGCCCCTTTTGACCCTGAAGACAGCTCTGGGAAGGCGTTTTGTGGCACTCCACGCACGACCTAAAGAACCAAGTTAGAACTTACCTTTCAAATCCTTCTCTTTAACAATTATTTTTTATTTTCTTAAAGACGTAAAGACATCCCTCCATTGCAAACTGAAACCATTCTTCTGCTTTAAAATTATTATTTTATTACTCTTGTAAATTTTCAATGCTTTCACGCAGCCAAGAAGCTGCAGACCTTCGAACAAAACAAAACAAAACAAAACAAAACAAAACAAAACAAAACAAAAACAAAACAAAACAAAACAAAACAAAACAAAACAAAACAAAACACTTACCGTTGATCAAAATGGTGTCAGCACTTTCTCCTTGGCCACGAAAGGCAGCCTCGGTGAGCACCTCGTCCATGGGAGTGTTGGTCCACTCGTTGACCACAACAACATGTTCAGGCAGGTCGTAGTCGTATAATTTGCCCTGGAGGTCCAGCTGCTGCGGGACACGGACAACGAAGCTGCCGAAGAGCCCCTCACCTCGCTGAATTCCGGCGTGTGCGTGCCACAGGTGAGTGCCACGTCCTCCACCCGAAATCTGCAAGACACAGGGTTGAGAACATCGCCCCCTTGACAGAACTGTCTTTCCTATTGCCATTCTCTTTGCCTCTATTTCGAGAAGGAATAAACTTTTTGCAGCCTTTTGCAATACTGTGTAGCTGGCACCCTCCCATTGTTCAAATTGACAACCAAACAAAACTACAATAATCACCCTCAGAACTGCTGGTAAGTCAAGTGGAATGACTTGCTACAAAAATTATGTGTTTATGTGTTTAGGGTGAAGAGGTCTATGCCCCAGAGTCACAGGACTATGTAAGAGAGTTCTCCCGTGGCTAGTCCTGCTCGTGCACTGATACCTGTATTGAAAAGAGCTCCCAGCAGGTATAGGGCACTGTGTCAGCATGGAGACCCCGTCCATGTAAGGAGACTCGTTCTGGAGGATTCCGTGCCAGTGGATGGTGATCCCCTCTGACATGGCGACATATGATGTGACATTCACGACCACAGTGTCACCCTTGCATACCTGCAGTCAGCAGTCAACATATATACAATCTTGTGGTCATCAGTCAACAACATGTCTCACCTAGGGATTAATGTGACGATTGAATTCCCTGTTCAAAATATTCAATCGAGTTCTAATTTGATACTAAGTTAAAAACAAATGTCTCCCTTATCTACATTCATCATCATCCTGTTTGTCACTGACCTGTACGGAGGGCCCTGGCAGGATGCGGTTGACTGTCAGGACGTTCCTGACGACCCCGTTAGTGGTGATACAGTGTCCCCGAAAACAGTCCGTGATGTTACCGGAAGTGCAGTTGTAGCATGCGCGGGACAAGGTGGAGTAACTCTCCACAACGAACTTGTACTGACATTCCTTCGGCTTGGCGTCCTTCACGCAGGTTCGAACACACTCATGGTCGGAGTAATCTGTAACAGACCAATAGTTACAGCGGGTTCGAAACCTCTTCCTCCTAATTTCTCTGTCTTTTGTGTGCGGTTACTCCTTAAACATAAATACACAGGTGCTCGTGGTTGATGCTGGATGCTTTGTTCAGCAGACATCGCCTCTCATTTTTGTCGCTCGGTTTCTTCCTGGACCGATAAATATTTTCTTCAACTCCTGATCGCTTCTTGTGTGCAGGGACGTGGCTCATAAACAAATCTCTCCCTCTCTCTGTATGGTCTCTGTTGTTTTGTCTGTCTGTCATTGTTTGTTTCTGACCCTGTCTAACCCTCCACCCCAACTTTTTTTGTTTCCTTGAGACTACTTTGTCGATTCTCCAAGGTTTCAAAACATGTTCATTGCCAGACATTGCAAGAACAACTTTCCTTTGCAACTACAGACTTTATTTATTGGAAGTACTAAATACCATACACTTCTGCGCATATCTTTCGCACCTCTAGTTACGAAATGGTCCATAATTCTAGTCAGAGAAATGCATTCGTTCAGCCAGCAAGTAAACTACCCACACAAACAAATAGTCTACCACATTTATATATTTCATATTTTCCTTCACGTCCTCGTCTGTCCCTTCTTTCTCGTCATAAACGAGAAGATGCAGCTTTCAAGTTTTATATTTTTGTGGCTTCTAAACCAGTGAGGGTTCTTTAAAAAAGAAAATTAGATAATAAAATATACTGGGTGCAGCCTATATACATCTGAGCTTAATAGGAAAGTAACTGTTCCGTTGACGGTTGTTACCTGACGGAGGTCAGGACCTCGTGAGTTATCTCTGATAAAACGGACGAGAGATGTGTAACGGATCAGGTGCATAGCGACATCTGTACCACACGCTATCTCCATAGTGAGTGGAATACAAGCGACCTCATCACATATCTCAGATACCCTATGATGTCACCAGAAGGAGGACAAGAAAAGACTATTTTAACTTAAGAGTTGTGTCTCCTGATTCTCTTGCATCAGCAAAAAAAGATATCAGAAAGTTTCTATCTTAAATATGTCTTAGTTTCGGGACGCAAGGGCAACCATCAGCCATGACTGCATCTCAGTGTCTGATGTTTGTAAACAGGCCCGTTCTTAGCCCCCGCGGGGCCCGAGGCAAAGGGCATGTGCGGGGCCCTCACGCCACGATCACACGGTTTTAGTTGGGATCTAAAGTCACTTTTTTCCTCAGGGATATCTCGTCTTTTATCATTGACAGCACGCTGTATACACATTACAACATAAGCCTACGATTAATTTATTTGTAACGTTCGTCAATCAAAAGCGCGGGGCCCCTTGAAGCGCGGGGCCCTAGGCAGATGCCTCGTCCGCCTGCCCCTAAGCACGGCCCTGTTTGTAAAATATTAATTATATTGTTAAAAAGAAGAGGTTTTAAATTCTGATATTAGTTTAATTCTCTTTTTTTCTTTCTCTCTCTCTCTCTCCCACTCCTCTCTCACACACATTTTTGACAGAGACGAACACACATATGCATACAACACACTCTCTCTCTCTCTCACGCACACAATTTTGCACCCAGCCTCTCTTTCATCTCAAATGAACTTCCTCGTCCTTAACTCATGATGTATATACGTATGGCTCATAGTCGGAAATAAAGAATTAAAGAAATCCGCTTAGAAACATCCTGCTTATACAACTTTGACACTGCTGTCCGACAGAACTGAGCTGTCACACGTCCTAACACGGACTTCCGCCGGAAAGATGTCTAGAGTTATCGACCATGAATCATAACTCAGCAGTTGTGTGCGTGTGTGTGCGGGGGTGTGTGTGTATGTGAGAGAGAGAGAAAGGCAGTTAACTCTATCCTTCCTTCCTTGCCAGTGGTATCAACTATATCTAAGTAAATTATTAATAGAGGATAATAATAGATTTCGGGGCAAATTTTTTTTTTGAAACACCTGGGACTCAACATGTATAGAATCAGTCAATCGCATAATCAGCGCCCAAATAAAATAATAATAAGAACAATAGTTAGCCTATTCATGGCGCACACAAAAACTCATGAACGTATGCACAAACACATCTACACACACACGTCCTAACACGGACTTCCGCCGGAAAGATGTCTAGAGTTATCGACCGTGAATCAGAACCTGGGACTCAACATGTATAGAATCAGCCAATCGCATAATCAGCGCCCAAATAAAATAATAATAAGAACAATAGTTAGCCTATTCATGGTGCACACAAAAACTCATGAACGTATGTACAAACACATCTACACACACACACACACCATTGAAAGATAAAAAGGCAAATTTCAAGAGCCGTTTTGAGGGAAGAGAGAATAGTTTCCTGTGAGTATGGAGGGGGAGTTCATTCCAGGTAAGAGAACTAGAAAAAAAAAAAAACGCGGACCAAATGTAAGAAGGGAGATAATCGCAGTACAAATCCAGACAGGTTCCGTTAGACACTTTCAAAAGCCAAGAGTTGTGTTCCCAGAAAAATCATTTATCGACCCGACATCAGACTGTCACGTGCTGATTACTGACTGCCGTCATTCCGCTCGGGCAGTCACCTGGTCTAATGAAGGTAACCACAGAGAATGACTCTAAAAATAGTGCAGTCAACCGCCGCGGCGATGTTTGATAATTACGATTCCGTCAGAGCAATTTTCTGGACTGAAAGAGTTCCTGACTTTGGTTGCACGCTAACTAAACGCTGACTGACGGACATCCCAGGATGCAACAGTGCCTGTTATTCTGGGTGACTGGTTAGGTGGGATACTCCAAGTCTACGCTAAGTAAATAACAACCGGAAGTCTGCGGAGTATTATGGGATAGAAGTCAGTGCTAGATTAACGGTTACCTGTGAGGTATCTCGATCCACTTTTGATCACAGTTAATACCTCCATGTTATCTAGACGAACTACTGAATTATCAAGATTCGAGATTTTTCGAGTTTTCGCCTTCATAGTTCTCTCAGTTCCATTTTGACTAGCGCCACCTGGTAAAACTACAGTTTCAAAAGGGAGGGAATACGTTACGATCGTGCCGTAACTAAGAATCTCTTACAATTAATGATGACGATGCAGTTTTAAGTGTATTGTAGAAGCATTGCTTTGTGTTTTTGAGATACATATATGTATGCAAATCTCTTTGATATTAGTTTTCTGCTGGTGGTAAAAAAATGTCTAACCACAAACATAACATTTGTTAACGAATGAAAAACGTTTAGACATATGTTGTCGTTCAAAAAGTCTTACCTGGCAGCATGTGCGACTTCTGACCCTGTACTGTGGCGACAAGCAGACAAAGAGAGACCCATGGCCCCAGGAACAGAAACATCGGGGCTGAAGAGTTTTGGTGAATTAAAAACAATTTTGTGTCTTGAAGATGCGCTGTGAAGAAAAGCGACTGGCAGAGGATAATGAACTAGACTTAAAGACAAATTTTGTTTGTATGTGTCTTTACCTTGTGGTGTGTGTCTCCGTCTAGATGACAAATCCGTTAAAAGACTCCTAGGGCACTCCATGCTTTTTGTAAACCTCAGCAAATCTGACTAAATACCATTCTTTTATTTTCGAAATATACGCCTACAAACCTCACCATGCATAGAACGAGGTCAAAATCGTGAGGCCAATGTGTTTAATTAACTTATATTGCTAGTTCTGACACTCAGAGGTTTTTACAGTATAAACATTTGTAAATACTGACCTCAATTTTGTTGACCTATTAATATTCATGATGATGTATTCATAGGCGTGAATCTCTAGAACTGGAAGAGAAGTTTACACAGATTTTGAGAAACAGAATCTTGCACCGAGCTTTGCAAATTATTAGAAAAAAAAACATTTTGCACCCTGCTAGGTCTTTAAGAGCTAAGAGCCTCTACATCCGGGATGTTATGAAACTATTCGGCACAGACTTCGCACTGCTTGGCGGATGCTAGTCCGGGGATCCGCCTTTTCCATTATATGCTAATGTCACACATCTGTATATAGAGATAGACATACAGTCACTAACCCTGTCCTTAATGTCAGTCGTTGAAGATGAGAAAGTTGAACTTCCGACTGACAAGCTCTAGGGAAACCCCTTCTGATGATAGCACGAAACATGTTACTGTAGACGTATTGCGAGTGGAGGATAAATGCAAGTGAATGCTCTCGATAAACATGTTAAAGGGCTTTATCAAAATTTCAGACCAAATACGGAGAGGAAAACATCATTTGTATCAAAGAAAGTCACTGAAATTAGTCTTTTGATGAACGGATGGATCGATCAATTAAATAATTTTTTTTTTTAAATTATTTGTCGCCGACTGGGTTAATGATTTGCTGATGACAGTTCCCGCTAACTCAGGGGATGTTTAGGTCATAATCACAGAGATAAACATGTCTAAATAATTTATTTATTTGAAGAGCTTCTTTTTTCAACTTACAAACGTGGGTTAAAGCGTGTTTACATTAACAACCACCTGTACACCAAAGTAAATAAGTCCGCACCTTTAGCAGTCATCAAATGCACCCGACGATCATTTCTCTCATTCTCTCTCACTCACACACATACACACATACACACATTTACATTCATCATAAAAGAAAGAAAAACGTTCAAGGTAAATAAACAAAATGAGAGAAAAAGGCTTCAGAATTTCAGCATAGCTGTTCTTTTTTTCATATATATATATCTTTACGTTTCAGTGGACAGGCAGACAACAAAGGAGACCACAAATATTTCAGAAAGGTTTACTCGATCTACAGAAGAAAACATAGTCTTAAAGTTTCTAGCATGGCGGCTAAGGTACCAACGGATAAGACATTAACAATTTTTGTCTGTGTACAATATATCAGCGAGACGATGGGTGGAGGAGGGAGTTAGCATCAGTACTTTAGCATCAGTCAACAACAACAACAACAACAACAACAACAACAACAACCTAGCCCTAACATCATGGCATGTTGTAGTGCTGTACATTGCTGCTAGAAAGTAAGTGGCTCACTGGCCCAGGGTGAAAACCGAAGGACGAGCCCATCTCAGGTCTGTCTAAATATTTCCTTTGCGTGCTTTGGCATTTCTATTTCTAAGCTGGTGCACATGTAGAGCCTGCTTTCTGTCAGACAATCATGTAAACTCTTTTCTTCACAAAATATCTCGTGTTCTACAAATATCCCGTGTACATTAACATGGCCATCCCCGCCTCCTCCTTGTCTAATGTGCTCACAAAATATCTACACATCAAACACTGGGTACTTGTGAAGCTGACTCTAGCAAGTTTAGAAAATATGCAAACGAAGCTGACGAAATTCGAAATTGATCAATTAACATGATAATTTGAAATTTAATTATACACCAGTTAGAGGTAGAATCTAACACAAACACTGTGCCTTTTGGAATAAAACATGTTTATAATTAAGAGAATATAGCAGATAAGCAACTAAAGACACTTCTCTATATCTTCATTATCTCCGTTACATAATGACATAATGTTACCCACCCTCACAAATCACGTGTTTGAGACGTGAGGTGACGTGACATTTTGAGTTGTGAGGTTTCTACTCGGTCAGAAAAGAGTGAGGGAGAAGGATAAGTAGATAGGAGGAGTGGGAATTCCTGAGGTTATGAGGACGAAATTATTACAAGGTGATGCAATGACAATGACAGTCGCCTGCTTTCGCTGGTCGTCGTCCATTATTTGCTGGAACACAGATGCTGGCGCTCATCGGCGTTGTAATCGTCTTGCTCATCGATGACCAGTCTTACTCTGCTGGCAGAACCATCGTTTGGAAGTTTTAACTGCTTGTAAGAGCCATGTCGGACATTCTTCGTCCTCAGTACGGACACAACGATAGCAAGACCCACAACTGCCAGACCAAACCCAACCGTAAGCATAAAAGCCCAAAGTACAGGCGCTGGCACTTCATACGCACGGACTTGAGGGTTCTGGACAACGGAATGACCATCCATACTTTGGTCTTCAGGATTTCTCTGAATTCAAATAAACAAGATAGTTGGTAATTGCAATCATATGTCTACACATTAGGAAGATGAGAGTTTTTGTATGTTCTTATAATTTTATCAAACTCATAACGAAAAATAGGTCAGTGCAAAAGATTAAAACAACATGTTTGATATCAAGCAGTAACTCCTAGTATAAACAACAACAACAACAACAACAACAACAACAAACTCAAATTAATGGAAAATAGGGCTTAATTGGAAATGAAAAGTGAAAGATGAAACTGGGGGTCTGATTACCTACGGAAATTTATAAGAACGTGTTCCTTTTAGGTACAGGAAAGGACCGTTACCTGAGACGAGAGTGATTTCCCCTGCCGGAAGTCACCCTTCGACAGCTCAAAAGGCCTGCAGCGAGGGAATTCTGGAGGGACCGGCGGTAGCGTGCCGTTGTTAAGGACTTCCAGAGCAAGAGACATTCCAGTTTCTGAGTGGAACAGCAGGTGACAGTGCATGAACCACACACCTGTCGGGGTACACAGGTAAAAATACTTTACTTTCTGATGTACATCCTCGCAAGATGGTGTTTCCTTTATAAACACACCGTAGACGACCATTGTATTGAATTCCTATCTCAGTTTAGTTTTTTTAAAGCTATTATCTTCTGGTTTTAATTTTTATTTACCTGTCTTCATGGTTTCTGTTCTCGTGTATGTATGTATTTTATTTTTAGTTATTATATTTTCTCACACCGGTCTTTGCATTTCTTTGTGATTTTCTCGTCTATTGGAAATGCTTTTCTCGGTGGAACTTAGACTTACCAGGATTGTCGGCAATGAATCGGATAATAACAAAGCCACCGTTAGGTAGCGCCACTGTGTCTTTGAATGGCGCCAGGTGGAGCTTGCGTTGTATAAGTCCTTCTTCATCCAGCTGACGGAATAACTCTGGGACATTACTTGCTGCAGCTGTCATTGAAAACAGTTTTCAATTATCAGCATCGCTTTTCTTTTCTTTGCTTGGTCTTTCTACATCAGAATGCGATAAATGTAGCGATAGATTAGATAGATATCTAAGTTAGATAGATATAGATAATCAAAAGATTTGATACTTTAATGCAAGAAATGTGAGCGTACATTTTCCATTGCGACAACCCTGTAGCTGAAGCCGTGCAGGTGAATGGGGTGGGTGTACCCTAATTGGGTGCTGTTGTTGATGATGACCATCTCAACTACGTCACCCCACTGGACTTGGAGTATGTGGGTGCATTCACACCAGTCGCCAATACAGTTGTCTCCTAGATTTGAGCTGTTGCACAGCTGTCCCTGTGAGAAACGATCAACGACAGAAGGTTTAGGAGAAGATGATCCAAAGTGTGGATGATTAGAGATGTCTAGAGATCCCCGTGACCCCACACCCTAATCAGGAAGCGAAAAAATGGGTACATCGACCAAGTGTTACACGAGAGCTAAAAATAACAAACAAACAAAAACAACAAAAACAAAAACAACAGCAAACAACCAGAGACAGCTGAAGTATCAATAACAGTGTCAGTCAGTAGGTATACTTCTCACAGTCCCTATTTACTTCTGCTTACTCTATCGTCATCAAAAATGTCACCATCAGCGGTCCTCCTCCCTGTATACCTCCCCCTCCCCACCAAAAGCTCACCTCCGGCATTTCGTCTCGTTGATAAAGAAACGGCACTGGTCCTAACTTGTTGGTGATTCCGTTGATCTGTGGAGAGAAAGTCTTGGGGTATGGGCCACTGGAAGCGGGGTACAGGTCAGGGTCGTAGAAGTGGAGGTTGTTGACATTATTGATGTCAAACTGCACGAAGAACTGATGGTCCGGTTTCTGCAAGAGGCTGTCATCGTCCGCAGCCAGAGCGTCCATAGCCAGCAGCTGCGAGCGGGAGTCGCCAAGTGTCTCAGGTCGGCCTCGTTCTGGTACTGGCCTGGCCTCCATCTGCCAGTAGTTGAACATCTGTGACGGACAGCAAGTGGAAGAACTGTAAGACCTCCACAAAATGATCAAAGAGAATGACACTTACTGGAGGATGACAGACCTGAAGATCTTTTGTCCCTCCGTTTGCAATACGTGAATCATATAAAAGGGTCAGGAAGACAGGAACTCCCCCCTGTCGACTCTGATGAGGTTCAAGGCTGAAGTAGCGAGAAAAGTCGATGACATTATCTTACATTTCCGTTATTTTCCGGCGCCGGTCGCTCTGCGGGAACCGTCAGGGCATCGTCCTGCAGGTGCTGTTGGTCGTCGGTGACGTAGGCGAGGATGGCCCGCGTCTCCAAATTCTTCTTCGCACAGTCTCCCAGCCCTCGTGCACGGATCCAGAAGGACCCTTTGTCTTCGATGGCGGTGAGCACGAAGTCGTATCTCTCAGCGCTCAGAAGGTCTAAGGAACCGACCTGAGTTGGACACAAGAGACGGTAAATGGGAACACAGGTGGGTTGGGAACTGAATGGATGGGTGTTGTTAAAGGATGAATGAAAAGTCTAGCTGTCGACACATTTGAGAAAAAATGGATAATAATTATTCAATCAATTTCTGCTATTCATAGCGTGTGCTACCATTTGGAAGGCCGGGTCTAATTATACAAACATTAACTTCGAAACACACCCGCGACTGCACGCCTTTAACACACCATTTTTGGTTGGCATATCCAAATATATCCATATTTCGATAATAATCAAAGAAAGAAAAAAAGTTCTTCAATACTATTTTTCATCACAAACTATTATCCCACCTCAACATTGATTTACAGAAGCTACAGGGCAGATGACCCTTTGTATCCTCACCTCGAATCTCCTGAAGGATTTGCCGTCCGATGCAATTAGCAGCATTGAATGTCTGTCAATGGAAATCCGGATCGGGCAGAATAAGCTGCCAGCATTGATGACCCTGAATCTGTACCTTTTGCCACTCTTCACCCTGAAGACAGGTCTGGGTAGGTTCAGGTGCTTTGTGGGATCCATGGCACGACCTAAAGAAACATCAAAACAGCTTCCTTCTCATGTTCTCTTTTACACTTTCTCTTTTTCTTTTGTTTTTAAATTAAGACATAATTCACTGGAAAATAAATAGTAAGGAAAATCATTCCATCTTCGTAAACTTACAGCTTTATTATTGTAAACTATCGGATTTAAATTTGATAGCCTGTATTGTTTAGTCTCTCTGGAAGCGATGGTTCAGTTTCCTTTCAGAGGTCGTAATTATGAAGCAAAAGTAAAGTTTCTCTAGGATAAGTTACAGGTTGAAAGTGCTGCTGTAATCAGAGAAGACATGAGAGTTTAGTTGATTATCTAGAGGTCCTCAGACCAGGGTTGAGACCAAAGAGGTTGTAGGTTTTGAGACAGAGTTAAAGCTTATCGGGAGGACTGCGAGGTTGCGAGTGTCCCAAGTTATAATTTCGGTGTCAAACGCCCTCGTGTACCTCAGTACCTCAGCTTGATCTCTGGGACCCAGACCTCGAGGGTGCTGCTGACCTCCGAGAGAAAAGAGGAACATGAAGGAGCCTTACCGTTGATCAAAATGGTGTCTGCATCTGGAGGCATGAAGAGGAAGGCTAGCTGGGTGAACTTTTCGTTCAGTGACTGGCTGGTCCACTCGTTGACCACAATGACATGCTCAGGCAGGTCATAGTCGTACAACGGGCCCTGGGGGTCCTCCTCCTGCGGGACACGGACGACGAAGCTGCCGAAGAGTCCCTCACCTCGCTGGATCCCGGTGTGAGCGTGCCACAGGTGAGTGCCCTCGTCATCCACGCGAAATCTGCAATCAAAGGGGTAATAAATAACATCCTCTTGCCCGTTAAAAAAATACATAAATATATTTTGTTACAATGCTGAAAGAGATATCTTAATCGAAGCTACTACAGTAGCGAACAATAAAGGGCAACGAGGACTGATTTTTATTATCAAATATTTTCATTAATTGCGATCGAGACATCGGAGCGCCCATTACAAGAATATATTTACAGTGGTACCTCGACATACGAGTTTAATTCGTTCCGTAACCTTGCTCGTATGTCAAATTGCTCGTATCTCAAAGCAATTTTCCCCATTGAAATTTATTGAAATGCCATTAATCCGTTCCAGCTCCCAAAACACCACCTCAGTTGTTTTTGTTAAGTGTTTTTGAATAAGAAAAAGTGTATTTACAAGAAGAAACATTTATTTATGAATAACAAATAGAATATATTCTATAAACACATATTAAATTCTTCGTTTGTGGAAGTGTGTGGGATCTGCTTCAGCAAATCACCGTAAATCGCTCGTGCCTTCTCACACATGATGCTTTGTGTTAAGGTTCCTCCTTGAAGCTGCTTCTCTGTCACCCACACAGTCAATAGTTTCTCCATCTTTTCATGGAGCTAAGTCCGGAGCTTAGAAATTATTGTAACGCCCCTAGCTGGCGTTGTACCCTTTATCAACTCCTGTTTAAGCTCAGAACATATCATTGATGTGCTACACCCGTACATCCTCGCCAAGTCAATTACTCGCACACCTTGCTCGTGTTTTTCTACGATTTCGCGCTTTAATTCAATAGACATCATCTTCTTCGGACCATGGTTACAAAAATAAATGTGATAACGTTTGTAAATGTACAAAAAGCAAAAAAACGCGAACCCAACTTATCAAAAATGTTTCGAAAACGAGGGAAACAAGCACACAGACTGAGGTTTAGTCTGAGGTGGGAGAAACTGTTAGACGCTGCACACGACCCCAACATCCGCCCTGCATGTTGGGGTCGTGTGCAGCGGTGTAGTGTGCGATTCCTCGTATCTCAAATCTTGCTCTTATCTCGAAGCAAAATATCGCTCGCTCGGCGGCTCGTATCTCAAAACACTCGTATGTCAGGGCACTCGTATGTCGAGGTACCACTGTACCTGTAAGAGTCACATAAACATGGAAGGTCATGTTTCGCATGCTTGTGTGTTAATACAGATGTGTTTTTTGTCACCTGTACTGAAAAGAGCTTCCGGTTGGTATCGGGCACTGTGTCAGCATGGGGACCCCGTCCATGTAAGGAGACTCGTGCTGGAGGATTCCGTGCCAGTGGATGGTGACCCCCTCCGACAAGGCGACATATGATGTGACATTCACGACGACAGTGTCACCCTTGCATACCTGCAGTCAGCAGTCAACATGTCTTTAATCAGCATTATTGTTTCAGTCATTTCCACATCGTTTTTTTTTTTTTTTTTTTTTGTTGGTTTTTTTTGTCATATTTGTCGTTGTCTTTGCTGCACTACTGACCTGTACGGAGGGCCCTGGCAGGATGCGGTTGACTGTCAGGACGTTCCTGACCACGCCGTTAGCGGTGATACAGTGTCCCCGACGACAGTCCGTGATGTTACCGGAAGCGCAGTTGTAGCATGCGCGGGACAAGGTGGAGTAACTCTCCACAACGAACTTGTACTGACATTCCTTCGGCTTGGCGTCCTTCACGCAGGTTCGAACACACTCATGGTCGGAGTAATCTGTAACAGACCAAAAGCCAATAGTTACAGTGGGTTCGAAACCTCTTCCTCCCAGAAGTTAGGATGGGGCTGGGGATAGTGAACGTGGAGGAGCTGATGATTTGCGTAGACCAGTAACCATGGCTATATCATGGCAAAGCAGTAAGCCCTGTATTCTTCAGAGAACTGATGATGATGATTGCTGATTGATGATTGATGATTGATGATGATGATGATATCCATAATGAAAACAATAAAAATGTAACAAGGGAAACTATTTCACGGCCTTACATATTTACACACTGGCCTATTTGTTTCAATGACTATTTTTCACAGCCCCTAATCGGATCTTTGTTTCAAACATGTGGCTAATAAAAAAAATTCTCTCTCCTCTTCTTCTCTGTCTTCTTCTATTAGATCTCCGCCCGTCCGTCCGCCGTCTATATATTTGTTTTGCACCACCAGGTCTTCCCGGCTCAACTTTTTATTTTGAGACAAATCTAACCCTAACCCTGACGCAATCACATTTCATTTCACACAGTGCCAGGCAAGTGCTGGTAAAATTTCCGGTGCAACTCTTGTGCAGCCATTATTAATTGTCTTCTGTTTAACAGAAGGAAACTGTTAATTAGCATTCTTCAGGTCAAACTACTAAAGCAGCTAACGGGATTTTGGTTAAAAAAGTGGAGCTCACAACTAGTCTCTGTTTCTTATTTCTTTTTGTCCTATTCGGTCTGCTACATACTTCGTATGAAAAAGGATCAACTATCTTGTGTATTATATATAAAATGCATTTTCTGTTCTTTGTATGACATTATTGTGCTTTACAGAACGTTCTCGATAATGTTTACACTTAGTCAAATGTACATTCGGCCTTTATTGCTCTTAAAATTTTACTGTTCTTAGTTTCTGTTTATTTCTTTTTGACATGTTTGTTACATATCTATGTGACTGAGTGTTCTGTATGTATTGTCGTTTTAGCTGGTGTTTTGTGCTTATTATTTATTGGTCTGGTTTGCTGTGATGATGCACGATAAATACGTGCTTCCAGTTCTGTCTATCTACACACATATATGCTTACGTCTGTGTGTGCGCGTGTGCATGCACTTTCGTAAGTGCTTTCGTGATCATGTGTGGGGTGCACATACTCGTGCGAGTCCGAGCTTCCTGCCAAGTCATCATTCAACAATGAACCCGCCGATGAGCTGTCATCTCGAACAGATCGACAAATCGTCGCTGATCAAATGCTTAGTCGATGTCTAGCCTTTTGACCTTTCGGGCGACACGTCAGATAGAGGACTCTAAATGAGGTTAAATAACTAAATTAACTGTTAGGTGACAGACAAACAATCGCTGTTCTGCACAAAAATTTTATTACAATTATTTCTCAAACACACGTATTGCGGGCTTCCTCTATAATCTGTACACATATTCGTGATATGACGCAGGAAGTAAACAAGGATCTTTCAGTTCGTGTGTGTTCCATTAAACAGGAATATTTTACGTATCGTTATACAAGTAATGTCAGAAAAGGAAACAATGGGAATCTCTTCAGACACATCCTGTTCACTAGGACACGCTTTCTTTTGTAGATATCCGATCTTCAGTCTGTCCGTGACGGACTTCCGCCGGAATTAAGGTCCAAAAGTTACGAACCTGAACACTCAGGACTTTCTATTTCCCAGGATCAGCTGCTAAATTCGATTTTGCCGAGAACTTGTTGACAATAAGGGGAAGTGGAGTGCGCGAACTGTTATTTGCTGTTACATGACTTTGTTACCAAATTTGCAGTGTTCTCTGATTTGTCTTTATTAGGAAATGAACCAATATTTATACCAAAAATCCCTAACCTGAATTGTTCAGCTCATTTTGATATATTCATTACTTCTGAGCAATTTCTTCTTCAATTTTTTTTTATATAAAATACTTGACATTAAATTAATCTTTGTGCGTTACCTTTGCATTCTACCTCTTCGCTCAAAAGAACTAGAAGTGATTTTTGCTCCATTCTCTTATCTTTAAGATAAGATCTCTACAATTTAATTTTCCCGTGATTTCTTAGATTGAGCTCCAGTACTAGTGTCTGCCGTATGTGAACAGTTCTTAAATAAAGAAGTGAGCATGAGAAGTACGACCGATCTGGAGTACATGGAAACTGTGATTGATGAAATGGCTTCCTTGCAGTTGGATGAAAGTCTATTAAACCGATTGTCAGAAGTTTTTTTAGAATAAATACTGATGAAAACCAGTCTGAGCGCACCACAAACTACTTCACAGTGAGACTGGTTACAAGTGTTTTAGACATGGTCAAGTGGTGTAGAGGACTTCATCAGCAGGATGCTGCTGGCCCTCGTCACACTTGTGATCCTCTCCTCCCAACTCGTCTTGGCTTCTTTAAAAATAGTTAATTAACTGTTAATTCATTATCTGTTATTTTGTGATAGATGCTGCTATTTTAAGGGAAAATGATATGAGTGATGTTTCTAAATGTATTTATAGCTGTGTGAATGTCGCCGTAGAAAACACGTGAAGCTGACGTAACAGTACACAGTACACGTCGTGTGACGTATTTTCTCTTTTTTGATCTGCCGATAGCGATGTCTGTAGATAAGAGGTAAGTGTAACGACCCATTCTCAGAACCTTCAGGTTATAAACGATGTTTTCCAAAAGGACTAAACTTATCTGGCTCATTGTATGTCTTCTTATCGTTTGGAGATCTCTCCCTTTCTCTCTCTCTATACATATGTAAGCAGATATTAATATAATTTTCTGTTCAACATTCTTCTTTCATTTATATTTGGTTTGAAGTATGTTTTTGAAATATTACTATAATCAATGTTTACCTATATTCTGTGCGACTTTGTGTGTATGTGTGAGAGAGAGAGACTTTTCTAGTTGTACGTAGTCTGATGATGAAGAGAAAAATATTGGAAATAATGGGGGGAAAGACTTCAGGACAACACAGATCGGCCAGGCCAGATAATCAGACAAGAAAATCCCTATATATACTAATTTAATAAGCAATACCAGTTCAGTACTTCCTTAGCTTAGATGGTCAATGGTTCACCAGTCCTCCTCAAGCAGTTCCTAAACATTTAAACCCTATTTATGTCTCCATGCACTAACCACAGAATACAATATAAGAATATTTAAATGAACTATTATTAAGACAATTCTATCTCTTTATCTTTATATTTTTCTTTGTGCGGTTTTTGAAATGAATGAGAGCGGCACTGAACGAGAAGAAAATGCACTACATGCTGCACTTTAAACTGCAAATTTTCTAACAAAGACTGTTGCAGTGTTCATCCCGATTCAAAATTCGTTCTAACCCCAGAACTACTAGGTTCATCGAATCTGCCGGCCTGGAAAAAAATTTAACCTCTAAATTTTTACCAACTTTTTTTAATGAATAAGAAAGTGCTTAAGTATCTTACATTGAAGTTAAAAGTGTGTTTTTACATTTTTGCTCTAGGAGTTATTACATTTATTAAACATTTTTTAAATGTATAAAATTAAGTGTCACCAAGGGGCTGACAAGTGAAAAGGTTAGTGTTGAGATTGTGCTAGAGCTTTTATAATTTTTTTGAAATATTTTGAAAGCTGTTTGGTTTTAATTCTGTAAGTTGCGGGACCGCTGTAATTAATTCCAGTTAATTTTCAAATACCAGCGAAAAATATGAACAGTAAAATACAAAAAATTGTGTTTTAATATAAAGTCAATATTGCGATAGATACTTAACCATATTTAATAAACTGTATTGAATAATACAGGTACTTAATTTATTTAATGTAAAGCCGTAAAATAAAATCAACACAAATGTAAAACTATACACCCTCAAATAATCTGTGATAAAAGTGTAAAGTTGCATAACCTTGATGCAAAATTAAAACTGTAAGCTCTGTAACAGGCTATACAGATATTAAACTATCAACCTATCAAACCTGCCATAAAGTTGACGGAGGCAAATGTCTTACCTGGCAACATGCGAGATTTTTGTCCCTGCACTGTGGCGACACACATGCAAAGGACGACCCATGGTGCCAGACGACAAAACATCGGCGAAGGAGAAGATTGGACAACTTTTTTGTGATGACAAAAGAACTCTTCTTCTTCTAGAAGCTTCTTGATGTCCGGCGGGGGTAAAGGACTAGACCTTGACTGACAATTTTCTCTCTAAGCACCATTTAAAAGCTATAGACTAGATCACTTTTAAGAAATTGGGATTTCCCATTAGCTATTCTACTGCCTGATGAATTTTCTCAATAAAATGTGTTACATCCTTTTTTTTATAAAATACTTGATGTCATCCTCTTGATGCCATGTTGATGGTAGTGGGTTTCTCCGTTCCTTGCTGTGAGTGAGTGATATTAAATTGATGTCTAAATTGAAGCCTTTTTCTCTCAAAATAAATGCATTGTCATAAACTTTATTTCTTTAAAGTTTTCAAGCTAACCCCCAAAGATGTTGTTGACAGAGAACTGCGAAGGAAAGTCGGCGAGAGTGGTACCACCCTCACACTTAAAAAAAAAAAAAAACTGGCCCCGAGAAAAAAGAGTCTCGAACACCTCATTTTTAACTTTTCAAATATACTCTAACCCTTAGTATCTCTCACATAAGTACTACTAATCTCTACGCATTATCTCGCCACTATAAATAGAGACACGTAGATAACAAACTATTTTAAAATTTGTATTGTCCCTGTTGAACAGGGGTGCATAGGAAATGTTATACACGTGCACGTGAATGTGATGGGAAGTTACGCGTGCACCACGTCATCATCATCATCATCATCATCATCATCATCATCATCATCATCATCATCATCATCATCATCATCATCATCATCATCATCATCATCATCGTCATCATCATGACTATTGTTGCTGTTGTTGTGATCTACAATCATCACTGATTAGCCATGCTCATTAACAATAACAAAAATAACAACAATTATTGACTTTTCTTCTGTCTTCAAACCCGTCAGGACTGGTACAATCAGGGCATTGTATTCCTGTCTTCATCATTTATAAATATTTAATCACACACAATCCATTTTTTTCCTTCCATTTTTCTTTCCTCCCTAGAGGTTTTTTTTTTTTTTCATTCTTCACTTTTTGTTTCTCCCTTTGCCTTCCTCTCATCCTCTTTCTCTTGATTTTCGTTTTGCTCTTTCACCTTTTTCGAACTCCCACATTTTTGTTCCCACTTTCATCTCATGAACTTTACTCACGCATGAACCTCCCACATGAACCTCCCACATGTTTCATTCCTTCCTTCACCTCTTCAGCTGCATGAACCTCGTAAATTGCATGAACTGTTGAACACACGCTCTTTAAAAGTCAGCTACTTGTGCTTTTCTCTTCCGCTCTTCTTGATATACAGGGTACACATATTACCTCCCCATTTACCCGCGTCTTCTTCGTGAAAGTAGCATTTGTTTACAATATAAGCTTTGTATACAGGTACCCGTTTATCACCTGCTTCATTCCTCCGCCCCACCCTATTTTCTTTGTCCGTCTTTCTCTCTCTCTCACACTCATTAAACAAGTTCGCAATTTAACTCATGAATTCTAGTTAGCTTTTTCGGCAACTGAAGTTTTGTTAAGATTTCCGGAGAAAACTTGTTTCTGGAGGAAAAAAAAATATTTTCTTTGAAAAAGAAACGTGTGTGTGTTGGCTGGTGTGGTGTTACATCCAGACCGGCAAATGGAGTAAAGTTTATTGTTTCATTCCCTGTGGCTGTAAGTGTAGAAGAACAGATGCACGTGCGGCTGTTGGAGTCTGGTAGCCTCGCCATACCTCACCCAGGAATTTATTCCTCACTGCCGCTCGGGGGTACTCCACGATCGCCACAGCGAACGTTGGTTAACGGCGAACGTTGGAATTGATCCATGTACTCGGGGTAACACTCCCTTCTTGCCATCCTGATCGCTTAATATCTGTTTTATCTGTTCGTTTTTTCTCATCTTAAAACAGACCACCCGCGCTCACTTTCCATCAACCTCTGTGTACTCTCTCCCTCAGTTCGCGGTGAATATATTTGACGCGATTTCCTGCAACCTGTCGCGTCGTGACCCAGTCGCCGTGTTTACCCTCGCGTTGGCCTTACGCCCGTCACTGGTCCCCCTGCCTCGACAAACCCCACGTACACGCACACACACAGTTATCTTGCCTGCATTTTTTTTTTTTTTTTTGAAGGTGGGGTTAGGGAGGAGTGGAAGAGTTCTCGACAGGCTGCGAAACAGGAGGCCATTGTTTAACGGCTGTAGTCATACCCCTGTCCTACTTGTTGCTTAGCGAACAGAGATAAACTTCTTTTTTAACCGATGACCTGTACCTTTCCCTAGGAAAGAAAACACGAAAGCACACATTGACACACACACATACAAGCACGCATACACAATACTACGCACATGGGCGTGATATATACAGCTACCCAAAGTATTGAGCTATATGTATATTCAAAGCTAAATAATACATACCCAGGGTACAAAAGCGTTGCACTTGGATATAGTCATGAGTATAAATAACATGCACGTTCACGAACATGCACACACACATATGCGTACAGGTGTATATACACAGGCCCACAAGTGCAAACATATCTGCACACAAGCACGAACATTGCATACATAACATGCACGTGTGCACAAACACACACAAACAGACATACAGACGCACACAAACAGCAAACATTGAATACATAATATACACGTGTACACACACATACACACGGGCATACAGACGCACTCAAACACCTGAACACAAACATCAAACATTGCATACATAACAAGCACACACACATACACCCTGACTTACAGAGGCACACAAACAGTAAACATTGTATAACACACACATAAACTCACAGACAAACATTTTTTTTCTTCTCTCTCTCTCCATTCAGCCAGCCAGCCTTGCGACTCCAGCCAATGTGTGTGTCGCGGCGATAGTATTCCCACGGCAAGCGCTGTCCTACCTGACCGACCCTTTAGTCTTTGAAGGCTCTCCCCCCTTTTCTTCCCATATCCTCACCTTTAGCTTACCCACCTCTCCTTCTCCTCCCCCCTGTTCTTCCTGCGCCCTCTATCCTATCGTTTGACTCGTCTGCCGTCCCTCAATCTCTGTCTACACCAGGGCTGCAGCAGCAGTGGACGTAGAGAGTGCAGCAGGCGCGGCAGCTGCAAGGTGTGCGCCCAGGTGGGTCGTGTGTGCACCTTGACGCCGGTGGTTTGTTGCTACAAGTTGCCAGCAGGTAAGTGCTGCCATTAAATCTCTCCTTTTCCACTTCCGCTTCTCTCGGCTAGCACCACAGAAATCTCCTGCCACTTAATTAGAAAAAAATGGAAAGAAACTAACTTATTTTTGTAAGGATCGGTGTCTTTGCTTCGCCTGCTGTCAAGACTTTGAACGAAATCGTATAAGATTGCACACTCCGCCGCAGTTGACGCTAAGGTCAGCCGCGTGTTTTCTCCATGTGACCTGCTTATCTAGATGTCGACTTCTACTTTCGTGGTACTTCGGTTGAAAGTCGCGGGGAAATTCGAAGTCAGCTGTGGATACCTTTTACTAAAAGCGTTTGAAAACTAACTCCGTGTTTCAAGTATACTCGATCAAAGTCAACAGGATGCGTTGCTATGGGAGACCGCAACATAAATGTTTGTCATTAGCAGAGAATAACAATGCTGCCAATGTGGTGATGACTAACATGCAGTGTCACCTGTCTTTGTTATCATTTAACTTTGTTGACTTCAGCTTGTCGCCCTGTGCTGTCGGACTTTATCTTGACATTTGTATCATACTGCAGCTGAGTAGATTTTTGAATAATATATACAAACAGGGTTGGTCAAAATAATGTCAACACAAATGAATTATTTTTCTACCATTTATGTCTTCACATAATTTTGACTAACCCTGAATTATCTAAGGAATGTACTTAAGAAGAAAAATCTGTTTTATTTGACGAAGACAAATATTTATGCAGTGAAGCTGGTGAACTATGTTTTATTTATATGAGGACTTGCATTAAAGGAAAATGAGTCTTTAATACAAGTATTTCTTCAATGCATCAAAACAACTTTCCTTAGTAATTAATATCCATTTCGTGTGTGTGATACTGGGGTACCCGGGTACTTCCGGGTGGAAAACGAGGTAGAGAATATTCCTCCTCTCGATCACGTGGGGGCAGGGGAGGATGCAGGTTGTAGAGGTGGAGAAGAGCCACCAGTGTGCAAGAAGGTAGTGATGCAGCATGTGGAGGATTTAACGACAGGAAGCAGCCATTGCTGTGTGACGACATCTACGGCGCCACCGCTTGCAAGGGGCAATTACCCGGCAAGACGCTAATTTACAGGTAAAATAACGAAAGGATATGTGATAGCTCGTTTCGTCGTAGACAGAAAATAAACGCAAAGCATACATGCACGTGAGAATGGTGGTAGGGGGAGCGGTGAGGGGAAGAAGACTGGGAGGAAGGTATGAGTGGAGAAGGGGAGGTGTGAGAGAGAAAGAGAAAGGTGTTGGCAGGAGCCGTTCACCTTGGCAGCGCTTGCCTCTCGCATCCCCTGATCCGTCTGACGGTTTTATTTCCCCGCCCAGGTCAGTCACCGAGCTCGGCTTGCATCTAACAGGTAGGATAGGTTTCTGGCGCTAATCCCTCCCCCACCCGACAATACACACACCGTATCCACCCATCATGCACCCCGTTCATGCGAAGCCGTGTGAGATGAGAAGGCGGTGGGAGTGGTAGGAGTGGTAGCAGGGGGGTTGAGGTGTTGCGAGTGTTGCGGGTGTGGCAGTAACTTGTCACCGTGTTTTGTCTGGCAACTGGCGAGAGCCTTGCTGATGTCGCTGTTTATGGTCAAAGCGACTTTCACCGAGCAGACGCGCGCACCTGGCTCAGAGCCACTCAAACACTAACAGATGGGCACACCTGGAGAGAAAGAGAGAGAGAGAACAAAAAATGCCACACGACGAGGGACGACACACAAGGTAGGATTCCATACATCTTTTATCTCAAATGTTTCGGGTTCTTCTTGCGTGAAGTCACGTGACATGAACGATGATGGCGCTGTAGAAAAAATGAGCAGTTGGCGAAAGCGGGGTGGGGTGAGGTGGGTAGGTGCCACGACCTATTTTCGAGGTTTGGTGTAAATCATTTCATGGTCGTCTCGGATGGTTGGAGACGGAACGGCGCTCAAGGAAAGGAAATAAATTTGGGCACACGACTGAAGTAGACTACTCCAGACGACGAGTCTTGCGTTACAGTCAGAGTAGAACAAGTAGATATGTGTCCAGGACTGCGAGAGAGATGGTGGTCGTGTAAAGAAATGTAGAGGAAAATCTCGCCGAAACTTCAACTCAGCTAACCCTGAGACTCTTATAAATCTCTGAAGAAAAAGAAAGAATTGTTAAAGTTTGAAAGCATGAGACATGTCTGAAACGGGATGGACGTGGAAAAAAACCGAGTGAGATAGTGGCTGCGATGGAGTGTGACTGAAACGTGACTGAAACGTGACAGAAACGTGACAGAAACGTGACTATCTATCTATCTATTCCTCTTTGTGCATCAGGTTGCACATAAGGCCTCAACCAGAGTCCGCCACCGATGTCGATCGGCTGAAACCCGCTCTAGGTGACCCCATGTCCAGCCTTTCCTTCATCTCCCTTTCCACTGTTCTTCTCCAAGTTTCCTTTGGGCGCTCGTTTTCTTCGGCCGTCTGGAGTCCATCGTAGGGCGACTCTGGAAAGGTCTGCTGTCTGCTGGCGGAGCACATGTCCAATCCATCGCCAACGCTTCGTTGAACCTGGTGGTGATGGACTCGGTTTCACTTCTTCGGTGGATTCTTCGTTGGTGATGGTGTTTGCAAAAGATGTTAAGTATGCGCCTGAGGCATCTGTTTTGGAAGACGTCAAGCTTGTTACTGATGGTTTTGTCATCTTCCAAGATTCTGATCCGTAAAGGAGGGTGCTGATCACATTTGACTTGAAGATTCTCAGTTTGATCTTCTGGCTGATGTTTTTTGCCTTCCATGTGCTCCTGAGTGAGGCGAAGGCCTGGCTGGCTTTCGCCAGTCGGCTCGAATCTCCACCTCCGCATCCCCAGTGTTTGACATTTTGGACCCAAGATAGGTGAAACTGTCAACTTCTCAATCTCTTCTCCATTTAGTTTGATGCTGTCTTGGACTCTGGCGTTCACTCTCATACTGTTAGTCTTTTTTTGTGCTGACCTTCAAGCCAAGGTTTCCAGCTGTTTCTGAGAAGGCCTTTTTTTTCCTGCATGTCTTGGTGGCGGTGTGACAGCAGGCAATGTCATCAGCAAGTCCAAGTCTTCCAGTGCTGTTGTTGCTGTCATAGTCATGGTCCATCTGAGCCCTCTCCTCTCGCTGTCGGTGGAAGTCTTCATGATCCAGTCCATGGCCAGGATGAAGAGGAACGGCGACAGAATGCAGCCCTGCTTCACCCCGGTACTGACGTTGAAGGGGTCTGTGAGCTCCGTGTCACAGACAACCTGGGATTGAAATCGCTGTACAGCATTGCAATGACCTGAACAAGTTTTGCAGGGACTCCGTAATGCCTCAGGATCTTCCATAAGGACTCGCGGTGGATGCTGTCAAAAGCCTTCTCCAGGTCGATGAAATTGATGTACAGCGGTGTGTTCCATTCGTTGCTCTGCTCCAGAATCTGTCGCAGAATGAAGATGTGTTCAGAGCAGGATCGCCCTGGCGAAATCCTGCTTGCTGTGGTCGGAGGTCTTTCTCAAGAGTTGCCGTCAGTCTTGACAAAACAATCTTGCTGAAGACCTTGCTGGTGAGGAAAGAAGTTTATGCCCTCCAATTATTGCAGTCTCCAAGATCTCCTTTCTTGGGTAACTTGAAGATGAGCCCTGTCTTCCACGCAACAGGACCTGCCCTGATTCCCAAATTTGCCTGAAGATTTCAGTCAGCTTGGGAGCTGTCACATTCACATCTGCTTTCAACATCTCTGCTGTTATTCCATCTGCCCTGGTGCTTTGCCGCTCTTCATTGTCTGACTGCTGCTGTCATTCTTCCAGGCTTGGTGGGTCTGTGCAGATGTCAAGTCTATAGCTGCTGGCTGGATGTCTGCAAGCTGAGGGGATCTGTCTGTTCAGAACCGACTCAAAATGTTCCCTCCAGCGCTGTAGTTTTCCTGCCTCTCCCTCGATGACATTACCGTTCACGTCTTTCACTGGTACATCACTGTTCTTAAACCCGTTGTTTAGCTGTTTGTTTATCTTGTACAGTGTCTTCAGGTCATTTTTACTTGCTGCATTTTCTGCTTCATCTGCCAGTTTCTCTATGTGATATCTTTTGTCGGTTCTTGCCATCCTCTTTACCTCTTTGTTCAGTTTTGCATATCTTTGTCTGAGTTGTTCTTTCAGGCGTTCAGATCTGGTGCTGTTGATTCTTTGTTTGGCTGACTTTCTCTCTTCTATCTTCTTCCATGTCTCTTCTCTGATCCACTGTTCTTTCTTTTTCCGTTGGAAGCCCAGTATTTTCTCTCCTGATTCTGTAAGACTCGATTGAAGTCGTCTAAGGTCATCTCTTGTTGGTCTCCTAGTGCCTGGAACCTGTTCTTTACTTCCATAGCAAAGGCCTTTCGGTGGCTGGATTTTTTAGTTTGCCGGAGTCCACTCTCTGCTGACGTGCCTGTTTTCTCGTGATCGACGCAGCTTCAGAGAAACTGTGGCTATCACAAGAGTGTGGTCACTGGCAATGTTGCTCCTCTGTAGCTCTAACATCTTGAAGTGAGCTCCTCCATTTTCGGTTGATGATGACATGTCTATCTGGTTCTTTGTGATCCCATCTGGTGATGTCCATGTTGCCTTGTGGATGTCTTTGTGTGGGAAGAGTGTGCCTCCAATCAGTAGGTTGTTTTTCACAAAAGTCTGCCAGTCTCTCTCCGTTGTCATTGATGTTCCAATTCCATGTTTGCCCATGACATGCTCCTGCAGGTGTTGTCACTTCCACCTTGGCATTGAGATCGCCGATGATGAGCAACATGTCGTGGGCTGGAACGCTTTCTGAGGCTGCCTGGAGCTGATCGTAAAAAGCATCCTTGTCTTCTGCCTCAGAGTCATTTGTTGGTGCGTAGCAGGCTAGCACTGTCAGCTTGGTGTACTTGGAATGGAATCTTGCTCTCAAAAGCTGGGTCCATAAGGCTTCCATTCCAGCAGTGCCTTTTCCGTTTTCTTGTTGAGGAGTAGAGCTACTCCTTCAGAGTGCTGAGCGTCTGATCTTCCTGAGAACAAGATGTATGTCCTGACGCTAGTCTCCTCTTTCCCGTGCCGTCCATCTGACCTCACTGACTCCAGATGTCCAAGTTGTAGTTGTCAAACTCCTTGACTAATTGGAGCATCCTGCAGTCTGGTACAAGGTCTGGACGTTCAGCACCCCACCCTCAACTTCTGCCTCGGCTTCAGTAAATCCGCTGTCGGGCGCCAGCTCCCTTTCGGGTTTGGCTGTCGTCCGTCATTAGTCCAGTCTCCTGGTGTGCTTCATTACCTTCGCCATCTGTGACGAGTTCTCTGGTTTTAGTTTCTGTAACAGGATTTTTTTTACATGTGGGTTGTTAGCCCTACACAACCTATTTTACCTCTAGGTGAGTGTCCACCTTAGTCGCCTCTTACGACATGCCTGGCTGGATGGCAGGGACCCTATTCTTGCAATGCTTGCTAGGCAAGCATACCCCGGGGTCCCACAGGGGAGAAACGTGACTGACACATCTGTATTCTCTGTATACATCTGCATACATGACATCTGTATTCTCGTCTTCCTCATTGTCCTTTTTATACGATTATTACATTGCAGCTGTATTCTCTGCTTCTCGATTGATTACCTGACATTTATCTCTTCTTCCTTCTCGATATCCCATGACATTATTTATAAGTCACAGCTGTATTCTTTCTCGATGTGGTTTTTCTTACACTCATTATTACATGACAACTGTATCTTCTTCTTTTTTCATGTCTTTTATAGTGATTTATTATGTTGCGTCTGTATCCTCTTCTTTCTCGATGTTCTTTGTACAAATACTATCACGTGACAGCTGTTTCCTCTTCTTTCCTTTTTAACATGCATTACCTTTTACCTGCATCCTCTTCTTTGTCAGGCCATTGTTACACAATTGTACCTTTGTTGTCTGTGTGTGCTTGCGGATGTGTGTGTGTGAATGTGTGTATGTGTGTATGTGTGAATGTGTGTATGTGAGTGCGCATGCGCGAGATACCCATTGTCGGCTACCCTGCTGGAGTCGGCAGCAGCTAAACTCAGGTGTTTGACTAAACTCCATAAAACTCCACTAAATATACAAATAGCAACAAAGAGAATTAAGGCAGGCGAGGTGGGGTTGGGCGAGGGTTACTCCTCCTCACTATTTCACTGACAGGATCCCTCTTCATTACCCTGACCCCAGTGTCACCGCAAGGGGAGACTATGTCTTTTGTGAATACTGATCCACACGTGAATATAATACTTGATGGCAGATTTGGGTTGTAAACCTCCCCGCTTAAACAGCCTACAGTCGACCTTCCTTAGCAGCAGGTTTTGTCAGGAATGGGAGTTTTAAAATGTACACTGTCTTACCTTTGGTGTTGTCAAGTATGAAAAATATTTATTATGTCTGTTGTAATAAAAAAAATAGTTCTCCTGCGGTAAATACATCCGTGTTCATGGCAACTGTTTCGACAGCATTGTCTTCCTTAGAACGTCTGGATGTCAAGGCAGCTGGCAAAAAAAAAAGTATAATTTGCTGGGACAGTGAACTACTGCAGGCAACATTTTTTTTAATTATTATTATTCAGCCATACAGAAAAACCCAACCACCTCAGGGAGGATGTTCACTGCTCCATTAGTCTGGCTTCATTAACCGATTTGTCAATTTTTAAAACTGAAGATGTCTCGGTATTGTTGAAATTATTATTATTATATTTTTTTTTTGCTGAGCTGCTGTTTCTCTTGAACGAGAATCATCCCCCACCCCACGCAGCCACGCCCCCATCCCACCCTCCATTTCAATACTGGGTATACAGAAGGTCATGTGACCCGAATGCGTTCTTCAGCTCGTCCTGCTACCCGGATATCCGGGTATTCAGACAAGCGTGGCTGTCGTCTTTCGGTCTTAACGTCCCTTTACAAAAGAGAGACTGGGAGTGAAAGAAAGTTTGAGGGGTGGATGTGCTAGTGGGGGTGGAAACAGTGATTTTATTTAATGTAGGCGGTGGTGCATGACTGAAGTCGGTGAACATCCGTCATATATGTTCATTCATGCAGGCATTCATAAAAATAAATAAAAATATACATGCATAATAAACGCAAAATACACAGAATAAACAACTCATAAAATTGTGGTTTAGCTAGATTAATTTTAGCTCTGATAGGTATATACAGATTGAATGTACGCAAATGTTTATAAGTCTCTGGCCGTTTATAAAATAGAGTACGGGAAGGAGAGTTGGGGAATGAGAGATGGAAAAGAGAGAGAGGGAGGGAAAGGTTGAGAGAGAGTGAGAGAATGCATATGGTAACAGGTCGTACACATTATAACATTTAAGTTTAGTGCTTTCCAGTGATGGCATGTCTCAAAGAGTTTGGTTCAGCTCACTTCCCTCCACTCCACTCCGGGTAGCATGCCCAAGGATGTGCTAGAATCGTCCTGGCTCCATTGGTGTGTGCCAAGTAGCTATTGGCGTCCTCAGAGTCTTGCGTAATTCGCACCAGCACCTTGTGAACTGCGAGGAAAGGTTAATTTGTTTCTTCAAGGATCTGAGACAAAAAGATTCATCTTCGGCTTTCACGCTCAGAAACTATAGGCGTGTGCAGGCATCACGAGTAACTTTATTGCTTTCGCTTTGAAAGATCAGGACTAGGTTTCAATTTCTTGAGTGGTTTCGAAGTTTCTGAAGCCATTCTTTACTCTGGAATTGTTCACCGACATTTTACGATTAATTTTCAAAAGGAAAAGATTGCTGACAGACCTTGCAGCTCCTCTAAATTGTGTAAGTGTTCTCTCTCTGTTTAAGGGTTATTTTTAAAACTTAATTTAGGACATTAATTTTGGTCAGTAGGTTTCCAAGGAAACTGGGTGTTTAACGGCAGAAAGAGATGCAGGCTAGAACACAGAAACATTGCAACATCAGGATCCAGCGATGAGTATAGTACACTAGGGACTTTCAAGCATCCAGGACCAAACAGCAAGAAATAACAACTGGAATAATCGCCTCTAAGTGGAAGCACTTCTTCCTCTCAACATTAACAACAAAGCCAAATAAACGGATAAATGGAGATAAATAGATAGCTAGACGGATAAACATACAGAAAGGCCAAGACAAAGGCTGCGCGTGCACACATCTATATTCCTACATAGAAAAGCCATGTTCGTTCAGAAAAAAAAAAAAAAACAACAACAACCTGGACCGTATTCATGAAGAGAGGTAAGGTTAACTCTTTGTCTCGAGTGAAAACAGGGGAAATGTTTGTCCCGTAATTATAAAGCAGCATCCAGGTGTCCCAGATGTTGTTTTACCTCTGGGACTATAATTATCAATGAAAAACATTCCTTTTTTTTTTTTTTATTTATTTTTTTTTTTGGAGCAACGACTTATCCTTCGGAAACACAGCCTCGGTTGATTAGCTGAGTCTCTTAGTCTAAATGTTGTATAATTTACCCCTTGTTTTCTTGATTTTTTTTCTTTTTTCATTTCTGTTCTCTTTCCTTTCCTGTCATGCTCTTTCCTTTGTATCCCAGTGTGTTCGATTCTGAACTGATCTCATACATTTTATTTCGCAGAGTCATCAAAGCTGCCAACATGTGGACGAAAGCATTGAGCCAGGACGATGAGCCTGTCCCAGCACAGATCTTGATGTTACCAGTGCAGCTGGACCTTTGGGTTCCATGTAGGGTCCCTCCACAGACACAGGACACGTAGTAGAGCCAACAGCTGCACCGCAGATGACGAGGGCCTCACGCAAGAACTTCTGCATCATCGCTTTGTGTATGTCACGCGCCATGAAGCAGCCCACGAGACCTCGGAGCTCGGCTGTCACCCGCAGTAGAGCTCCTCCATCCAGTCTATGGATTCTACTTGTATTTCACCTTCTTGTCGCCTCGTTGCCGATTGGATGTTTCGCTGTCACCACGACCTGTCCTTCCGGTTGCACATGCGAGAGCATCGCGGTAAAGTGCGGGCAGAAGAACATCACGGACATTCCGGCGACTTTCCTGCCAACGACACAGTCACGCACCTCACCGTGTCAAGGACGAGTCTCACGCGCGTGGCGCCGAGGTTCGAGAACCTGCGCGAGTTGAGGACGGTGGACCTCAACACGAACCAGATTGACGAGATCGCCGAAGGAGCATTTAGAAATTTGTCCAAGCTGGAGTCTCTCGTTCTGAGGAGAAACAATATCTCGGTCGTGACATCGGTGACTTTCTTGGCATGCCAAGCCTTCGGCACCTGGACCTTAGCTACAACAAGCTCGTGCAGCTGGTTGCTGACTGCTTCCAGGAGCTGACCGGCCTCGATTCTCTCGATTTGACCCGCAACGAGATCGAGACCATCGATAAGGACGCCTTCACTGGGTTGAGAAACTTAAAAGTGCTTAACCTCTCACACAATATGCTCCCGTCTATCGGTGGAAATCTGAGTCCGCTTTCCAACTTGGAGACAATGTTGCTGGACGACAACTCCATCCAGGTTCTTTGCGAGGATGACTTGGCTCCGCTTGTATCCTTGAAAACTTTGTCTCTCGATGGAAACCGTTTGATGTCCATTGATTTGGGGCTTTTGGAAAGTTGAATGATCGTGGGCTTCACCTGGAGACGTTAAGTCTGAGAGGGACCGCTCTCTCGGAAGTTCCAGTGGAGTGTTTCAGGGTGTAGTTTATCTGAAAAACCTTGACCTCAGCAAAAGTGAGATCCTCGCCGTACACAACGAAACGTTCAGCGGCCTCCGAAGTCTCGTCAGCCTCGTTATGGACAACCTGCCGAAGCTAACCTACATTGCGCCGCGTGCTTTCAATGATTTGGCTAGCCTGCAGCGCTTGGTCATCACAAATAATCTTGGTGTGAGTGATCTCGGTGCAGGCATGTTTAGAAACCTTTCCAGCTTGCGCGTTCTTGATCTCCATGGTAACGCTATCCGACACTTTGACCAGGGTCTAGCAGACTGGGAGGCTATTGACATTATCGATCTGAGCCAAAACCCAGTCGAATGCGACTGCCACGCCGTCTGGATGTTGTCTTTGATGGACGATCCTTCCAACGAGACTGAAGCTCTTCTGGTTAAACTTGCTTCGTTCAACGGTAATGCATCCTCCTCCAGCAGCGGTGGGAATCGTCACGAAATTCGTTTTGACCCTGAAAGCTCCACCAAAAGCAAGACAGAAACGATAGAATGTTCGGATCCATTGTTACTCAAGGGGAGACTATTGACGTCGTTGAAGCCCTCAGACTTCCGGTGCGATACGCCTGTTGAAAGCACACATCCTACTACGTCATCGCCCTCGTCTGACGCAGCTCAGCGGTTCAAGGTGGGGATCATCGCGGCTGGCGTCGCGTGCGTTCTCCTTGCGTGCGGCGCGGTCTTCATCAAGTTCAGGCGCCGCATCTGCAGCTTTTGCCGCAGACAGTACCGGTACCAAGCGTACAAAGGGACCAACCTCAATGGCCAGTCACACACACTGGCAGACGACGCCGTCGAGATGGAGAGAACGGAAATGGAGGACCTGGATTCTCTTACAGAGGCGATAGACACCACCCTTAAATCGTGACCTTTCCCACCTCAAGATAAAAGAACGACTTCTGAGTAAGCAGGACAGTCTTACTGATTTGTATCCGGGTGCTGCGGTTATATCCTCCAGTGGGGGTGAAAAGGAATAAGAAGCTGGGTGCTGCTGGATTAGCGAATGCTGTCCACCCAGATTGAACCTTCGGGAGTGACAACTGTTCTAGAAAAATGGTTGTGGGGGGAGTACGAGAACTTCCTGTACAAAGTGTGAAGACAAGGCGTACAAAGTTCTATCTCAAACATCCCAGATGAACACAGGTTCACTAATAATTACAGTGTTCTGAGACTGACACCTTTGTTTTGTTTGCACCTGGCAACAGCGCATATTTTTTTTTCTCGCTTTATTTGCACTGTGAATACGAACTCTCAGATAAACGAGGAAAAGTCTGGTTCTAGAAATCTCTACCGTAACTGAGAAGTTTCGATTAAAAAAGAGGTCACATTTGTCATTTTGCTATATTTTAAAGAGGAAAAAGATTTGTCAGGGAATTGTCCACAAATATCATTTAAATCTTTTTTTCTGCTTCTTCGTTCTTCTTGCTTTACTGTTCCTATTTCTTTCTCGTCTTCTTTCTTAACTACAGTTTTTCTGTTTGTTCTTATGTTTCAACTTACTAGTAAATCTTAAAGTTAAATGTTAAACTAGTTAAAGTTTTCATTGCTGTCTCAGAGATACGCTTGCAAATACAATTGCAAGAGGCAAACAGATGCGACAACGAAACGGTCATAGGTCAAGATGGGCAGGTAACTGCATACACTTTTTAAAAGTACAATTGCAAAAGCCAAACGCAGGTGGGGAACGAAATGTTTATAGGTCAAGAAGGGTGACCACTGACATTTACTTTTGTAAATACAATTGCAAAGGGCAAACAAATGTGAGAAAGAAATGTTTATAGGTCGCGAGGGCATGCATGTAGATTAAAGCTTCTGACAATCAGTTACTGATTTATTAGTCCGGCTTAGCTCAGTATATGTGGAACAACAATAAACATTTTGTGTGTGGCACTGTAGCTTTTCCCTTTTCTGTACCTTTTCTATTGGAAGATTTGTAGGTGTAGTCGTGTCGTGTCACACGTAAGAGATTCAGTACGGTGTCTGTCGAGAGCTTTGAGGAGCCCCCTCCCTTCCTAAATAGCACTCAGTCTTCTCGGATAAGTATAATTGAGAATTTAAGACACACACACATACAGATGGTATTTATTTCCATAACATTGTTGAGAGGACAGCGATGATCTAACGTAGCTGTGTTAGAGTGACGGTCAATTGTATCTTCAGTCTGGAAAGCACGTGCTTCGTTGTGTAATGTTGTCATGTCTTTCTTCAAGCTCTCCAGCTTTACTTTTATCGTAAATATATTTTTTTAATCTTCTGACTCCAGAAGCATGCAGTATAGCCTGCTGAATAATATTGAGATCACTTTTGTTAGGTGATTGATTAATTTTACCTCGAACTGCTAAACATACTTTGTGATAAGATTTCACAGCTTCTGTATCGTTGTGTGTGGTTGTGTGGGTATGTATTTATGTTTTGTGCACCTTTATACTCTGGTATACTCCTAACATTTGTTCAAAAATTTTATCTCGAACTTCACAGCTGGAAGCGCTGTGTGAGATCATTTTGTGGCTTTCTGTACGACTGTTTCCTGAAAAAAAAAAGTTCAACCTTCGATTGCCTCTATATAACAAATGATTTTTGTTAGGTGTCTCTTGTTTCTGTGACGCTCGTATGATCGTATCAAACCATGGGACAACGGGAATTTACAGATGATTGTGTCTTCTATCTGATATTGGAAAGCTGCAAAACCGTTTCCCTTTGCTTAAAATTTGGAGCCAGCCAATCAGCTTGTCTACCTGTCCAAATCATCGACGAGGAGGATATAGATAATTCAGTAGTTGTTATTGCATTGTCTTTGGTTGTTGTTGTTTATTTCTCTTTTTCTTTCTTTCTTTTTTTTTCTTTCTTGAACAGTCTGCGTTCATTGTTGACCTTCAACATTCAGCTTTCTACCGAGGTTCATCTTTCAGTCTCGGCTTTAGCAGGATGTAGGATTTTTACAAATACATCCTTTTACTGTGACTATGTTATCAACATGTCTGTATTTGGCATTGCTTTCATGACGCATTGAGAGAGTATTCTGGTAAATATTTGTAAACTAAAATGTTGGTTATTGTTAAATCTTTAGACGAAATCGTTTTCCTTCTAAAAGATCTTATGTTTTGTGATATACATTTATATTTTCATATCAAAATGTTTGCAAATGCTCAACTTTATTGCTTAGCGAAAAAAGACTATGTTTGGTACTTTTTTGACATTTTTGTTGTACACTGGGAAAAAGCCTGAATTGTGTATCGTTGACTTGATATTTTGTTGATTAGCAAAGCACACTGTGAATTCTACAACAGCTTTAAATAACTTCAGAGCTACAGTTGGTGTTGTGTGTATACAGTGTATCCTGGCTTTAAACCGTGCAGGCAGGGTAAACTGAATTTGGCTTGTCTGCATCATCATCATCATCATCATCATCATCATCATCATCATCATCATATCATCATCATCATCATCATCATCATCATCCTTCTTATTATAGCGGGGAGGTTCTACATTTAGCATTATTAAAATGTTCAGATATTTTTTAAGTTGTAAAGAAAGAATTAACACATTTTCTTATGTATTTTTTGTCAATATAAAGTTTTAAGGTTTCTGAAGTAAGCAAACCTTTAACAAAAAACACAGAAACAGAGAAAACAATCAGAGAAATGTCGAACGTTAATTCTCTTTTAACTACGCCCATCATCTAAGTTAAGCATTTGTTTAGAATATAACCAGTTTCAAAATGTTTTCCTATCTATAGCTTTAATATAAAATTGTTTATTTGTTTCACTTTTAGAAAAGTAAGACTGGATGCTGTTGTGTGTCCGAATGTTGAGTGGGATGCATAGAAAACAAAGTAATTGAATATGGAATTACTTGCTTTTTTCTAAAGTAATTCATGTTAATTATCCTAAAGGTTAACATGAAATGTACTTTATTTCCTATGAATGAAACAGAAGAGATACAAAGATAGGAAAGATCTACCTAAACTCCTTTACCCTGTATCCTGTTTTTCTTCTTTGCCTGTGGGCGAATACAAAACACAAACACACACACGCGCACACTCTTTGGTTCTGCTGTGTAATGAAAGTGAAAGCACATGTTGTAATTATCTTGATCCTTATCATTAGTTATTTGCATATCAACTGTTGTTAATTATTTGTGGAATAAAGTGTTACTCTGTTCGGTTTGTATGCTTCTTTATTACATTTCTGAGCACGTACTGAATTGCAGGTGTTCTTGTCAACATGAAAGATGGATGTGTAGTGTGTTGTAAGGGTTAGGATCACCGTCCTTGTCAGTCCCCACTCCGTTTTCTAGCCCTATGCCTCTTTCTTTCTCTCATTTCATACGGTGAACGGGTGTGTTGCTTAATTAACCCATGTTCGGAAACTGTTTTCTCTCTCTCTCTCTCACTATATATCATAGTGATTGGACTACCTTGTGAAGATAAAGAAACATCTCAGAATTCCGAGCAGAAGGTTCTAGAAATCAAGTCAGACAAACTGCAAATTTCCAAGTCGAATGTGTTTGACCGTGTTCACAGCAAACTGAATTCGCCAGTCATTGCAAGATGTACATTCTTCAAGGATAAAGCTGTAATAATAAAAAAACAACACAACAAACTGAAAGGAACGAACATTTACATAGTGTTATTTTAGGACACTGCAATTTGACTCCATAATCAGTTGAATATACCTTCTGACATGGTCAAGCATCTTGACCTCCGTATAAACTTATCAAAACTCTATCATTGTATTTAGGAATGGTGGTCATCTGGCCCACCGAGAAAAATGATATTATGATGGTACTGAGACCAAAAAACCCACTCTTTCTCTACCTCTCTTCCACATCTCTTTTTCTACCATTCTCTTTTCTGTTGTTTCCTCCGAGATGGGTTAGTAGCAGCGATGGCAGCGGCAACGGGTAACAAAGAACAGCCCGGTGGATGTCTAATGATGTGTGTTAAAGGCCAATCGAAAGTGAAAGTCACTTTCTATGCCAATCTGATTTTGGCAAACACCAGCCACTTTCCTGGGTCAAAGCACGGGACCTTTATTCACGCGAGTATGCTGCTCTGTTAAATGTTTTAACCTTAATTAGGAACGTGCATTAACCCTCTCTATAGTCTATAGAGCCAACAACTAAAGGGAGGCAACAGCTCCCAACAGCATAAGACAACGGACATGCTATTACCTACCCCTTTCCACCTCCCGATCTCCCTTCAGATTTCAGCTGCACAGCTTGTTCGATTAATTCCCTCTCAGGTCCAATTCCTCGTAAGTTGCTATTATAGAACGATGAAAATTACCTTTCGTACAAATCTTACCGAAAGATACTTCCAGCCCAAAATCTTTGGGTGTTACTTTTTCAGACTCCCTGCCAGTCTTTCTGATTTAGAGCTGCCTTACTGTTAACCTGATTCTTGCCTTGGTCGTCAAAAGATGATCGAGTCGGCAAGCTGGCTCCCGCCAACATAGCCGATAGCTCTGTAGATCGACAAGGCGACACACCACAAGGTAAATTGCACAAACTGGTGGTGAAATGACGACAAAAGTACTTATTAAATATATAGATTTGTTATTTGTTAGTTGTCTTGGTAGGAAAGTGATTCCACCTAGAGTCGATTTCGTGCAATGAGTGGGGAGAGGGTGGGGAAAGAAACCTGAGTACCCTGAGAAAACCTCCGACGGGTACAAACAGGTGTGTCCCAAGGCGCGAACTAACAAAAAATCGTTTTTAACCTTTACACTGCCGATCACCCCGGAATATTGGTAAGTTAAAACTAAGAATTATGAGAAAGATCAAACATCTTGTGAAGTTTTTAACTAGTAGTCGCCTAGCACTCTCTAAGTGTAGTGGCAGAATAATTAATTCCCCGCTTTCAAATCTTGTGGCCTTTATCCGTTGTTATTTCTGTATATAATCATAGGCAAATTTCAGAAATATAAACGGTTTGTTTATAATCCGATCCCATTTCTGTTTTTTACAATAACCAGAGGGTCTCCATGATTACCCCCCTTACTAGCGAGCTCTTTGAGAAACGATACGAACGTGACCTACTTGAGGAGAAAGATCTGTTTAACTGTTGCACGCAAATATACTTTTACGAAGTTATGATACACACGGATAAATCAAAGGTAAGCCAGAGGGAAAATATATTATTGATGGGAAAGATAGTGTGTAATAGAACTACCAGCACTATGTGGGCAGTGATCACAGATCGACACGAAAAGCATGGATCAAGAACTACAACCGTGAGATTTTGCCAAGAGTTACTGCTCATGCTGCTCCCATTCATATTGAAATGGGGAACTAACAACTTTGCACTCAAAGAAAAAATAGCCATTCCTGGAGCTTTCATCATGCATCATTACGTCTTCTTAGTGTATGTTTGAGAGGATATAGGTGTGCGTGTGTGTTAAATGGCGTTATATGGGTGTGTATGTTTATATATATTTACATTATGTTATGACTGCATGTATAAATTATTTTGGGAAAAGAAAAATTTCTGTTCTGGATTAATGGCTGGTACAGACAATAAAGACTGATTAATTAATTGACTGGAATGCTCAATGCACACCACCCAGAGAATGATATAAATTCGGGGCATATTTGCATTTAAAAGAAATCAAATGGTTTGTCATATTGATGTAAACACGAGCTCTGAGCATGGATATGTTTAACTGAGGCCAAAACTCTTTTTTTGGTTTTCTTGTATTTTCCTACATGTCACAACAACACACATTTCACAATGATATGCAGGAAACAAACTTTTGACTGCTGCTACCTACTGTAATAAAAATATACTCAACCCCATCCTCTTTGTGCTCACATTTGTCTTAAATGTGGAAGCATTTCATGAATGCACAAGAATTAATTTTTTTATATAAATTTACTGAATTTCAATAACAGTATAATATTTTCTACATTTTTGTAAAACTATTGAAAATACATACGACAGTTTTTCCCATAGGACAATTAGATGCAGCTCTATATGGAAATGTAACAAAACCACAACACATTCATATCTGCTCCACTCTCATACAATCGTAGTTCATACTTACATGTGATTTATATTCATTCACATTTAGAAGTGTTCAGAAGTCGCACCTCCAGAACAACATAGAATTGGCTGCCCGAGGATAGCTGATGAAATACTGTCAATGGGACATGCCTGTCATTTTGTAGAATTAGTCTGAAGATCACTGAGCTGTCCCAATAACTGTGGAGCAGGTGTTGTAGGAAGAGAAACGGTCGTTTTATGTGTTGACAATGCTCAACACCCTGTAAAAGTTTTGTTTTTGCAAACTTTTAATTTCCTTTGGCTTTTTTGCTAATTCAGCAAATATAAATTGAATTGTAAGCAGCTGTTGTACTTATGGAGCATGCTGTTTTATGATTCAGAATGTTTGTAAATGTTTTATTATATATCTTTCTTGTGAAAGAGTAGGGAACCTAGAGTTTTTTGCAATATTTGAGTTCATAATTAGGCTATGAAGCTTTTCTGTAGTTGATTAGTATATGTTTATTTGGAAACAATAAATGTGATTAAAGCTTGAATGGTCACAGTTCTATTTAAGATAACACTTCATTTATCCTGGAAGGCATTGTTTATTAATATACATAAAAGAACTAGAGATAGAACTATAGAGCAAAAATCAGAATTGATTTCCATTCTCAACATGGACAGTTTTATTCCATTTTTTGTTTTGATTTTGTGCATTTTTCTGTTGGCAGGAATTCCTCTACCCATTGATGCAGAGTTCACTCAGGTTTATTGGCATCTGGGGCTACTTCAGCTGATTGACAACAATCTGTAGCTGGTTTCTTCATCTATCCTTGCATCATGAGTTTTAGGCGTCAAAAGCGATTCTTCTATTTGCTTATTATAGGAACAGCCTTTCTTTTCCTGATTTACATCACTGGCTATACTCCTGTTCTCTTCGGTAGCGATCCACATGTAAAACGTCCACATATTCGATTTGAGGATGTGGCTGATCAGATTGATCATCGAAAGCCAAGGATCATGATCAACTGGATTGGGCGCATGGGCAACCATCTGTTTGAGTATGCCTGTCTTTTGGGCATAGCCAAGTGGAACAATATGACACCAATAATTTCACCCACTGTTGATATTCTTGATGTCTTTAACTTGCCTGCTCCACAGGGATCTCTGTCTCTTCTTCGAGATCCTATCAATTACTTTTATCCAGTTGCAGCCAAGTTTGACAATGCAACAATGCATCTTCAGCAAAGGGATTATTATCTTACAGGCTACCGTCAGTCCTGGAAATACTTTGAACATGTTAAAGAGGATCTTTTGAACAATCACTTTGTGTTTCATGAGCCCATTTTGGCTACTGCTATGTCCTATATAAATGCAGCACGTAAGGAGAAGAATAAACCTGATGCTGTTATTGTTGGGGTGCATGTTAGGCGAGGCGATTTTGTGCGGCAGCGTATCAAAGGATTTACTGTTGCTCCAATCCCATTTTACTTCAAGACTATGAATTATTTTCGAAGAAAGTACCCGAATGTTCTCTTTATTATCTGCACCAATGACTATTTTTGGGCACTGGATAATCTGGACCATGGACCTGATGTATTTTATTCCACTAACACAGATGGTGCTGTTGATCTTGCAATTATGGCAAACTGCGATCATATGATCATTACATCTGGGACATATTCCTGGTGGGCAGGGTATCTAGTGAGAGGGGAAGTAATATATTACAAAGGCTATCCTGAGCCAAATACAATAATAGGTAATCAGACTGTGAGGGAAGATTATTACCCACCCAACTGGATAGGGATGTAGATGTGCTTTTTTATGTTAGATTATTTGCAAACATCACATTATCATGAGCAGTATTCTTTAAGTCATTTTAGTAAATATTTCAAATGTGATCAGTCCAAAGCATAAGAACAATATTATTTAAGGAGTACATAAAGTGCAACTTTTTGCAAAGCACAGTCAATATCAGAATTGCAAATTTTCCAAAATCTTTTGTTGTTTGAGTAGTACTGTTGAGTGCTGGGAGCACTTGCATGCACTATTTGTTTTGTGGATCAGGTGATGAAGGCAAAAGTCATCTACAACTTGCATTTATGTTTTAATGTTTTATGAACTTTTGCAACATCATACTTTTGTGGATATGTTTCTGTTCATCAAGGTATTGTTAGTTCAGCCTTATAGATCAGATGATGAAGGCAAAAGTCATCTACAACTTGTGTTGATGTTTTAATGTTTTATGACCTTTTGAAACATCATATTTTTGTGGATATGTTTCTATTCATCAAGGTATTGTTACTTCAGCCTTGTATTCACATATTACTGAAAGACTTTTAAGTAAAAAAGCGAAGATCAGGGTTAGTAAGTGCTCATGAAAGTAGAAGAGAAGAGGCACAGACTGCACATGAACTGGACTGCTGGCAGTCTACTAAGGTCACTGCTTAGCCTTTAGCAAAGTGCTAAGCAGTCAGTTGAGCCTTTCCAAAGCCAACATCAGGAACCATAGCAGTTGAGTATAAAGTGCACTAAAAATCTTGATTTAAAAAAATATTTACCTTGAGTATGTTGTTTAATTTTTTACTTTTTTTAATTTTCGTGTTAGCATAAGTTGTCAACTTTCTCTCCTGCTTAGAGGCAATAAACCCAAACACTACAGACCTTAAAGCTTGAGAATTTTTTTTTTTACCTCTGTGAACACAAAAGCTCAATTCTTCTGTGTTACCAGTAAAACCAGAAATTTGTTCAATAAAGCCATGTTCTAGGAGATAACATGAAAAGTTTGACTGCATTTTCAGATCTCTTTCATCCCACGGGACAAATGACAGGTCTGTGCACACTTAAATATTGCACATTTAGCTGTAATGGCTTTCTGTGACAATTTAGCTGAAGAATTTCTTTCACGTTAAATACACTTGTATGTCTAGCTGTACTTGTGTGGACAGTAGGTAAGCATGAAAAAAATTTTGGATAATAACAGTAATAACCAGTAACGTTTACATTAAATGTGACATGCACTGAGCACCCAAAACTGTTTGGATGTTAGCAGCAAGACTGGCATGTGAACTTCAGGTTTATGGGATGCATATGTAAGATTCTTTCTCCAATAAAGTCCTTTGATTTTAATTAAGAGTGTGCAGTGCTAAGTTTAAAACGTTTTGAAAATAAAATTCAATTGATAAAATTTTATTTATTATGTGTTCAGAGGGAATATTTTCATTTTTAGTCAGCTCTCAGAAAGTGTGGTTTGATTGATATGGATGTCAGAATGTCTGCTGCTAAGGTTAATCTTTATTTGTTAAATAAAAATCCTTGTTGCATTATTACGTGTTTATCGATCCTGTTCTCTTAGCTCAACAAAGCGAAAAGTAATGCTAAGAATTTACAAGCACAATATCTTCGGAAAAAAAAGGTTTCTTAGTTCAATTATTCCTCTCTCTCTCACTAGTTACACGATACATTAAAATCAAAATTGTTATAGTTCTATACATTTACAGAAAAACTGTTCTAAACATACTTATTACAAGTTTTCAGAGAGCTGATTAAAACAACAGTCTACAATACAAGATGGATAAAGAATATTCGTGACAAAAGTGTGTGAGGATGGGAGGAGGGAGAAAGTCAAGAACCGTCATTTTTTTAATCGTAATATTTGGGATCATAATTTGACAGGAATCAAAGATATATCAGAAAGACTAGTACCTTTCTTTTAATACATTAGTTCGATTAGCTGCTGCTGTGTATGATAATTTTTCTTACCTTAAAATTCCGATTCGAAATTTTAGTGAAACAGCATGTCTCTCTACGACAAGGAAGTAAGATGGGAGAAGAGTGTTCTACTTTGAAAGTGCAGTATTGGTCGAACGGAGAGAGATGTTGACAAAGTTTATGAGAAAATGGAGGTGGAAGATACCGTGTACGCAAACGAAAATCTTATGACTGTTTCTCAGCTGCTAGAAACGGCTAATCTCGATACGCTGCTTACCAACGACAAGTCTAAGATACAAAGTAAAGATGAAATGCTGTGTTGGTACCATGGCAAGATTTCTCGTGAGGCTGCGGAAAGGCTGTTGGAGGAGGGTAAGTGCATAGAATATGCTAGATAATGGTTTTTATGTTAACAATTATTAATAATTTGTGTTTTTATGTCGTGCAAGGAGAACTTTAGTGGCTTCGGCTTCGTACACAGACAACACGGATGTTTGTTCACAAAGCGACTTTTCATGATACTGATAAAGTAGCTGAAGCAGAACACCAAACCTAAACGCCAGACGTTAGCTTTACCTTTACCAATAGAAAATTAAAAAATATGTTGATAATCGTTTTGTTCAGAGAGAGAGAGAGCGGTGTTGTATTTCCCTCCGATTTCGTGGTTCACTTCCTTCTCTCAAGAAAGGTAGTGGTGGCTGCTGATAGGGGTGGGGGGGGGGAATAGGGGGCCTAGTGTTACTAAATTGAGACCCAAGAAAGTACAGTTAGGAATTTTTCTTCAATTTACTATCAGTCTGTCCTGTTTATTTTCCCCCAATGCACATATGCATTCATGCATACAAACACTGCCAGACATGTTTTCTTTTCTTCTCACTCATCGGCTTTGATGTACACTACCACACTATGCTAAGACAAACCGCAATCTACAATTTTTTTTTACATGAATATTGTTTATCAAAAAAATTAGCAGTATCATTCATGGATAAAACTGTTTTATTAAGTTTTAGAATTCTGTTATTTATTTTAACAATATTTAATAAAACAATACTATAAAAGAAATAGTAACTATAATATTATAATAGTAATCATAACAATAATAAAATGAAGCTGTTATTAACATTAGCATCAGTCTTCATTAATGATAAATCAGAGAGGTAGTTTGGAAAAGCATGTGAATTTTTTGGTATTACGCTGCAGTAAAACTTGACCATATTTAGACTTGATGTGGAAAAAGGAAGTAAAAGAAGTAAATTGAATACTTGTGCTGAGTGGGTGAGTAATGAGGCCTAGAAATAAACTTATCACTGGCAACAAAGTGGAAAAATGTATGAAATCCAGGAAGTTTGTAATATGAACTTTACAAATCATCAATAGCACTTTTGAAAATACGAGAATAAATTGTGTTTCGTATGTGCCTGCATATATATATATAAGTGTGTGTGTGTAAGAAAGAGATTGCTTAAAATTTGAACTTGTCAGGGACACACATTCGATGTGGACAATACACACCAGCAAACAGTGCGTCACACGTGTTCTTTCTCATAACAAATCACAAAGATCTGTCCATGGGCTCCATGTTTTCTGTTGTCAGGAGTTTTTATTATCTTTAAGGGGAGACAAGAAAAAGCTACTCCAAGAACATACCAGTAACAGCTATAACAAAGTCGCGTCGTAACACATCATTTACATAGGTTACTTTCACCATAAAACCTCTAGATACAAAAGTTAATTCTCCATTTTGCATAAATTCAGTTTTCCAAGTTCTACATTCTCTCAAGTGGGGACTGCAACTGGTAACACCAATGTCCCAGCCCGGTGTTGTACATTCAATTAAAGTTGGTATCCAACCGCACACTCTCACAAGCACATATAAATCCCCTTGGATTCTCTCCCTTGTTTGTACTGCCAATGCTATCCATGCGACGATCCATTGCAGCTAGTGCTGGCTAAGAAGGTACTGCAGATTAATGAACATGACATCACGACTTCTATAATCCTTGACAATTGGTGCTGGCTGTGATGAGGATGATGTTAAAACTCCTATAATCCTTGACCGCAGCTGCTGGATGTGCAGACACTTCAGACTGATTAGGGCGATGTTTTGATTTTTATAATCCTCTGTGTTCCCATATTACTTTGTCCCCAGCTAGTTGCCATGTTGGAACTTACAATGCGATGCTGCCTTAGAATCTGTTTTTTCTTACTGCTGTATTTTCATATCGTTATTTGAACTGCCTTAGTTCTTTGATTTAAAAAAAAACTGAGGACGTAAGCATCCATTAGTTTCCTCTTGGTTTATATGGCATTACAAGTAAGGGATGGAGCAATGACATCTAAACCCAAAGGCACACACATCAGCCAGTTCAAAGCCTGTATGACACACCATACTCCTCTACCCTCCACAACTAATAGTCCCAATTGTTGAGTGGTTTCCCAATTTGCTAGAGGTTTAAGGTTTTTGGAGAGAAGATGTGCACACAGTAGGCACTACCCCCACAAAAAGTATTTAATTTCTAACATTTGGAACAAAATGTACTTAGATGAACTGTGAGATTAATTGCTTACAACAATCAAAAATTAGATATGGCAGAGAATTTTTTTTCAAATTGAAAGAAGATTAACAGAACTCTGATACTTGGTATTTACCGATAAATATTAAAAATGAACAACTTGGAAATGTTAGTTTATGCTGTTCTTTTTCATTTGTATCTTTATGGTAAGAATTTGATTGTCAGCTAATTTTAATATCATTTAATGTATTTATTTATTTCCCTCTTTAGCTGTTCTGAAATACCAAGGTCGGAGTGAAGTGAGTGGGCTGTTCCTTGTACGAGACAGCACTGTGTCAAGCACAGATTTCTCCCTGTCCATGACATCTGCAAGCCAGACTTTTCATTACCAAATTCAGGAAAAAAAGGAGGGATACTTCCATATTGATGATGGACCTATTATTCATGGTTAGAGACCTTACTAAAATAATTGACCTTATGCAGTTTGTGCTCCTTTTTCTGCAGCATATGTGGATCATTGATTTTTCTTCCTGTGTTTACTGACATGTCTGTGATATTAGGATATGTTTTGGGTGCTTTCCTTAAAGATGTTTTTGCTGGCAACTTGTTATCCAGGTTTGGAGTGCCTCATTTCACATTATGCAGATGCCGCCAATGGTCTGCCTACAAATCTTGAGTCTTTCTGTCGAGGTCAGCCCCCACCTGATGCAGTTCGAAAACTGGGGCACACAAATCTGCTTCATCGAGCAATTGATGAAGGTGAGCACTAGAGTAAGTAAATATTATTAATATGAGCAAATATTGAAATAAATGTAGGCAAGCAAGGGTAAGTGAATTGATCCAGTTTTTGGTTACTAAGTTACTAGGCCACTAACCATAAATTTGAAAACATTGTGCTCACACTACTAACTGATGAAATATGTGAAATGCTTCAATTGTTTTAGGAGCAAGAGGCATAAAATTGAAAACGTTTAATGTTGCAGTGTGTAGTATAAAATCATATCCAAATAAACAGCCAGAACAATTTCTCTGATACGGGACTCAGTTGTCTGTTGCCTTCAGTTAGGAAAATGCAAGTGGATGCTGAATAATTCTAAAAAATAGAGACTTTTTAGCAAAACTGCCTTTAGTTTGTTATTTTGTTGTATTTTGTTTTACCAGTGTCTGTGTAATGTAAAAGCATTTGAATGCTGGGAAGCTATACAGAAAACAGTTTACGAACTACTGTGTATTCTATTGCACACATGTGCTTGGAGACAGGCTCACCAAAGTGTGGCAATAACAGGTGCAGGAGCTCTAATAAAGGATTTTTTTCAGTGCATCATTAGACTGCAACAGAAATATGTATTATATCCCAGTCAAAATGATGCTAAGTTTGAATGCTTTAAAACCTTTGCATTAAGTAAAGCTTTACCTTTAATTTTCAGGGAATACAGATGTAGCCTGCAAAATTCTTTCACATCATTTATGTCCATCAATAAATGCCAAAAATGCTGCAGGTTAGTGATGCTCTTTGATCATGTTTCTTAAAGGCCTTACTAGGGTGCAATATTTTTTTATAGTGGCTGCTCTCCAGTGACTATAAAATTGAAAATGGAAACAGTCATGTACAATCCTAACCAGTGTCGTTGACCTCTCTTTTTGCAGGGTAATGTTTTAGGGGTGTATCTTAAGAACGGAAAAGTGGGAGAAGGGTATTTTGAGAAATAGCAGAACCCCACTAGACCTTTAATGTTTGCCCTTCTCATTTTATTAGATTTGCTCTGTGTGTATTTTAAGGCTAAAGCTAATATTTAAAAAAAGTTTATTTAAACGACAATAACTACCAGTTGCTACTTCTACAGCTGATTTAGTGTTTTTGTTTTGAAAAAAAAAATTAGTTTAGAAATGTTTGTGACAGGCTCCACAGCATTGCACCTGTCTGCATACCATGGGCTGGATGATGTGGTTGATATGCTTCTGAGAAAAGGTGCTGACATTACCATCAAAGATATCAACGGCCATGTTGCTCTTCATGTAAGTCATTTTCTTGAACTCTCTACAGAGCATTTCAAATTTCATAAAGTTAGCATAAAGTAGGGTTTCCTGGAGGAAAAAAAGCAGCGCTTTGATTAGTTGAAATAACTTTTTTCAATCTTCATAGCTGTTTGAACACAGACATCCATGAAGTCAAATGTATAATGAACGTGTGTGACCATCTCCATGTTTTGTATCATTCACTTGGCCAATTTCTTTTTCTCAATCACCTTGAAATGCCACTTTCAGCACTTAAAAAAGTACACCAACTTAAAGTTAATAATGACAAGAGTCGTTTCAGTATCAGGTCTTAATTTGTGTGATCTATGTAGTCCTCCTGTGGTTTATAAGTTTTATGCATAAAAAATGTTTGATTGTTTGTTTGTGTTATCTAATCATCAGAGGGCATGTGTGGGACATAGGGCCAGCACTGTCCGGCTGCTTATTAAAAGTGGGCATTGTGATCCGCATATGCGATGTCCACAGAATGGCTGGGTTGCACTACATGAGGCTGCAATGAGAGGAAATGTAGAATGTGTTAAGGTGAGTTTTTCTTTCTGAATCAGAGTTTGATTTTTGTTTTTTACAACTTTCACACTTCACGTCAACTGCCAGATATCATACCGGTTTCTTCTGGTTTTTTTAAAGTGGTCACTACCATGAACCTTCCATAACTGGAGCATCAAACAGTCCTCTGCTTTAGCATTTTCATACAGCTTTCTTTCTTTGTGATTGCGTCCATAGCAGCAGTCTTCTAGCAATTTCATTTCCATTGGCCCGAGTCTCTTTGTAGATCTGAACTCTAACAACTCACACTCATAGAGGGTGTGATATAGCAGAGCAATAATCCAAGCCTATCGCTAATGTCAACGACAGCACAGCTAGATTTTCATCCATGTGTGATTTTTTTATTTTATTTTTTTTCAGTGTTTGCTGACACATGTTGGCATGTGTGTTTTGCACATTCATTAGCTTTTTTCTTGGAAATGCATTGAGTCTTCTGCTAAGTCGGAATGCATAAGCACTAAAATTTACAAGCTCTTAATTACCCAAGTTCACATATGCACATGCAAATGTTAGTATTTGCCTAAAGCAAGACCTGGCGATAAAAAAAAAATTCTGAATTTATTCAGTGTTAAGTGAGACTTAAAAAGTGGTTAATTTTGAAACCAGATGTTAATGAGGTGGTGGTGATCTGATCAACTTAAAATATGTAAACTGGCTTATTGTTACATGTGTATTAAAATTAACTTCTTTGGAAAACTACCTCACATCTTGACTGATATACTTGAAAGAATGGGTTTGAGGATATGTTGAAAACAACTGTCACAGTGTCTTTAATCATGCAAAACAACATTGCAGGCTCTTTTGGAATTAAATGCAACTCCATACCCAAGAAATGATGACCGAGAAACTCCTGTGGATGTGGCAAAGAAGTATGGAAGACTTGACGTTATCAAAGTCTTTGGTAAGAAAGTGTGCCTTTTGAAGCTGTTATATTAAATGTTGGGAAACAGTGCTATTGACCTATCCCTTCTTCCCAGCCAAATCAGCATTTAACTGTTTATATAAACAATGCCATGACTATAATTTTTTTTTTATTCTTATAATGTTATGATTGTGCACGTTTTTATATGATATCTTTTCATCTTTAAATTTGGCAGAAAATTACCGTCCTCCAGAAGCAAAAACAAGTAGAAAAGACTGGTTTCATCCTGAGCTTGATCGCTTGGTAAGTTTATGCTCTTGTTAATTTTTATTCCCTTGTCTGCTGTTTGGTCTTTCTTGCAGCTTTGTAGAATTGCTTGCCATGTTTATAACTATGGCTTCTTGTGTTACAAAGAAAGGGATAGTTTTGCTAAGAATAAAATAAAAAAAATCATTATTTAAATCATGTTTCCTGTGTCAAAACTGTGCCTAACCTATCTCAATGACCATTGAGGGAGTATAAAAAAAATTTCAGTCCAAAACACAAAAGTGCAGCATAATCATAAGAGTGAACAGTCAGTTCTCATAATGTTTACAAGTCTTACCAAGTAAAAACTGTACACTTTCTTGACTGTAGGGAGCTGTTGAATTGCTGGAACTGCATGGTCTGCAGTCTGGATTATTTCTGATCCGGCCAAGCAAGCGACAAGAGGGTTGGCATGCCTTGAGCCTTTGCTTTCAGCGAAAAGCCTTTCACTATGAAATTAAAAACACAGTGAGTGAAGATTGCTGAAAGCTTTTCTTGTGTGTAAAGTGCAGTGTAATATATATGTTTCAAGCATGCACATCACAAATTACTAGGGCATGGCATGTGGAAGACATGGCCCAGTCCCTCTCTCTCTGTGCCACCTTTCATCATCCCTAATAAATCAGGTACCCACCTGTCAGGTGGTCAGAAGTTTTCCAGGACAAGAATCCCAGACCTGCTTTGAAGTTGACCCCACTGAATGCCAGGCTACAGTACCCTAGTTCTGTCCTTCCTACACTATGACTACTCTCTTCTTGCTGGCATTCAGAATCAAATTTCCAGAAACTTCAGAGAGTGCAGAAATTATGCAGCATGACTCATCTTTAGTGTAACTTTCTACCTCCATAATTGTTAAGTTGCAAGACTTTAAAAGTATCTTTTTTTGTATCTAGTGAGTAACTAGTAACCACTTGAGGCAGTGAAAGCTGGAATAAGCTTAGAGGTGTGTGATATATGGTAAATTTATTTCTAAATTTAGTTAAATAAATTTATGTAAGTGCTTCTAATTTGTAACAAATATTATGCAGTCCTGGCATATTTCCTACAATTTTGAAGTGACTAAATATGTTTTGGCGCATCACAAAAAATATTTTCCTAGTTGGCATACTCTTAGCTTTACCTAGGGTAACCAGGTTTATTAGTATTTGATGTTATTCACTTAACATAGTATGAAGATTTTATTGTCTTTCTCTTTTTTGAACATTATAAAATTTCCCACTGGGGCTAGGCATTCATCTTCATCATTTTTTTTGCAAGCTTGTAGACAGTTATGCGTATATCTGCTCTCACAATCCATGCTAAGGCCAAAGATTTGGCCTTTTTTTCACAGAATTACCTTGATCGAGTTGTCCACTTCATTGACCATAACTGGCCTTTGCTTTATTCACAGCACTACAATGACCTGTTTGTCCACTTCATTGATGATGGGCCTTACCTGCTGTCCCTAGAGGCCCTGGTCCAGCACTATAGCACGACTTCTGATGGCCTCCCTTGTACCCTTCGCTTTTCTATAAACACTTGTGAGTATTACCATGCTTGTTTTTGATAAAATCTCACTGGTAATACAATAGTTTTAGAAGGCTAATGTGTAGTAAACGTGGTGACTATTTAAAAATAATTAAGTTGGCGATTGTTGAAGAGGAGTTTCTTTGTGTCTTGGTTCTTGCACAATGTTATGAGATCATTTAAAAAATACACACATTATATATTTTGTTTGTAAAATCTGTACAAGTATATACACACACAAATATCTTTTCTCAAATCTAATGTAATGCCAGAGAATTGAGGCAAATGGCTGCAGTGTTTGTTACACTGCTGCATCCTTGGTAATCTTTCCATCGTCAAGGTTATGTCCTGGTGATGACCCTTGCAGCATCATACTATTTCATGCTCATGCCCCGGGCTAGTCTCCAAGTTAGCTGCCTTAACAAGAAAGAGTAACTCTAATAAGAGTCAATGAGAGTGACATCCTTTCACCTAACTGGAGGGAGGAGGTTGTACTGTGTCATTTTTGTCTCATCTAACTTTGTCTTGGTGTTGAACTTCTTGTTGGTGTGTGTATTTGACATGCCTGCCATCATGTATGGGGAATGTGGTGCCTCTTTAATCCATGATGGTGGCTTTGATTCAGTTTCTGTTTGGAGATTTTGTGATCGACATAGTTCATTTGACTATGGCTTCAGTTCTGTTCAGCCTCTGTTGATCAGTGGACTTTTGCATGTGTTTGGACTCGTTTGTCGTTCAACTCTCACTTGGACCATCTGTTAGGTGTGGTGCTTTGCGCTACATCTGCTGTGGATGTGTCTTCCTACTTGCTTACTGTGTGGACTGCAGAATGTAGTTTATACTGTACATACATGCTACACTTTGGCATGAAGTACACGGTCTGTACATCCTATGTCATTAACTCACCCTAGACCAAATAGGCAGTTATTATTTACACGTTCCCACTGTACAAAGTACTGGGTGGAGTCCTTTTGGTGTGTAGACTAAGCAGCAACTAACCTGCACTGTTTCTAGTGGTATCAATGCCAGGGCTCACATGGGCAGTTTCCTGCCTTGCATCCCTAGAACCCATGTTACCCTTTCTCCGACCTCACCTTGACATCTAACTCCTAACTGATCACCGGTCTTTCTATCCAAAGAAACTAGCCTTATATTTGTGACGTAAAATCTGATGTTACTCTGCAGCAGCTATCTCCCATTACATGCTATATCAGTGTAACAGCTTCAGTTTATTGTTGAGATTTTTAGGTAGAGAAGAGTGCACTTCATATTTGTAAAAATTGTCCAGTCTCATCTTTTTAAAAAAAATATCTTTGCTAACGGGGATATTTTGTTTCTTACATGAAAAAATTATGAAAGTAAAAATTAAGTTTCATTATTTTAGTTTTTGTTGTATTGTTTTGTGTGTAGCTCATCATTTGGTTGAGATGCCAAACTTGGATGACTACTGTAATGTGGTGTCTCCATCTTCAGACGGTTTGTGAAAGTTTTTGTTTTTTAATCATTTGCTTACATTTACAGATGTCATAATTGTGTGTCTGTGTGTTTGCATCTGATCTCCCAATTCTTAAAAGTGTATCAAGATAGAAGCTCTGGGTGTGTGTTGGTCTTGATGCAACATCTCTGCTATTTTTGTAATTGAAACATATCGCTAGCTGCTGTTGGCACTGTTTTACTTGTTCATGACTCATTCCATTCTGCAGAGAAATACCGACCAAACCTACCTCCCCGACCACCCTCCATCAATGATGATCATTCACCTCGCTCTCCAGCCACCCCTCATACAACTGGACCAGGTGCAGCAGCTGCGAAACCTGTACCTCCAAACCATGTAAGCCGCCTGGAAACAAGATTTGATATTGCATTCCATTTATTTTAATCATTTTCTTGAAACTTTTTAGTATGATGATGATGTGGCAGATCAGGTTTTCTATCACATACAAATGTGTGAATTATGTCGGAGCTCAAAAAGAAAATTTATATTTCGTTTGAAAAATACAAACACTATGGCATGGAAAAACATAAAAGAGTTTAAGTTGAAGGTCTCATCACAGAAGACATTTTGTAATAAAACCAAACATATTTGCCATTACAGGTTATCAAATAAAAGTGACACATTTATGTGCATAAAAACATAACACTAATAAAGCAGTTTCTTATCAGGAATCAAAATAATATTAACATTTACTGGTCAATAAAACTCACAGTATGTTCATTAGAACTAAGAATTCCTCCCTCCCTCCTGAAAGCTATGTAAGTAATATTAACACAAAAGTGGATCACTTTGTTTTGGCAACAAACACTCCAAGTGAAGTATCAGTGAGGTAGACTGCCAGTGTTTCTTTCTCTCGTTTACTTTTAGCCTCCTCCTGGTGGTCGAACTGCTAGGGCTCAAGATGCACCAGCAGCACCTGCTCCTGAACAAGAACTCTACAAGATCAATACAAAGCACATCAAGAAAGGTTAGAAACTTTGTATCTGTCTTGTTTTTTGAGGAATGTTTGGCTCTATTCATAAAAAATATCAAGCGCTTGCTAAAGTACATCTACCATTCTTGTTGTTATTAGGTTTGTTTGTAGTTGTTAATGTCATTACTCAGGCATTTTTATTTTAATCATTTTTCTTGTTTTTAATTAGGCCTGATTTTTTTATTTTATTTTAAGGAATGGCCTATGACATCACTTTTGTTCTCAATGATAAAATTGGGTCCAAAGATTGGTTAGCCAGCAAATATTTTCATTTAATGATTGTTAAAGACATTCTTTATAACTGATGAAGCAGGCTGAGTATTTTAGCATGATATAAATGTTATGTATTTAGTGCAGTAAACATATTTTAATTGTATATTCATTGGTTGATCTAGGTATTGAAATCGGGCAAGGCGAGTATGGTTCAGTGCTAAAAGGCCACCTAACAGAATATAAAGGCAAAAAACAAAAGGTATTGTTTAGATGAATTTGTTTTACAGTTATCTTGTTTGCTCACTTAAAAATAAACTCTGTGGGAAATGTAACATGTAAACACAATTTTTATAAAAAAAACCAGTGAGCACTGTGTATTGTATCTCTTAGTATCAAAGATAAAAGTTCACAAATGCATATTTTAGTTACACATATTAACAATATCCTTGAATTGGCTATTTCTTTATTTTTCTGTTGCCAAAATTGTCCTGGTCCCAAAATGGAGTGTTATACAGGTTTAAAGCGTTAAAGTGTGCAAGTACTATATTTGCCATTTGTTTTATTTTAGAATGTTTTTTACTTTTTTTTTTTCTTTCTAGACTGCTTAATCTGGTCATTAGATCCCAGCATTGGCTCTTGGTAACAGGCATATCCACTTAGCCAGTGGTCTGTCTTCCCTTTCTCTGTTGCATCCTAGATGTAATCTCTTGCTTGTGTGCTGTTTGGGAAAAAAGTGGGGGGGTTGTGTAGATCTCTACCAGCTAAAAATCTCCTATGATGTATGCTTTTAGGTGAATGTTATAAATGTCACATTAAAAGAAGGGAAAAAGACAGGACAAACAGTTTTAAAAATGCAGTACGATTGTAGTAAAAATGAACAGAAAAAGAACTTTAAGACAAAAGACATAAACCTTCAAAGAGATGGGAAGCTGACCCCTAGATTGCTTTCTTAAGCCCAGTTCAAAAGTTGCATGCAGACCAACTGATTTTCAACTAGATAAAGGTGTGTTCTTTTGGACGTACCCAGACACCATGGCTACTCTACCGAACGCTGGTTGGATTCTGGCGATAAATACTTTTTTTTAACATTTTCCTATTGTTTTAATTTTGTCATAACTGAAGGTCCTTGAAGGAGTATAAGAAATTATGGCAGAGAATTTCATATCATTAAAGTGTGTGGTCTCATGGGTGTGAAAGTGTGTGTCACTGCATTATAACCTGTATTACTGGCATAGTGTAATATTCTTACAACTATGTGTGTATCCATATATTTATGAATACATAACAAAAATGTTTCAAAGGTCAAGAGTAATTGTTTTCTCATGCAGTTTTTGTTTTGCCTCCAAAAGATTGATGTAGCTATCAAGGTATTTCATGATGAGTCAGTGGAAAATCAGAAGAACTTCCTAGCAGAGGCTCTTGTGATGCAACATCTGGAGCACCCATGTATTGTCCGGCTACTAGGGGTCTGTCAAGGGCCACCACTAATGCTGGTGAGTTTTAATACCTTTTATGATTAAACACCACATTTATTTATCTTGCTGAAGGTATAAATTCACAGACTTGTGCTTTAATCAGAAGAGGTTGGATGTGACACTAGAAACTAACATGATTGGTAAGCAGTATGAATATTGACTAAAGTCGCTTGCATTTTTCCATTAAATGTATGTATTACTGTTTTATAGCGCAAATATAAACTTATCTATGGTTGGAATCACTTTGTTTTTTTTTTTTGTTTTTTTTTGTGGTTCAAAATAACATTGATGGTTTTGTTCTGCGATGCTTGTCAAGGTGGAAGAGTTCTTACCCAAAGGATCAATGCTAGAATTTCTGCTGGACTACCCAGAACAGGTGCAGGTCAAACCTGACCTGTACCTCTGGGCAGCACAGATTGCATCCGGGATGATGTACCTGGAACAGAAGCAGTTGGTGCACCGTGACCTGGCTGCAAGGAACATACTTATTCAATCTAAGAAACAGGTACAATGAAACTTAAGAATTCATATTTTTGCCCTTGCTCATTCAGAACATATGTAGTTATCGATTTGTCTGCTCCAGAACTTCCTGGTTGACTCATGTCAGGACTAATACTAGTTGAGTCTTTTTGCAGTGTTTGAAGCAGTGTCTGCATCTGTGATAGAAAGGGAGTGTGGAAGAGAGAGCAAGTGAGGAAGAGGGGTAGTGTGTATGTACATATGTATAGGATGGGCTTGATTATTCTTTTTCTTGTTTGTTTTGTCTCTTCCATCATCAAGCTGTATTCCAAATGCAGTGCCACTTGGCCCATAATTCTTATCCTCAAATCTTTGAAGCAGGTGTTTTTAAATGGTTTAATACACAGCAATGATATTATTTCAAAAGTATATATTTTTTGGTAGCGAGTCAATTGTATGGCAATAAGTTTGGCAAGTACAGTAAAAACATTAATTATTATTCATTTTATTTTTAATTCTTGAAACTGGGATCATGTCATCTGGTGATTACCTTGAAGGCTTGATTTATAAAAATTACCAGATATGACAGGTCACTGTTGTTTAATAATCTAATGGAAAAGTGAGTTACTTATATTTTTATTATTCTCAGTTCATTGCCTGTTGAATCTGATATTCTCTACTAGTAATATTTGGTTAGTAGATTATCAAACATGTCTGAATGTTGGCACCACTTCTGGAATATTCAGGTTCTTTTAAAGTATTCAAGCCATTTGCATGCTCTGATGTCAAAAAAAGATTTCAGTGTATAAAAATACCCTCTTGATTTACCTGTTGTCTAGATAGTTGTTTTGTTAAACTGTCTATCTGATAAACAGGTGAAAATTAGTGACTTTGGATTATCAAGGGCAACTGGAGCTGGGACAGATTACTACAAGGCCTCTCATGGTGGCCGGTGGCCAATTAAATGGTCAGTTTTGTTTTCCCCCAACATTTCTTGTACTCAGCTGAAGAAATTTAACCTCTGATCCAGCTGTTTTCTTGTTTTGTATAAAAATATTTAAACATAGAAATATTTGGCCATAAGTCTAGGAAATTGTGATTGGTTGGTCTTTCTTCCCATAGTATTTTCAATAGAAGAAATGCCATCATATGTATAAAACCCTCTTCCCAGTCTCAAATTAATCCACAACATCAAGGATAATGCATTAAGGCTTTCCACACTACCTTCATCTAAAGACAGACACTATGTGACACAGTTTGTTACTGTTATGCTGAATAAGTAATTTTGTGTTAGGTATGCCCCAGAGAGTGTCAACTATGGTCATTTCTCCCATGCGAGTGATGTGTGGAGCTTTGGTGTGACCTTGTGGGAAATGTTTAGTTTTGGAGAGTCACCTTATGGAGACAAGAAAGGTGTTGAGGTAAGATTTTGTTTGAAATTTTTTATTCATCTTGAAATGTAGATGCACTGCTCTGTCCTTAAAAAAATAACATGCAACTGGAAATGAGTTGGGCAAATTTGTATATTAACTTAGAGAAAGAGGCAGCAACGGCTCAAAAGTTGATGAATCTGATAAGTTTTTGTCATAAGTGATTTATTTTTTTTTCTTCTTCATGAGAAATGAATTGCCTTGTTTAGGTGGTGGATTTTATTGAACGTGGCAAACGGCTTCCTCAACCAGAAAAATGCCCAGACACTGTCTACAAACAGATGCTCAGATGCTGGCAAGCCAAGCCAGAGCATCGTCCTACTTTCCGGGAGCTCAATCAACATTTTGAGGAGGATCCACTGTATGCTGATGCAAGAGCAATCATGAGAGGGAGAGAATCTTGAAGACTGGCATTGATTACTAGTTGATGTTTAATGAAGGAATTAAATTTTTTGCACACATGTGTGTGTGGGCGATGTTTGTTGTGGGTGTGCACTTGCATGCTTGCATGCATAAACGTGCACTTAATTTTGGTAGCTGCCTCTCATTGATTGAGACAGGGAAAGGTTTTTCACCGGCAGTTATTATTTTCTGATGTGAAAGTGTCAATATGGCCTCTGCTGTACTGTGTTCAACTGTTGTGTGTTAATTTGCTACAGTGATTGTGGACAATAATGTTAAGCGACAGACTGTCTCATCAGCAGATGAGCAGTTGCTGAATTATAACATCAACATTTACTTTTTAGGAGACATTACCAATGTTTTACAAACACATAATCCATAAGTCATGATGAAAAACTTTCATTCCAACAGAAGCAATATGTGTAAACAAGAGAATAATAAAAATATATATGCTCACACTTCACACTGAGTTTCTCCAAGAAGTCTAACATTTACAACCATTACAGCTGTTCATAACTTTACAGTCAAGCAAACAATAAAATTCTGAATTCTGCTAATGCCCATTAAAAGATTACAGTTAAAGTTTAGGAGACTTGTAGAGCCCACTGATTCTCTTGAAGTAGTTCAGGGGACTGGGGAATGTTTGAAACTTTGTTAGTGTGTGAATAATTGCTGATCACTTAAAAGATTTGATCTGAATATCATTAGATAAACAAATATTTTTATGAATTAAACTTCCTTTATTTGTGTAGTCTGTGTTGCCATTAAGTAGATTAAACCTTTGGCAGTTTCGCTGTGAAGTCTATATCTGCCTTGAAAGAAACCTTTTAGTTACATAGTAATGAGTGTGCAGGTAGTGTTTCAGTGCTAGTGTGACATTTCTTAGTGCAGGTTTGATTGTTTACATGCGTATGCCTACCCAGCCATACCCAAAGCAACCATTCTGCCAAGGAGGGTCGTGTGGAGGAATTTGCTGAGCTGCATAAATAAGCAGATCTCATCCACAGTCTTTAACTCTATACAGTTCAGAGTCTTATTCTCAATCACTGAGCAAATGTGGGGTTTTTTTTGACTGTAAATCATAAATTGGGCTGAGTTAACCAGATTGCCCTCATGATAATTAAATATAAATAATTCTTGAACTAAATTGAACTTTAAGAATTAGAAAGACACTTGTAGCATACATAGTAATCTAATAACATACTTCGTGCATAAGCCACAGTTTCCTTTTTTGTTTATAAAAATAACAAGCTCACCAGTGCTTGCTGTTGATTTAATAGCATGTCGATTTTAATGGTTTCTGGCTGGGTAATTATTGTGGCCACACAGACAGCTGTCTGTTGAACTGTTTGCGCAGCATTGTTTTTTATTTTCTCTTTTTTAATGGAAAAGTGAGAAAGTTTGAAAGAAAAAAAATGAGTTTATATATGTGAGATCTGTTTACACCAAATATATATATAAACGAAAGTAACTATATGGTTCTCCACAGAACCAAGAGGATAAGTCCAGCTGCTTTATTGTCTTTACATATTCTTTACATGGATTCTTCCCTATAAAGATGATAGCCATACCTACAAAAGGACCATCTGCAAAGATTTATATTGTACATAATTTAGGCCCACTCTCATTGTCTTGTGTCATTTGTCACCAGACTGTTGCTGTGCCTCAACAAAGTTATTGAAAATATTCTTATGCTTGCCTTTTAAAAAAGACTAAAGGCAAATAAGCACAATTAAGCACCATAATTGTCTTCATCAGTGTGTAGTGAAGGTTTACAGTTTTCTGGAGAGTGTGTGTGTGGATAGCAGCTGAATACCATATTATAATCACTCCAAACATTTTGAAGCTTTGGATTTATTTTACCTGAGTGTTCTGGTGTGTTTGAAAGAATTGTGCATTTTCTGCCGGGAAGAAAATGCATCCGTTTTGGTTCCAGATAGCTGCTGGGCTGTTGAAATATGGGTAGAATATTTGAATGAAAATGATCTTTCAAAGTGTGGTATTGTTTGAAAAGAGACATTCGAGCAAAAATTATTTGAAATATTTTAGGTCAGCCTGTCAAACAAAGGGTACAGAGAAGAATTGGTAAATAGATCATCCACTACTGGGTGCTATGCATTAAATATATGTTGTCATTATGTCTGGAACAAATTAGCACTAAACATTGTACATCATATAAGCACACCTTAATGGAAAACATTCTGTTATTGTACTATTTATTCCAGAGTCCCATGGTGTAGAAAGTCTGCAGCATTACCATTGCATGTTTTGCTATAAAACAAAAATATGATGTTGATTTTGAAATTTGCTAAATGAGTGCAAAGCACTTAACCAGAAGTACTTACAAAACTACATAATATAAAATAAGAAAATCATGATTTTGACAGACTGTCACAATTTACAACTCCATTTATACGGAGCTAGTGAACAATGATTAGAATTTCATTTTGAGAAAACTTGATGCTGAAACTTTGTGGCATTAGTACCATTAATAGTAAAGAAAAAATACGCCAATCATTTAAAAATAAAATCATTGAAAAATAAGATTTCTAGTTTGAGCTCAACATTCTCTTGGCTAATGTTATTTCAAATCATAGAATTGGTCTATGCTTGTTGCATCCAACATCTTATTGCTATCAAAGAACATCTCTGTCCTCGAAGATTGTGTATACATTAGTCAATTTGCATGATGTTTACACAGCAAATAATTGTATACAAGAGTACTTATTGTTCAGTATTATTCTGTATTCCTTTTACACATTCTTCACACTTGTCCATGCATGGAGATATGTAGCTACACACCATTTGTTAATTTTTTTAATTTTTTTTTTTTTTACCATTGCCACGTATGTGTTAGTTTTATCAAGATTTTGCCAAAAGGTAACTTGAAGCTAAGCTTTACATTTCCTCATCCTGGCATATGTCTGCACCCTACATTCGCTGCACATGTGGCATGACAGTTGCCCGTACTTTACTGGCTGAAATAAATTGTTTGAAATGGAAAACCAGAACTTTGCCAGTGATGCATGGACTGGAGCAAGGTTCTCATATGCTGGCATGCAGTGCCATTCTAAGCATTATGTGTCATTGCTGTTTTTATCACATGATATTAAAGTGATGTTTGATGTCTGCAGCACTTGTCATTTTTATAGTCTAAATGCTTTCAGACCAGATAATATTTTGCCATGTTGTTTTAAAAGTAAGTTGATGTCCTACATTTCTAGATATATTTTTTTTTGAAACTTATTTGTCACATGTGCCATTTTTTTTATATACCTTCCTATTTACCAAACCCTTCAGTTCAAACATAAAAAACTTTGACATAAATGATAGTGAATGTAGAATTTTGAACTATGTACCTTTCAGCCATGATGAGCCTGTGCAAAGACACTTTGACTTGCACAGTGCTAGCAGTGCTAGCCCATCTTTTGTACCAGCTGTTACCTAGCTCACAGCTGTGCAATTACATCCCTGCTTCTACTATAACTGCAGGACAGAGTGCTGACTGGGTTTTGTGTCGCTAAGCACAAAACCACAACAAGGAAACTGTCTTGAAATGAAGTAAAGTGCTCTTTTTTGGCAGAGCTAACTGTGTATGGCTGTATTTTCAATGGCCTTTATCTTTATTAGACGCCCAACAAATATTGTGTGTTTGGCATTTTTTTTTTTTTTTAAATCTTGCAAACGGACTATTTTGAGAAATATGTACTTTTGATAAAACATCTGGATTTTTGTGTTTTATCATGTGCTCTCTGGACAGCTGAATCATTTTTTTTTTTTATGTTTGTTTTGGTTCACTTCACATTAATTTAAAATAATCGTAAATGCTGCAGCTGCTGAATGTAACAATGAAAACATTGATAATGATGTGCAGTAGATGAATCCTGATGGTTATAATTGCATGACAATGATCACAAGAAGCTTATAATGACACAAATCCTGCACATCATGTGGCAGACTGATGATTAATAATCACAATGACAACAGTTAATGATGATCATAATGGATTATAATTATTATCAATTAAAAGATGCTGATCAAAGTTAAATAACTCCTGTCTGTTGCACTGTCTGATCTTGTTTGTTCTCATGTAAAATAAGAATCATTACAGAACTATGGTAATTATTTTGTGTTCTTGATATTTTCAAGGAGTTGAAATTGTAATCTTCAGACAGAAGAACAAAGCCCTTTGCAATTCATTGTGTCAAATCAGGATAGTCAGCTGTATGAAGTCTTAACAAGTTCAAGGGTTTTATTGCTTTAGCTGTGCCGTCTGCAGGCAGTACGGTGTGAAACTCGTAAAAACTGAATTATAAATTTCTTGTGTTCCTCTTGTGAAGTGCAGAGAGTGTTTTTGTGGAAAAGTTAAAGTAATGTAATTTCTTTCATGAGGTGTTTTGTATCTGTGTGCTGTTGTGATTTTTTTTAAAGAATAATCATGGTGCCGCTTCTTTCATAAGGTTTATGAACGTTGCTTTCTTACATTTTCTTGAATCAGTATCTTAAAATCTTGTTTTACTTTTTAACTGCAGTTACAAGTTTGCTGTTATGTAAGCAATTCTCTGTTTAATTCAGGAGAATTGTTGATCTGTACTTAAAACACATAAATATAGACTTTGGTAGAGCTATGCCACATGTCTGTAAAGGAAATTGTATAATTTTATGTTTTAGGGTGAGTTAAATTCACAGCATATTATAGAGCAATGTAAACCATTAGATGGTATCTTGATGTAATCAGATACTGTATTAAACCTTTCAGAATGTTGGACATAGTGCTGTAGTTTAGCCCACTAGTTTATTTTTACTCACTTCACATATTTTCCAGTGTCATTCTTGTCAATACATTATACCCTACAAAGCACAGTCATCATTCCTTGTGCCACAATGGAAATTTCCACAGTTCTGTTGTAAGACCAGTCAGATAGTAAGATTATCTAATTATTTTTTAAAAAATAAGTCGTGAGTGGCAGAGCAGAAGGACAGGAATATGAAGTCGCTAATGTGGTTGAACTTCGATTCTGCTTTTAAAAAGATAGATGTGTATAATGTACCAGTTGATTGTATTTAAAACAAGGCGTAACTGTGGTTAAAGAAAAGATTAGCATAACAAGCCGTTGCTTTCACTGATAATTATTTGGGTCCCTTCCTCCATCATCCGTTTCTTGCTTGCCTCTTTTTCACAGCTTCGTGTTTTCGTGTCTTCATGATCAGCGCACGATATTTTATTTGCGCCAAGAACATGCCCTAAATCCTTTGCCCCATTACAATCAATGGAAAATGACTTTTAGGTTAAAAAAGAATCTTCAGGAATGTTTTGAAGGCAAACAGCTCCTCCTATACCGGGGAAGGAGACAACCGACAAATCAACGACTGTGATAATGCGTGGCGCAAACCTCGAACCATCCTCTCTAACTTTTCTTCCCCAACCCTTTAGGAGTCTGGCTTTCCTTCACCTTTATGCAAGGGAATTAAGTGGGGAGTAGGTTGATAAAACGATCAATGATTTAAAAAGTACTTTAATTGTTTGAAACAGGTATCTAGTCCATAACAGTTTACTAACCGACTAAAAAAGGATTTATTTTCAACTTAAGGTCTTTGCTTGTTACCTTGTTCACTTTTTCCAGGTATTCTCTCTTCCTGTCGGAACCAATTTTCTTGCATTTTTATTATACAGGGTTAGTCTAAAGTATGTTAACACTAATAGGAAATGTGGTGTCATCTATTTCCCGCGAAATGTGTGTCCGGTCTTTATAAATGTACTGTTACTATTTGGTTTTTATATGTTGAACACGATGGTGAACAGGTTGAGACCTTCCTGTAAATCATCTTGGACATACGATGAATGTTTTGTGAATAAATGGTGTCTGCCATTTAACTGTTTACATAATTTTGACTAACCCTATACTTCCTAATCCATCTTTAACATTTGTGATGAGCTGATAGCTTGTACATTGTTGAAACTGTTAATTCAAACCAGTTTTTTTCCCCAGACTGGATATTTGTTGGTTTTTCTGTTGTGTAACGCCATGAGTTACTTGTTAGCTGTTACAGTCATTGTGTTAAAGGGGTATAACCATTTTCAACAGTTAAACGTTGTCTGGTTTTAATTTTAGGAGCAGGTTTTGTTGTCTGATCTGATCAGAATGTTACTGTAACCACAGAAGAGCTATACTTGAGATGAAATTATCGGAAATGATATGATTAGTCTACAAACACACCCTTTCAGCAAAATGCCTTGAATTTTTAGTGCCTTCCTCTGCTGCTTGTAATGCTTAAAAAAAAAAACTGTGCCCCTTTGTCAGGGTACCTGACGACCAGTTGTAGTAGCATATACACAATCCATCTAAGTAGATGTTTCTTCGTGACTTGCACGTGTTATGCAGAATAACAAAACTTAACAACAGCAGCAGAATGGGATATGGGTTTGAGTAAAATGAATTTTTGAAAGGACACATTGTTATTTCCCAAGCTTCAGCAGTGTGCTGTATGAACAAAGATCTGCAGTAAATCGACTAAATGAAAAAATGACAAATTCGGAAAATTTAAAGTTTGTTTTTTCAATGTCACTGGAAATGTAATCGTTATTATTGAACACGCGTCTGTCTTGATGACAGTCGAGGCTTTTGTGACAGGAATCAAATGTAAAGTAAGGTCAATGGAGGACCACACGATAATTAGGCTGATAATGCGCTGTATGCTGAATAATGTTCTGTTGTCTTCACCCGACTTGATATCATACAAGTCTGGGAAACGTTTGATACTGTTATTTGTGTAAATAAAATAAATGCAGTTGTTATTTCGTTTGTTTGTGTGTGTGTGCGCGCGCGCGTTCGCGTGCATGTCTTGATGCCACTAACCATGTTTGGTTTTTTTTTTTATTATTATTTACAAACAAATCGGTATAGTTTTTACTAAACAAAAGTCGTCTACAGTATGATGAAGTTATCGAGGACCGTCGACACAAATGTGTAAAGAGAAAAGATAACAAAACTTAATAAAGTCCATCAGCTAGTCAGTTTTTCTCAGAAATGCGGCTGTACCTCGGTCAAACCCAATGGTGGTGTCAAAAACAGTTTTTCTTTTCCACTTTTTTCAAATCTGTTTTATTTATTTATTTATTTTTTATTATTAATATTTTTTTTTTTTTGGTGGGGAGGGGTTGGGTGGCTTTTTATTTCTCGCTGCCTAACTGAGTAATGGACGATTATTTCGATGGAAACGCATGATAACTTATGCGGCACAGCATACTAAGAATGCAATGTATTCAATACATTTTTTACATTAAATGCATTAATTTTTTTAAGGGTGGGATGATATTTCTCATGTGCTAGAGAAGTGCAAAACAATGTATGTATTGTGTATACCGGAACTCGCTTCAAAGTGCAGGGTTAATATTTATGGCAATGAACAGGTCAGCGCCATCTTGGTGGGTTGGTCTCCAAAATGTTCGATCAATGCCCCATGCGACAACTGTTCATGATTATTGTTTAAGCACACCTGCTCTCAAAATCATGAAGACAGTAAAATCCAAGATAGCGAGCACAGGGGGGAGAAGGAGTTTTATACAAGAATGTAGCTTCTACTTAAGCCGGCGACACTACCAAGATGGCGTCTCCTGTAGTTTGGCTGTAGATAGAACACAATATGAACTGAAACCACTCTGGTAGAGGGACCAAGTCACTAAATGGTGTTAGCATGAAAATTTCAGGCACAGACAGAGCAAGGGAGAGGAGGGGGCGCTGCTTGTTCCGAATATTCCAGAGAGTGTTATGCACTTGAGCACGACAGACAGAATTTATGTAAACTAAACGAAAAATCTGTTTAGTAGTTGTCTGGCTGCGTGCGAATGGCTCTACACGTTTCTTTTGAAGACGCCCACTAGATTGTAGAACCATAAACATAATCGCTACTTGACATGCGCATACTACAGACTACATGATGGGCATCAAGCATTGACCACCGTACGTGGGAGTCACGCACGTGTTAGAGAAGCCGAGTGCAAGTGAGGTCAGTAGACGGTTATCCCGGCATTCATTTTGTTGCTTATTTTTTTTTACCATTGTAATTAACATGTAATTACAAATTATACACAATGTGTCAACAGCACATGACAGTGATCTGACAGTGACACATTCAGACTAAGTCTCGAGTCCTCAATCGCTTAATCAGATTAAATGTAAAAAAATATATAGATAATTAAAAAAACCTGATCTCCATCCTCCTGGCCCGACTAAGCCACTATGTTTTGCACGTTCCACCAATTTCCGGTTTTGCAACGGCTTGGATCCCCACCCATCCTGACACTACACCACCACAACAACACACAGCAATGGACTAAGTGCGTTGCTGTGACTCATGATAAGAACCACCTACTCGGTAGCCTTATAATCATCATTACAACAACGTCAAACCTCAGCTCGATTAAAACGAAGAAAGCTCCCCACTACCACCCCATACCTAATTAGTTGTGCAACCTACGGTTACATATTTTCGCCTTTTTTTGCTTACTAATATTGTGCAGTTTGTTCCTTGTGGGTGGTACATAGCAACAGAGAACCGTTAACATCAACATGCTCAGTGTGTGCTGATTGTAACAGCATTTTCTGACACAAAGCAGCCTGCTCCGTGAGTCACAATAGTGTTTGTGTTCTGAAAAACTGTAGTCTCTACATGTACTGGATTTTCTGTCGAATAGTTAATTAACTCAGCGCGCAGAGAGATCCCATGAATAATGCTTATCGCTAATGTATTTTACCTTCAATTTTATTCAACAAAACATTTTTTTCGGACGAAAAATAACACTTTTATTTCGGGTTAGGGAATGGGTGTGTGTGTGTACTGAACCCGGGTTGTAGCTCTAGTAACAGGATCGTGGTTGTTGATCTTTTTACTTTCTCACCCCTTTGTGTGGTGGTACTCGTGCGTGGTCCAACCTGTATTTTTAGCTCATCGAGTACCAGACCAAGTCAGCTCTCAGAGCAAATAACAGCACTGCAGTCGGGAGCGATAAGGCTACATGGCCATACATTCCATGGCTACATAACGACTCTCTGTCCTTCCTCAGTGTCTCGCTGTAGTCTAGATGTTAAAGATTTAACAAATATTTAACATCAGCGCTTGCTTACCCCCTGAACAAATGTCTATCGGTCTATAAAGCCTGTGTTGCACTGTGCGACTGATCGATGTCCGCGACAGATTGTCAAAAACTAGTCTGGGATCGTTCACAACAGTGACTTCTAGAAATTTCATTTCTATCACAGTTATTAATTTTTGTAAATGAAATTTTGATCATCTTAGTTGAAACATGTGTTGATAGTTTTCAGAGAAGCAGGAAAAGACCTTTGAAATACCATTCCTGCAACTGCTGGTGTTGTGCTGACATGCCCCGCCCCTTTCCGCAGCGTGAAGCTTGCCTGCACTGCGCATGTCAGAGAAGGGACGCAACCTGAACTTCCTGTTTTGCCGAGTTATGCTTAAAGCGGGCGGCAGACGACAGCTCCGACATTGTTGCTCGAACAGCAAGCAGACGACTCTTGGTTAAGGAAGAACATTGCAAGGCACACGGTTGTTTATCAGGTCGAACTTGGAAATGGCTCTGCAGGTAAGTTGCAGTTCACACTACTTAATTTTTCGCTCATTTCAGATATATATAAAACTTCCGTACTCTCTCTCGAGTGGTTTTGCAGCCCTGTATTCAGTCTCTAAGATTGCGAAAGAGATATCATTTGCTTAGTGGTGCATGAGTCAGTAATGCATGCAAGCAGTGAGGTGGATTGATTAGGCAACTCTTATCGGGTGCTACTTGGCTGGTTGCTCCACCTAAAGCAATCTACACTACATGTATCTCAAAAAGTGGGCCACCAGTGCACGCCTCACGCTCAGGACTTCACACTTGTCTATTGATAGAACGAGAACTCAGCGGCCTTGGCTTGGCGAGAGCTGAAAATCTTTCCAACCCAACACGTTCAGCCGAGCTGAAGGGCTACACGCACTCGACACTTCCGCTTACCTTGCTGTGCTCTCACTGCTGTGTTGATGATATTTTTGCCTTGGCCTTATCCATAATGTTTCGCATGCTATTCTGGGGACGAGAGCAAGCTTGCATGTACCTTTCGCCATGTAAGCTTCATCTGGATTTAAATCACAGCATATATATATATAACTTTTTTAAAGGCGGATAATCGGTGCAAGGTCACTTCTACTGCGGAATGCGCTTTGCATGAGCGCTGGGTTTTTTTGCGCTGCCTCGATTTCAACCCAGGGATGGTCAACTGACCTTAGTAACAGCGTGCATTCTGTTCTGTATGTCTGCGTGCGTGCGTGCGTGTGCGATGTATCGGTGCGGATGCTGACTGAACTGTTGTGGCAGAACTCTTAGTATTTTTGTCAGGAGCAGTCGACATTCCGGCGGCGCTCGGGAGCAGACCGTACAGTGCCGCCACCTGCCGCAAACTGCATCGTGTCCTGGACGGACCGGTGGCCGGTTGATGCGGTTTACATCGTAGGACCACCATTTTCGTCCCACGCTGCGCAGAGGAAAGTCTGATAAGCTCTCGATCGAACCAAAAATGCCCAAGTACAGCTATTCAGCTACCACCATATTGGTGCCCGTTACACGAGTTTTACGGGTATTTACTGGTTGTAACTAGATTACTAGCTTTGTGGCCGACAGGATATTAGTTTTATTACTTTGCCCGAAACTGTGACAGGAAGCTTCTGCCAGGGGAACTGGGTGCTGGTAGAACGGCTGCTGAAAGCATGCACATCAGGAAATGCATAGTGCACGCGCGCGTTCACATAAACATAATAATGAACGCACTATCATCATTTTCATCATAGTCATCGTTATCATCAGCAAGGGCGTCATCGTTGAAAGCTGTGTAGGCACAGCCTACATAATGTTAGGTTAAAATGGATTTTTTTGCGTTAGTGTTTTGTTTCCTGTTGTCATGTAGAGGGCGCTCATTGTCAAGCTCATAACACCAAGCTGTCAAGATAAGATTGTATTCAGAGGCATGCTGAAACCGCGGCTTACCTTTGTAAATTTATGATAAAAAAAGACTAAATTAGGGCAGGGTAATGTCAACAGCAAAGGTCAGACCACGGATTACATTGCATGGAAAGTGACCTCTCAGCCTACATAGTCACAAGGTGTATACGCCCCCATCTACCATCCATAACCATGTTGGTCTTATGCTTAGAACGAGCACATCAATCATGTTGCCGGGAAAGGAATATAGTTTTAATGTGTGAAGTCCCTGACCGGAAGTACATAGGCCTGATTCCGGCTTGCATACCGTGTCCGGTTGTTTTGTTCCTGATTTGCCTGGCGAGCACTGGTCCTGTCAACTAGCTATCTCCACTTGCATTCCTAATGGACTGCTGACTCGGGTCACATGATCTAGCGGTCCCACGGTTGCCGGGTGATACCAGGAACGGCCGACCTTATTTGTTTGTGCATGCACTATGGCAAATGTCCCCTGTGATAAGTCCTAGCTTGACAGTAGCTCATTTTGTTTTTGAGTAAACTGTTTTCTATGCATTTCTGTTGCAAACATTTGTATTTACAATTTTATTTATGCTAGTTGTACTCGCTTTTGCATAGCAGCTTTGTGGTGGATGGAGTGAGAGAAAAATTAAGTGGGACGGAGAAAATAATCTGCAATTCCAATTTCGTAATATTTGGACAGAAGAGACAGGACAGTTCAGAGATAGAATGAGAGAAAGAGACATTTGTGTTCATCCGTGGAAAAGGTCACCGAACAGAAGGGTTGTGTCCCTGCAGTGACTCATTGTTGTCCGTAAAACAAGACAAGGAACACATTGTACCAGTGGGATATGTTGAATTGGGACACTGTCCATTTCCCATAATTGATCTGCTTAATATGCAGCTCTGTAGTGGAAATTTTATGGCAGATAGGACATTACCTCATCAGCTGGGAATTGTAGTCACGTGTCGCTTTTGGTCTCTGGGGCAGGTGGGTGGGTACAGGGGTAGGTCGGTGGGTGTATTACCACTGATAGAACTTTGAGGAGGTCTGTAAGTGAAAACAGATGCAAGTCTTCGTCGGTTTCTCGTTCTAAAATCCGGCAAGAAATGGAACATGCAGATGAAGATTAACTGAGATTAACATTAATTATTCTTTGGTCGACAGTTTTACTGACTTCTCCCGATGTTGATCAAATCCGAAACTTTTGAGTCACATGTGAGAACATTTTGAGATGATCACATCTTTGTCTTTCTGTCTAATGAATGAATACTAAATATATTCTTTTTCTGGCCAGTACGATTATTGTGCGTGTGTGGGGAGGGGAGAGGTGAGCGGAAACGAGGATCACTCTTTCACTTTAACGAGGTTTGTTTTCGGTGTGCATGACCTGACAGGTTACTTCGTCTTCGCCGTTATCGGCTGCTTACATCTGATCTGTCCTGTTACAAGTACAACGAACCTTTAGGCTGTCGGGAAGGCAGGTGCAAGTTTTGAGTATACAACGCGCTGAAGTTGGCAGTTGAACGAGTTTGTATTCAGTGAGGAAGAGCTATTCCCATAGCCAATGTTACATTGCACCCGTGGTACTTATTGCTTCAGTAGAACAGAATTTCGCCAGTAAAGGTCGAAATTATTATTATTAATTAGCGGAGGAGTGTGGTGCCTGTTCATGAGGTGAAGAATGGGAATGACTGAGTCTTACTGAGTGACATCGGTGACCATGAGAGAGAGAGAGGTTTGCTATATTCAGTACCGGCCGTGTATGTTTGATTTATATAAACACAGTTGATGTATAGATGTATACTGTGCATGCGATAAGAACATAACCTCCACCCAAGTTCATGTGAATGGACAAAGACATACACTTGGTCAAGTATGTTCATTCAATATAATTATAGTCTCATACACTCGCGTTCACTTACATCCATGGACATTTGCGCATTCAAAAAGAAGAGACATTTCATTTGACTGTATTTTTATTTTCAAACACAAATAGTCGGTGTGTCTGATGTAGGAGAGCCAAGTTTAGTCGGTTTGTGTGCTGTAGGAGTGAAAAGTTTAGAGGAAAAGTGAGGAGAACTGGATGGGTAGGTGCACAGCCACTGACCGATTGGTTAGATATTTTTCGGTCATTTACATTAATGTTATGCAGGACAAGTGCTTTCGCCTAAAGGCAGCTGTCATTTAACAGAGTACGAACAAGTACCACATTCTCTCATTGTATACGTAGAAGTTTGAAATTTACTTGAATTTACACTCACAGGTTCGAAACGAACTAACATCACTATGAAAACAATATTAGTTTGTCGCAAGCTGCGTTCGTCTGGTAACACCCACCGCGACAAATGTCAACTGCTGCCATCACTATGGTAACCAACAGTATCACCATCGCCTCCTCCATCGTCTCTCTTACTGTCCCGCAGCGACATTTGCAGTTCATTCCCCGGAATCAGTTCCAGCCATGAGCTGTAGTGAGCTGGGGGATCCGCATTCGTCAGTTTCTGTTCAGAAAATGTCATATTGTGTCCACGTAAAATGAACATTTAGTCCCGATGGTCCTGTCCTGCTTTCTATGTCTTTCACAACTCCACCAGTCGCCCTATCTCCCGGGAACAAAATGCATCGAGTGGTGAATTATGCATTTTTCCAAGCCATGATAACAAATAATTTGTGGTCATTCGTGGTAAAGTCAACAGATGGGGTTAAGCGAGGGAATATCAGGACGAGAAGTTGCTTTGCTTCCTCCATACCTAAGTTTGTTACTCTCTCCACAAATGATGCTTTTCTCTTCTTCCGTTTAAATAAGGAAGTGAAACTGTGATGATTGATATACACTCAGAATTTTTTCTGATCGTGCAAACTTTAAAAATTAAAATAATGTTATTTTTATGGGTGTTACGGAAGTATTTATTTCTTAATGCCCATTTTAACCGGACTAAAGTCCAACGTTTCACCAAGTTTGGTAAAGTTTTGTGTTAAGGTCACATGAGGTCAATGGTTTTAGGGCCAACGAAAACACTGGAACTGTGGTCAAGTTGACAGCTTGTTAAGCAAAGACTTCTTTGCCAGTCTGTCACTGATACATCTGGCCTAACAGAAAAAATAGCGACCTGATATACATTGTTTTTGTGACCCTTTCTCTTTGCCTATCCCCCTTCCCGTTCGCTGCTCTTTGACACCGCTCTCCAACTGGTCGTTGTCTTCACCACATAATCAATTCCGTGCACATCTTGATGTTAAAAGTTAAGACTTTTCTTTGTTAAGGGTAATGTTTCTGGAGAATGGATGGGTTATTATTATTATTGCGCAGAGAGGTTTTATCTCCTTTTGATACACCGGTTGTAGAAAAAAAAACCCAAGATGATTACTGAGTTATTCTAATCAGAAATTACAGAACTGATGAATATTAATGTATGGAGGTACTTATGAAAATGAAATTATTAATACATTACTGACATATTACATGGACAAAACTAATTAGAATGTAATGGTGATTTGCTATGTGGCCAGTTCCTTTTGTAGCAGTACAATCTGCTCTGATGATGCAGTGACTTCGTTGTTTTTAAGTTTTATGTGGATCGTGCTGCAAGATGCATGTTTCTGACGATAGTTCACAAACTAGTTCTATGCCATAGTAAGTGAATATTTTCTTGTTTCATTTCCAGCCCACCATTAAACCAGCCTCTCCCTTTAGTCCGGAAGCAGCTTCAGAGAGCTTGCGGAAAGCCATGAAGGGACTGGGTAAGATCTGAATAATAATCACCTAGCGTTCGACATAATGGGTAATATATGAGTTCCTGCTGTGCACCCGCTTGATCTATCGAACACAACATAAGTTCTTGTGATGTATTCGTCTAACACATTGTATAGCGCATCAGTTCCTTCTGACAGTTTGGTGATTTGATACTATTGATCACTGTACCATAAGTGCACTGAAATGAATATTTTTTGCTAGGATTGTTCGACGGATGATGACTCCTCTGAATAAGACCAGAACAATGAGAACTTTGTTGTTGAATATCTCAGGCAATGCTAACTTTTGTGATGTTGAGATCACGAAAACATTATCTTCGAATTAATTTTTTTACGTTAGTCTAGTAGTAGTTCGCTAGTAAATAATATCTGTTGTGTGTGTGTGTGTGCGTTCGTGTGTTTGTAGGCACGGACGAGGCCACGATCATCAGCATCCTGACGCATCACTCTAACGAGCAGCGACGAGAGATCGAAAAACAGTTTAAGACGATGTATGGGCGGGTAAGTCACGTGGACTGACCCTTTAACCAACAACCATTTAATGCTGGAAAATAAATGACGTAAATGTCGGCAGGACAAGAAAGAAAGTTTAAAAATGACGCAAATATATGAACGTCAAGGGTGACATTTTACGTAAATGAACAACGCAAATGTCGTCATGATAAGAATGAAAGTTTAAAAATGACGCAAATATCTGAATGGCAAGGAATGCATTTTACGCAAATGAACAACGTAAATGTCGTCATAATAAGAATGAAAGTTGGAAAATGAAACAAGCATTTGTGGCAACAATGGAGAAAATGTCAGCACCTAGCATCATAACAACATTTTCTAACACATATTTTTCCAACGACCCAACGCTTTAAGGGATACTATACTGTTTTATCAGATTTGACAAACCTCTGGCAGTTTATCTCTCATTAGTCAAAACGGAAGCAGCTTTCTATTTTAAACAAACAAAATTTAAAGACATAATGCTTGAAAAGTTTTATTTTTTTTTTTTTGGTGGTCATTTTGATTATTTAGTTGGTCTCAATGAACGAAAAAGCCTCTAAATATGCAATGTATATAACATCAACAGGACCTCAAGTCTGACCTGAAGTCGGAGCTTAGCGGCCGGTTTGAGGATGTCATACTCGCCCTGTTGGACCCTCCACGAGTGTACGACGCTAGAGAACTGAAGAACGCCATCAAGGTGTGAAACGAGGAGACAGCCGGTGGTCTTCTTTAAAATATTTAAGTTAAAACGACATAACAGTTGGAGAGATAAAGGTAGAAAGAGTCAGAAGATTGTGCTGATTGTGGGAAATATCATAAGACATCCTTTGCAGCTTTACTTAAACTTACACATCGCCTATCTCAAACTACTGAATAGACCATGCTATTTTTTATCATCTGGCAGGGCGCTGGTACAGACGAGGCAGCCCTTATCGAAATCTTGTGCACAAGGTCAAACGCTGAGATCAAAGAGATTAAAGAACTCTACAAAGCTCGTTAGTATCTGTAATAGTTCCTTCCGAAGTGGAAGTTGTGATGTGATGATTTAGACTTTCTAGATGTACAGCCATTTATTTAAGATATTTTTTAAAAGGGAAACATGTCTTTGGGAAGTTTGTTGCAGGAAGTGCTTTGGCTGAGATGAATGCCAGATTTTAACTCGATCATTTTGGATGGATGTTGCTCTGTGCTGCAGATTTCAAGAGGGACTTGGAAAAAGATTTGATCTCGGACACCTCTGGTGACTTTCGGCGTCTGTTGGTGTCACAGGTCAACGGCCACAGAGACGAGTCGGGCCACGTAGATGCGGCTCTCGCCAAAGCCGAGGCTCAGGAACTGGTTCAGGTCAGTTCGGAGGGGCTTTCTTGACCCTGTGTTAAACTACTCGTGTTACCGTCATTCCGATCTTCTTTACAAATATGCCATCATTAGAAGAAGAGATTCACATGCAAGTCATTTAATATTTTTGCATCGGTAACTGGTGAAATACAATTGAAAGGATAAAAGGAACAGTCAACAATGTGCAGTTGTTACCTTACGGATTGTTTTAAGGGTTTTCAAAGTAATTACCGTGACTATGCAACAATTACAAAGTAAGGTGAGATTTGCTGGAAAATTCCTCTGAGAAATGCTTTTAAGAATGACTGTTGTAATCTGGAAAAGGCATCACAAGAAAGCGAAAATGTATAAATGATATGTAACATTCTGTATGAATTCATCACCAAAGAATTCCGCAAGGTTGCAAAATAGTCAGTGGTAAAAACTTATCAGAAATATATTAGACAAGTCAATAAAACAAAAGCATTTGTGGACGAAAGTGCAGGATTATTTAGAGACCTATGCTGTAAAATAGTTTCTTTAATAACTATCTATTTGCACAGTGAAAAGAAAACCCTTGTCGAATTTGGTGCAAAGAGACTGACTAAGGCTGTTGCCCAAAACAGTATCACATAGCATGGTGTAGAATTCTTTCACTGCGCTGAAAACCTCCTCGTGACCTCAGCCTTGACCATTTGCAGGCCGGGATCAAGAAGGTCGGCACCGACGAGGAGACATTCAACCGCATCCTGTGTCTCCGTAACTACGCCCAGCTTCGGGCCACCTTCGACGCCTACAAGCAGATTGCCGGCAAGGACATCGAGGACTCCATCAAGAGCGAGATGAGTGGGAACCTCGAGAAAGGTTTTCTGGCCATCGGTGAGTGATGGTGTATAAAACTGTCCCCACTCCACCCACTTTAGTGCAGACAGGTTTAAACCAGCGCCGGTCTGCATCGTCCATAAAAAGCAGTTAGGATAGGTGTGGCCCAGTCATATCGCAACATCGTCTAGGAGTGTCACTTATTATACAAAGCATTATCCGTGAACTCAGTATTGTACATCATCTAGTCTGTGACCAGCACAACACTGCAACATTTAAGCACAACACTGCCTATCATTCAATCTGGGAAGTATTTTATTGTCTGTGAGAATTATTTCCTGTATCTACAATATTATTGATAATGCAGTGGACGACTTATTTCCGACGCCCACTACCAGCACTTCATTTCTGTGGCTAATTTCCTTGTCTGTTGCTTTTGCTCGTGCAGTGCGTGTGGCCCGCAACGTCCCGGCTTTCTTCGCTGAGCGCTTGTATGACAGTATGAAGGGTGCAGGGACCACTGACAATACCTTGATAAGGATAATAGTGTCAAGGAGTGAGGTGAGTTTGAAATACCCTCATCGAGGTAACAGCTGTGTTCAGAATCATAGTGTCTAGGAGTGAGGTGGATTAATTGATATCCTAATCAAAATAAGTGTCTCTATTTGAGATGAATTGAATGTCTCTGTTTAGAATATTGTGTAGGTGAGTTTGTACCCTGATCAGGATAGTGGTGGTGGTGCTGTATCCATATTAACTAGTTTAGTAGAAACATTAAATGATCTTTAATAATTCCTCATATGACTTCTCAGATATTGGTATTAAGTGCACGAACGACATTGAAATATAATTTAAATTGTACAGAATTTTCAAAAAGTGATTGTTTATCAGGTGGATCTGGGCCTCATAAAGCGAGAGTTCCAGAGAATGTATGGGAAGACCCTAGCGAGCTTCATCAAGGGAGACACCACCGGTGACTACAAGAACACCCTCTTGGCGCTCTGCGGAGAGTAAGCTCCCTTGATCCCATTGTGTCGTCTAATTCGCTGCTTGTACAGGAGCAGAAAAGAAAATTAATGTAATGTAGACTAGCTCTATCTGTTTTGTGCTACATACTGCCATGAACATTGTTAATAAATCTTGCAGTGGACCAAGTCAGCTCAGAAAAAAAATAGTTGACCGGATTTGATTGTAAAGCAAAGTTTTGAAGAATGAAGCATTAATAGAGAGCTTAGGTGCAATTTTGTTTGAACCCTGAATTAAAGCGCAGAGCAGCATACTATTTCTCCAAATCTGTGTGAACACAACATTTCTGTTCTCAGCATACTTACTTACAAACCTCATACGCTTAGGTTGTTAAGCTCTCAGCCAAAAGGGGAATGTGAAACATTTCATCAGCATTTCTGTATACAATCGAAATACGGCGATTTTAAATTGTAATTAGAAAAAAATTGCAACCTACGTGTCCTTTTAATAATTTTTAAATATACATTACTGTATATCACAGTATTTTTCCTTGTGCTTTAAATTGTTACAACCTAAGTATTTTTCTTAACAGTTCTGTTTATAAAATGATCACTAATTACTATGCAGCCTATCACAGTTTCCATCTTGTATACAGAATCTTTTTTATAGCAAGTAAATTCTTTGCCTTTACTGAAGCCGATATGTCACCAAGTCATTATTTTGCATAAAATCTCATACGAGTAATCTTTTTAATGTATTATTACTAATCTTTTATTCCTCTAATGTTTATTAGGTGTTAATCTTTATCAAATAATATCATTTCCTGGCCTAGTGCATTAATTAACCTTTCCTCCGTCATTGTTACGGCATTTTGATAAATCAAGTTTTATAAAATATGATATAAAACATGATCCACAATATACTTTGTGTTGTTTGTGAAACATACTTGATATTGTCCATACAGCCCTAAAACTTGAATGTGGTGACTGTTGTTAAGATAACCACAAACCTTTACTATTGTTACCTTGTACAACCATAAAGTATCAAAAGGTCATCACCGTCATCACTGAAAGATTTAGGAGTAACAAGTAATAGAGTAACAGGTTTAGTACTAACAAATTAACATATATATATATTGCTGTAGCTGAAAACTTTCGCAGATACCTTTGTCACCTGTCGTTTTTTAATGATGTAGACCTTTGACGATACACGATTAATTTGAAAACGCCAAGTTTTTATTTAAAAAAACTAAGAGTAAACAATTTAGAAGAACATTTTTTCTGATATATTTTTTAATGGAGTGACCAAACTATGCATTTCATTTTAAAATACAAGGACCATAGCAAAACCATTTACTTCAGCATCTATTATATTTCGTCTACGAAACAGAAAGAAACTTTGTAGTTTCTGAAAACGTCGTTACAAAGTTTAGATCATTAACTGTGTAATGTTTATTGTTTTTGTCAACATCAAAATATACGTTTGATGTACTTAGCTAAGACGTTTTGATCAAACGAAATAAATTTGTCTGAATCTTAAGATTTTACTATTTGGAAAAATGTAAATTTGAAAAGATGTCATTGGATATTTTTTAAATTTTGGTATGTGTTTAAAGCAGTTTAAAATGTTTTTATGTAACGTATCGTCTCTTTCTCATCATTTTTCTTGTATATTTTTATGAATTCGAAGTCCCAGAACTTGGCAATCACAACAGCTTTTTTCAGTTTTTCCCAAATAAACTACTGTCGTCAAAATTTCATGCCTTTATCATCATCAGTGTGGCTGCCAGAAGAATGAGTCGTAGATTACACGTCTCAAATTTTGAGTTCATTAAACTTTTGCAATATGCGGATCTTTTCATTATGGGGGAATACTATATTTACAACATTCATGCTATTCTTATCTTGAAACGTCTCTCTTCTTCTCCTCTGCCTTTCATCGTGATGATGGTAGCATGTATACCACTAAGTTTATCTGCTTTACTAAAAGTTTGTCAATTCTAGCTCTGTCTCAGAGACTGCAGGACTAATTGTAAACTAAATATGTCCGACATTGTGAGCTGGACATCATGACTGCACACCTGGCGGAGGGACCCTCTGACAAATGATATTCTTTCATCCTAAAGCATCTTTAATCCCGGGATACATTTGTAACAGGATTAGGCAAATAATTCCCTAAATTTATCGGCCCTCTAGGCCATCTACGACTTTATTAACTTTCTTAGGTTGTCACGGGGAACATTTCTCACACACACAATATTAGTTCCACAAAAAATCTTCTTTAAACAGTCGGAGATACAGCACAGGTAGTGCACTAAAATGGGATAGAGAAGCTAAGGGAAAAAAAGTAAAATGAGTGGAAAATAAGATTTCAAACAGCTGAGACTAAAGCTGTCATCTTAAGTGTTCGTCAACGACCTGACCCTGCACTGCACTGCCGATATTAGTTCTTTTCATCTCCTTATGAACACACCTCATGGTCAGTTTCTTTACGGCTATGGCAACGTCTTGGATATTGTTCTGGACTGAATGAACGGATCTGTCTTTAACTCCTCGCCTTCTTCCATATTCTTTTTGAAAGCAGAGTACCTCAACAGCGGAGACTGTCCGTCAATATTTGCCGTCAGTGCCTACCCATTCAGAGCAATCTTAACAGTCTTTAAAAAGCGTATTTGAATGCGATTCAGCTGGAGGGTTTGCTTCTGTGGCCTCTGTGATACCAAGCATTTCCTGAAAAGCATGAAAACAAATGCTGCATGAAGCCAGAACTTGTTAGCACTCTTTGTTTTCCGCAAGTGCGTCGATGGTGGTGAAGAGGACAAGGTTTGCCAGCACGGAAGCAGGTATAGACCGGAAAGATTCACGATGCTCTTTTGATTTCCCGGCCCTGGCCGATATGTGTGTGTGTGTGTGTTGACAATATCAACACACGCACACACACACACAGACAGACAGACAGAAAGAAAGAGAGAGAGAAAGAAAAAGTTTTAAGCGTCACGAAAGAGCAGCAAACAAGAGAGATTTGTGACCATCGACTTATTCTCTCTTCCCTCTTTCCCCACCCCTCATAAACATGCTCTTTCTCTCCTTTTTTCTTTCTGTCTTTCCATCGACATAAAATCTTTTTAATCGTACAGTTTCTTAAAATACAGACGAACATACGATTTATGTGTGTGTATATGTATGAATGGGGGAATGGACAGGTCGAGTTGGGTCATGGAATGGATGAGATAAATTGAAAGGAGATTTTGGAAAAAAACTGAACTCGAGAAAGGATGAATTGTGCTAATTTTTAAAAGTAAATTTGCGAAGGTGTTCATACAAAATAATGGAAAAGGATGTTAATGAATTATACTAGTAGATTGGGTTAGTGACAATGAGTCTGATCAAAGAGGGATACTTTTTATAATGTTTTATTTTTAATAAAATATTAGAAATAGTATTAAGAATCGATAAAATATATATTAGAAATAGTATTATTGATTTAAGAGAATACAGAGCTAATCATAAGAGTAAATGTAAAACCATGTGACTGGGTAGCCAGTCACAGACGTTTTACAATCAACAAGGAGACGGAGGGGAGGAAGAATGAACTCTTCAGGTAGTCCTTGTAGGTGTGTTGCCGGTGAAAGTGTTGAATAAACCATAAAGATCTGCATATGGTGTATATTATATGTAAGAGAGATTGGCAACCTTGTAACAATGTATCGCATTACAATAGTAATTTATCACCGTATGTTAACACTGTATTACCCTATCGTTAAAAGTTCTCATCTCACCCACAGCCCTGCATATAGAGATGCCATATAAGGCCACGCTGGACACAGGACCCCCTGTAGGCTGTTAAAACAAGCAACGGCAGACGAGAAATAATCAAAGCCAGTCTTCACGATACGACATGCCGCTCATTAATCTGTGTGAGACAATCTTTAGCGCCGCCAGGTGCCCGAGTTTATTCAAGCAAGAGAAACAACACTCCAGCTCTACTCGTTCTTGTCGTGGGGCAGGGAGATGCAGGTAGCCTAGGCCTTTTGACAGCTTGTCTGCACCGCTTAATGTCTAGTCTTCAAACAAAGCGGTTCTTTGTCGCCACAACTCGTTTTAGCAAGAGTTAGTCCTTTTTTTTTTTGGTTTGTTTTTATTTTTGATGTTTTTATGGCTTTTTATTTTTTTCGTGCGGGCTGTTAAGGGAAGCTACTCGTGGTAGCACACAGCGGGCGTGCTGAAAGGAGTTAACGTCTCTTCCCAGTCAATGTGAGAGAACATTTCCCCGATGAAAAGCGAGGTTTAAAGAAATGAATGTTTTCGTTTATTAAAATCTGACCGGAGTTACAGCTGAAATCTTTCTTTCTCAGGTTTCCTACGAGAGCTCACTTAAGTCGCCAGTTCGAAATTCGAACTATACGGGTGGGGCTTCTTTACTGTATGGATTATTGACTAATTTATATGCGTGTTTGTTTTGCATGACTGGAACCAGATTTAAAATATATTTTATTCCAAATCCAGGAGATATAAACGGCATACGTACACATATTTTTAAATTAAATCAACGGAAATCGGTTGTAAGGAAATATTTTGCATTGGAATAAAAGTAAAACAAACAATAGCAAAGTGAACTGGAACTGAGAAGAGATGAGATAGATTGAAGACAGAGAGGAGATAGAGAAGAGGGAAGATAGGAAGAATGTATATGAGAAGGAGAGTGAGATAGTGAAGACAAAACAAAGTGTACAGAGGAATAGGGGTGAGAAAGGAATGGAGACAGAGTGGAGAAGCGGAGACAGGGACAGAAAGATTGGAGACAGAGGCTAGTGTAATGAGGAATCTGAATGGAAAGAGAATGAGACAGTGGAGACAGAATGGAGATAATGTGGAAACGAAGGACAGACAGTTCAGACAGAAGAGATCAAGTGTGGACGAATGCAAATAATAAGGGAGAGCATGAGAGAGGAAGAAAATACAGAATCAACTGGGGGAAGGCGGAACATTTATCCAAAAATATTCGAAATGTGTAAGCTGATGAGCTAGTGGAAAAGAATTGCAGTACAAGAAGAAAATACTTAATATTGAAATAGTCTTCTTCCCACAACATTCTTCGGGGAGGTGGCAGTTCTTTGTTTTTTATATTCTTTATTTCTATATGTTATTCCTAGATTAATTATATAAATTAAATAAGAGATTTTAACATCTTTGTTCCTTTTATTACAGGATATAGATAATAGGAAACAGGTAAACTAAAACACTAATCTTAATGTAAAACAACAATACTAACAGACAGCCGCGTACCCAAGTTTTATTGTTATTAGTTTATTTTACTGGAGTCTATCGTGACTGTATACGTTTTCCTTTTCTTCTCCTTTCAGTTGTGAAGTCTGCTTTTCTACGACCACAATGTATCATCGGGTTACAGCATTACAATTTTACTTATGCTTTCAGTGGAATGTGTACTCTAGTATACTCTACCGTGTTTCCCCGAAAATAAGCCCTAATTTTTTTTTCCAGGATGCTCATGATATAAGCCCTCCCCTGAGTTAAGTCAGCCAGGAAGACAGATTTCTTTCGTCCGTTGAAACACATGACAGACGTACTCAATTGTAAAGCAATGATGTTACTATATAAAATAATATAATTTCATTACATAGATGGCTAATATAAATTATTTTAATTAAGTATTTGCAAATGAAAAAGCGGGCACTTTTGGAGGAGAGCTATACGCTTAGGTACACATGGAGTCGCAAGAAATTCAGGGTTTGGAGAGTTACGACTTGTTCCAGAAGATGACATGCGTGTATAAGGAAAAAAATATTGATTTAGTACTTGAATAAAGGAAGATTTTTGAACATGAAATAATAAGACATCCCCTGATGATAAGGCCTAATACCTCCTTAGGAATAAAAATTTATATGACCAGGATTTTCTTCTTTCTTTTATTTTCGCTGTCATCAACATGTAGCCATTTTTCCATTAGGCCATACACGGTTAAAGCAGAATTGTCAATAAAATAAAAAAAAAATATTCTTTGTATGTAGCAGGATATCTGAGAGGGTACAAATAATAAGCAAAATAATAGGAGGACGAGGAATATCTGAAAGGATACTAATAATATGCAAAATAATAGGAGGACGAGGAAAGCGAGGGTGGAGGGAAAGAAACGAAGATCGATAAACAGACATCAGTGGTTTTAATAGATCATTTTTGAGCTTTGACTTCACATTGCGAGACTAAATGACCAGAGGTCTTGTTTGTTTTGTTTACAGTCGCAACTCTGCCTCTACACCTCCACTGTCTTTCCTGAACGTGCAGGCACTCATGTACTCTTCTGCGAGCTCTGATTCACAATGCTCTTATGGGTAATTGGGAAAAGATTTGTTGGATTCCATTCCTAGTGTGTGCTGGGTCTCAAAATGACGGCGTAGGTCAACTTTGCGCTGGAACGCCCTCCCGCACTGTGCGCACGCAAAGGGTTTGAACCCCGTGTGCTTTCGGCTGTGTGTTATCAGGTTCGACGACTGACTGAAGGCTTTTCCACACTGTTTGCACTTGTGAGGTTTCTCTCCTGAAACAAAAGCGAAGTGGTTCAGAAGGCTGTCGAGAGAGAAAATTATATCAGTATATATATCGAGAGAGTAAATTGTCAGTAAGTAGACTGATAGAATGATCTGTTTTTAAATCAGTTTGGGATATTCGATTTGCGAGTCAAAAATAATTTGGAAATAATAATAATAATAATAACAACAACAACAACAACCAAAATTTTTAAAGCGCATACTCACACTCCTATAAGGAGCATGCTCTTAGCGCGTAAGAACAAGAACGAAACCTGGACAGGATACGAGGGACAGGAAAACAAACAAATAACATATGAGCTATAAAAGAATAAAAAACATACCAAACGAAGAATAAAATCAAATACACAAAACACAAAGAGGAACCAAATAACAAGAACAAGAGCTGATAGTAACATGAGATTGTAAAAGGAAGGGTGTGAAAAAGGACTAGCATTATGGGAAAGGTTGTTAGGAGTAATGTTAGGAGAAATTATTTTTCTTTTTAGTAATAGCACTTTGAGCCCGCCTTTAATGGTGGGGAAAAGCTCTATATAAGGTGACCAGACGTTTCGGGGGCGAAAGCGGGACACGTGCCGATGATGGTGTCGTCACCGTCAAAAAACGCCGAATAAAGTGATTTTTAAAGACAATCGGGACATTTGATGGACTTGCCAGAAAGCCAGAAAGCGGGACATTGGGCGTCCCGCCCGATATTCAGGCGGGACACGAGGTCAAAAGCGGGACTGTCCCGCCTAATGCGGGACGTCTGGTCACCTTATCTATACAAATTAACATCATCATTATGATTATGATTATGATTATGATTATGATTAAATGAGAAAAAAGCTAGAAAAAGCAGGTTACAGACAGGAGCTAAAGAGTGCCGAAAGACAGGCTAGACAAATAAATAAATAACAAAACAAAACAAAAACAAAAACAAAACAAAAACAGAAAATGTAGCGATGCAACAAAACAAAGAGACGAACATATGCAAACCACAAGTTCAAAAAAGGCCATTTTGTGCTGTTAATATATCTCATAGGTCTTGCATGGCTGCCAACACTGATTTCCCATTATCCAGTCATCTCAACACCTCTCAAATTAATTTCATTTTAACCTATTCTCTCTGTCAAAATATTTTCGCGCCAGAAAATGTCAGAAGAACTCCCAAGTGGCCAGCAGCGCGCGCAATACCAGGATCCCTTGCGCACCAGACATGCGCACTGGTCCCTGATCTCTTTGACAAAGCAGACGACAGATCTCGACAGCTTGACTCGCCTCCTGAGATTTCTAGATGAACGCTGTGATCTTTCATCGCCGCCAGTTCATCCTCTACTCTCGACACGCTCAATCTCTGACTGAATATGAAATCTCGCGGAACATTTTGGTGGTAGGTCGCTGACATTTGTATTGACCTTTACGTGGCTCGCGTATTAATTTTAATCGAGTGAATCAGCGGTTCATGGTCGTCCCAGCTCGTGCAGCTCCGTGCACGCTCTTGTCTTCAACATTTTACCACAAAGAAATTTATCTAAACTCATTATTATGTTATGAAGTGGAGGGACCAAGACCTTACACAACACATCAACGCTTCACCGCATTTTAAAATGTTTTCATGAGAATTATACAGCGAGAGGAGTAAGTTGAGTTCATTTTAGATTTTTTAAAAAATGATGAAAAGTAAATGGATAAAAATTTCAAGATTAGGTTTCCACAATATTTTAATTAAAAATTAAATTACGATTTCAGAGCAAGACGAACCAGAACGGAGTGGTTGGCGTTTCTTTGCAAACTTGGCATTGGTGTGGAAACAGAGAACTCCGTCAGATCATATACAATCATTTACCTCGGGTGACCTCCCTGCTCATTAATAATTAATCAGGCGCTGATGTGCAGGAAAGGCCGTGTTACCCGAGGTACAACAAGAAAAGGGTAATGTATACACCGAAGCGCCATTTGATGCGATCCGAGCGGGGGTCACTCAAGAGATCACAGGCTAATCGAGGAGACCCGTGGAAAAGAATACAAACAGACAGAAGCGATAAAAAATCGAAGCTTTGTCGGACAGGAAGGAAGAACACGCAGTGAGTAAAGATGACAAATAGATGACAAGATGAGAGATAGACATTTGCTTTATCCACTCCTCGGGTCTTTCTATGTAATTTCTGTCTAATCGTTTTCCTGTCTGTATGTGGATAAATAACTTCTGAGTAGTTTGTACAGCTGTGGATAGCGACCGATATCGGGAAAGCAGCTACTGTGAGTCACAAGCAATTTTCGAGAAAAATCTCGCACACCTCGTAGGTCCGCAGGGACCACGGGGGGTCTCTGGTTAGTTCGAACTGTATTCATTTCAAATTCCTAGCAGAAGCATAATGGGAAAAAAATCCCTTGTGAAAGTGAGTGCGTATTTAAATGCATAAGTTCGTCAGCTGTTTTTATGGAATTTTGACTTATAAGTTTGACATCTTGGAGAGTGAAACAAGCAATATGAAGCTGTATATACTATAGAGCAACCATTATCCTTTCAGTCCACAAGATGATCACATCCCGCTTTAATATCGTTGTATTGCACTCTTCTGTATAACGCATATATTTCATTTCCAAGTAAGGAAATGTCCTCTCTGAATCCTCTTTATTCAAAAAATTAGTATTATTATTTGCATGCATTCTTTAATAATGCTATTAACACATACACACGTTTTAATAATAATCTCATGCACCCACATACCTGTGTGGATGTAGGTGTGTTTCTTCATGTCCGACTTTTGGTGGAAGCGCTTGCCACAGTAGGGGCAGGGGAATGGACGGGTGTCGGAGTGGATGAGAAGATGGGTGGAGAGGGTGGAGGAGCGCTTGAAGCTCTTGCCGCACTGCGCGCACACGAAGGTGCGGCTGTGCTCGTGCACGGCGCGGTGCTGGTCGCGGCTGACGGCGTGGCCAAACGTCTTCGTGCACACGTCGCAGGCGAAGGGCCGCGTGCCGGAGTGCAGGCGCCTCACGTGCACTTCCAGCCCATGCGGCGTCGTAAACAGCTTCGGGCACTGCGCGCAGCGGTAGCTGCATGGCACCTCCGTCATCGTCGCCGAAGGAGGAAGAGGATGATGATGAGGATGAGGACCTCCCGCGGACGTCACGAACAAGGACGGCCCAGGTGAGATACCGGACATGATGTCAGAAGCCGAGGGATGATGGGAGCTTGGATGACACAGGTTGGGGTCTTTCTTGTCGCAAGGATGAAGGCTTTTCGAGTTTGTGGTGGTCTCGGCGTATGAATCGCAGAAGCCGAAGCGCAGGTCTAAAGTGGCGGCACCGGCTTGCCACCAGCGGCAGGGATAAAACAGACTTGGAGGAAAGAAGCAGACCTGGTTGAAGTTTCCTGGTGCCCAACAACCAGTGTCGCTTCTCTTTGGAAGAAGGTCTCCTTGGTCCCTCTTTCGCATCTTCATCCTGGCACCACTCTGTTTGTCATCTGCAAACATCAATAGGGAAGTGCGTGAATAAGTGTACATTTTGCATCCCTCTCCACCTGTGATTTAGAGGGTGATTTGTTTTCCTAGTGATTGGGTTAAGGCTCAGACACTAAACTCGCTAAATCTGGACTATCTATCTTTGGTTGTCAAGGTGCGCGCTAAACATCACCATGCACAGAATGAGATAACACGTCCACAGATAATCCTACTTAACATATGGGGCCAGATAAATTTCGATTACAGAAAAATTTTGCATCACTTTCCCTTAGAGTAAGGTAGGAAACATAAATGATCTAGTGCAGTTTCTTTCTCACTCAAGTTTAATTAATTTCATTTCGTTTCATAAAATTAATTTCAATTTAATTAACTTCAACGGGTACTCAAAGTTAGTAGACCAATCAGCTGTTTTTCTGTACTGAGAATTCGTACTCTGTGATGATGAATTTATAAAAAAAATTTAGAAAACACTTCCTACTGGCTGATTTATCTTCTTTGCAGTCAGAGGAAATCGCAGACGATAGCCACGGTCTGAAAGGTTTGAAATTTCCGTTGACTGTAGCAGACGTGCAAGACAAGCCTGAGGCTGGGGAATTCGCCTCGCTTTCATTAGTCTTTGAATTCTGGTGACCTGCAACACACACATTTTCATCAAATAAATGTCCAGTTTACCGTCTATCAATATCTATTCAAAACTATTCAAAATCTCCTTTCGTATTATAATATATAGATTTCCCCTTCCAATTTTCGAGTTCGAGAAAAATCATGGACTTTTCGCTTCGATACTTAATATATCATCATTAACTTTCTATTCGATCTTGAACTCTTGTGTTGAGCTTATAGCTTGTAAATTGTTAAAACTGGTAATTCAAACCAGTTTAAGGGCGAACATTTTGTGAATAAGTGATCTCGACTATTAAAATATGAACATATGTTTGACTTTCCTTGGATGATGATGGATGATGGATGATGGATAAAACCCCAACCAAATCGCAATTTATATAGCGCATGATCACATTCACGAAGAAACTCGCTCTGAGCGCGACAAGAACGCGACGTGGACAGCATACGAAGAACGGAAGAATAAATAACAATACTAACAAGTAACAAAAGACTAACATAGAACATAAAACTTATTTCAGACTCCTGAATTGTTAATCTTGTAGCAAAACGATGCAAAATACTGTCCGCTTGCTTATTGTCCAAAGAAATTTTATTTTATTTTATTTTATTTTATTTTATTTTATTTTATTTTATTTTATTTTATTTTATAACTAAGATTTCAAATCCAAACCAATCCTAAAAAGCTTGATATTCTTTCACTCAAAGCATTTTTCTTTCTACATTTTCTACAAAATTTCTTTCAAAACCTACTTTTCGAATTAAAAAAACTGCTAACAAACAGACCGGGTGGTTTTCACGGGGCCTCAGCTACCTGAAGTTTTTGTCACTTGATCACTCGATCATGTAATAAAAGAGTTTTACCTGACACCGGCCGCGCATAAGATGAAACATGCAAAAACATTTTTTTCATACAGAGCGATGTTTTTACTGTATTCATAATCACGTTATTATACAGATGAACTGCAAGGCGAGAAATCCTATCCCTCCTACAATTTTTTTCTCCTAGGTTTGTAAACATGGAGACCTGTGGAGAAATCTCCTCGGTCTGAAACAGCAATTAGTAGTTGAGGAGATAGCAGGCGTTTACTTTGCGATTGAAGACGAAACCAAACGCACCTCTTCTTCGGGAGAGTAAGCGGAAGAAAGGGAGGAATTGAAAAAGAAGTGGTTTGTCCTTTAAGTTTCCAATTAGCACGTGGCAAGAGATTGAAAAGATGATTTAATTTAGCGAGATTTGGTTTGTGAAGAGCGCTTCGTGAAGTGATTCTAAGATGGTCGCTCGACGAATGGCAGTCGAAGATTTGTAAACGTGTCATGCATATTGCATGATATGGAAACTGTAATCTGATGAGCTAGAGTTTACCCCGAAACTATTGTGAATTACCGATTAAATGATTTGTTTAAATGAGGGAAAAAGAAAAATCCCATGGGAAAGAAAAAGAAAAAAAAAACCGAAAGAAGAAAAGGAAAGGAAGAAGAAAATAAAAAAAATAATAATAATAACGCAACAAGAGAAAGAAGGAAAAAAGTGGAAAGACAGGAATTAAGGAAAGAAAATAGATAAAGAATAATTGACGAAGGAACGAAAAGAAATTATGCAAACAAGAAAAACACGAAAAAAAAAAAAACGAGAACCAAAAAGAACAAACGAACGAACAAAAGGTATAAAGAAAAGAACAAAATAAATAAAGAAAAAATAATTAATTAACTAACAAACAAAGGAAATAAAGAAAGAAAGTAAAAAAAAACACCATAAAATTTGACATTTCTGTTCCTTAGGGAATCCTGTTGATATCAACGAGATACTATCACATTTTGTTAACTACCTCTTAGTTTGAGTCTACCTGTAGCCATAAATAAGAAAAAAAAAAGGACAGAGAGCACTGATTAAGAAGTAACTGGCGTCCTAAATATTTCTCGCACCAGCTTAAACGACTAAATAAAATTGATAATAGTAAAATAATAATTCTTTAAGGCGTCCAATCAGCAAAATGTTCAACGGTGTTGAAAGAATAAATGTTTAGTATACACGATGTAAAGTTTTTGACATTAAAATAGTTCTTTCAATTTGAACACCTGTCAAACATATCAAAACTTTACAACAAGCAGTGGTATAGCTTTGGGAAATGATATTTACAAAAAGAGATTATCAAAGGAACGATTCCGGTGATGATGGATGATGGATGATGATGATGATTGATGATTGATGATCAGGATGATTATGATGAATATTTTAGCCTAATAATGCAAAGAAACAAAATTAACAGCAATGCTAGTAAACATACAAACTGCCACCCACTTCTTTCAATATCTCTCTATCATCAGTGTCTCAGTTGTTTCCTGTAATGTAACTCACCCGGAAGTGACGGGACGACCAGCCGGAAGGCACTGACTCTGCTTTCATGGCTTTCTCTGACGCTACTTGCGCTATCGTCGATGTTTTCTGTGACGTAGCGTGTGTTGAAGCCAGGCCGTTGTGTAAGGAAGATGGAGTCTGTGTGGCAAGGACCCATCACATGATCTGCCATCACTTTCTCCTCATCGTCCTCCTGGGAGACAGGCACCGGGATCCGCGGCATGCTGGTCGCTCTGAAGGGCTTCAATGCCACCAATCGGTTAAAACTATACTAAAGCCTGACAGTCTCATTAAATTATCTTCACTTAGTAAAATATTGATAAATAAATATCCATGACTGGGATGCCACCACACTTTACACAATAATAGACACAACAGCTGACGTTTCTTAAAAGGAGTGTTGGGTGTCTGGTCACGCTGACATCTTTGGCAAGACCCTCTAGGGAGAAAGTTCCCGCGGTCTACCTACGCAACTTAACGACCATGCACAGACTTCTTCAAACCCCAGTTTGTCTCAACATTCCATCGCCAACTGAAAGTCACGGTGCCCCCTGGTTCCTTAACTCATGTCGTCCTCCGGAACAGTTCCGCGGAAAGGAAGCCACGCCCCCCACTTAGCAGACCGTGCCATTGATGGCGACACCGCCAGCGCTCCGCCAATCAAAACCTTTGACGGCAACTGTTCGCACGTGCGGGTCTGTAGTGATCGGGCTTTGTAAAGGCAGAACTACTTTGCCAGTCGAGTCACATCAGCGAGTAAAATGTGTGATCGAAAGGAAAAACAGTTAACCATGAGGTCAGAATGATGACAAAGTTTCTGCGCATGACGGAAGAAACAAGCACGAGTCACAGCTACGACCTTTATGTCCTCTCGAGTGAAGTTTTCTAAATATCATGGGTTCTCACCACGTTCTCTGTCATGTCGTATATCTGTGTGACTGTGTCTGTGTTTGCAAGTTTGTGGGGGTTTTTAATTTTTAAAAAAAGTAATTGTTATAAAAGCACAAAACAATACCATGACCTATTCATATACGCCATACTCCTGCATTCATGTTTCAGACAGCTGCATCTTGATGATAATGATTAGGAGGATGTCGACAATGCTGATGATGATAGAATATGTAGAGCGCATTTTCCAATGTGGTTTGTGGGAAAAAAGTAGTTAAGACTACAAACGAACCGACAGTCAACCGTTAAAAAAAAAACCACTAGCGTCAGAAAGGAGATAATACTAATGACAAATATGAATCAGGTGCGACTGTGCGCACAACACTCTTGATAATGCAATATATTTCTTAAAGAGATAGTTTTGAGACCAGACTTGAAAGCTTCCAACGTGGATACAGTTCGAAGAGAAAGGAGGATAGGATTCCAAACAATGGGGTTCGAGAAGCAGAAGGAACATCTGACAAATTTCTCCTGTCTGATGCGTAGCACAGAGATGAGGGAACACAAACTAAAGAGACAGACTCGGGTGGTGAGGCATCAGCAGCTCAGGCAGGTATGATAGTGAGTGAGTGGGTTGTGCCCTTGCTTGCTAACGTGCATGTGTTTACAGTATGCTTGTTTGTGTTATGTAGATGCATGCCTGTGTGTAGGTGTGTGAATGCTGGGTTCTGTAAGATACATTCAGTCAGTCAGAATGAACAAACGAATGGATGGACCAATTATACGTAGCTAGGTAGTAGCAAATAAAAAATAGGAAAAGAAAAAATCGACAAGAGAAAGAAATACAGAAAATAAGAAATGAAGAAAAAGAAAAGAAAACATAAAATAGGAAATTTAAAATAAAAAAAAAAAAAGAACGAACGAACGAAGCGTGAAAAGCAGTCGCTTGCCTATCTGAAACATCAATTTAAAAAAAAGTTTTGTTGTTGTTGTTTAGGATAATCTGCATCTTTATTCCCAAACGCGGCAATGAGGGTGAGAAGGTAGGAAGAATCGGGTGGCTTCTTTGATGTGAGCCTGCTGTTGTAACGGTTCAGTCCATGTTTCCAATCGAGACGATGATTTTACCGGGCGAACGAGATGAGGGCTCAGAACTAACAGCCGCCCCTCAGCCCTTGAATAACGGACGACCAGGTGTGCAGTCGCGAGCGAAAATATAAGGGTGGGGGGGATTAACTTATGGAAGGCTTACTGGCCTTGAGCACATGCTAATTCTTTTGTCAATCACTCGCGGGTAGGGAGGCCTTGAAAACTGCTTTGCCTGATTTGCAAATTATGTGATGTGAGTTGCGGCCGTTGCCCTCATAAGGGATGATGCCGCATTTTGGTGTTTTAAAAAATCGGTTAATGATGAGAATGTTTAACAAAATAAAAACGCATTGCCCCTTACGATTTGTCTAGCTGTGTGGGCGGGCTTGCATGCACAGCTTGAGATAGAGACATTTTAACAGCCTTTATCCTTCCTGCAGCAGGTTGCCTCTGCCCTCTTAGCACTTTGTCTCTTTGTGATGTCTTTATTCGTATATTTTTTCTTTCTTTCTCTCTTTCTTTCTCTTTTCTTTCTTTCTAATGAAAATTAAATGACATGGCTAATAGACCTTCCCAACAAACAGCTAATTCGCTTGTTTTCTATAATCAGAATTCAGAAGGAACATACTTTTGTTAAATATATCTCGTCATAAGATAGCTTCAGTTGCTGACAATAAGTTTTTAGTTGTGTAATAGCAGATTTTTATTTTAAAAAACACAGTTTGCCAGTAAATTTCGTCTCTAAATAACAAGAACACCTGGTTTTCTGAAGATTGTTTTGATTCCTGTCCTAAAAACGACGACCTTGAGGTCAGGAGGGCTGAAACAAAAAGAAGGCAAACCCTCTCTCGGTAAGTGCGTGTGCAGTGGACTGTGTCGCGTGGAGCATGATGCACATGTTTGCTTTGCCGCCATTAGCTCGACAAGCGAAAAAACCGTTGGCCTCACGTGGCTTTGTTCCGCCCCCACTAGGTGGCGCTTGCTCGGCTACCTGACGGCAACAGCTCGACCTTTGCTTCTCCCCTCCGCCATCGCATGCGGGCCTGCATTCACTGTGTCAGTGGGTGGCTCTTGTGCCACCTCACCGCAGTGCATTCACTCAAACTTTATTTTAAAAATCTTCCTCGGTCTGTTGGATTACATTACAGAGAAATCGTAACTCGTAAATTTTGCACAGTCTCATTTGTCTGTAATACAGGTTTAATTGTGTAATGGCTGTCGTGAAGTGGAGATAACTCCTCGATGCTGATGCCGTAAAGTGATCATCAGTTTAATATAATAAGGGATTGATGATATCGATATATAATTAATAATTCACATAACGAAAGCTTTTGTGTTACGGTTTAGTGTAAACGTAGTTGTGTTTGGTACTCAGGTTAGACAAAGTAGAGGTTGAGATGGTCGCCAATGCGCTCGTACAAACACACAAACACATACACAAAGACTGCGAGAATTACAAGGTGCTGTTGTACTCTTACCGTTAAAAGTTAACATTCAACATTTGAGGGTTGTCGGAAGTTTTATAAATCTTACACAAAAATGCGTAATGGGCTGCAATTCCACAGAGAATAGAACTGACCACTGATCGCTGATTGGCTTAAGTCCCTCCAATCTGACTGTCGTCGTGAGTGACCCAATCACTTAAAACAAACTGAAAAACAGAGTAAGCTATTTCTTCTCGTTATATCTTACTTAGGAAAACTTGAGGCAAAAATTTAATCGGCGTGTGTGAGAGAGAGAGAGAGAAAACCCTCTGAGGGCAGTGTATGATATGTTTACGATTCGGTTGAATGTCACACGTGTTCACAAAGCCGATTGTTGAGGGTATCCTCCGGGTTCTCAGGTTTCCTCCGCACTTTGTGCGGGTGCACGCGAAGGTGCATTTGATGCTTTCTTTAAAGGTGCATGCTCGTAGATCTGTGTGTGTGTGTGTGTGTGTGTTATGGGGAAAGATACTATATATTGAACTACAATTTATTTTTTCCCCTTGCCACTGGCCAACTGAAAGTTTATTACCTAACAGCGTTTTTAACAGGCTTACAAAAATTTGCAAAAAAGAGGATTGGGAAGATTCTCAGATTTCAAAGACAGCAACAGTGGGTAAACAACGCACAGGTTAAAAAAAAACCTTGCACAAAAACATTGGCTGTGTTTAAGTTTCAAGTGAAGCCAACAAAGCCTTTGCAACATGCTCGCTAGCCGATCAGACATCTCACCCGGATGTTATTTGGTCTAACCCTCCAATTCCCACTCACGAAATACATGTCTTGAAACTTTTTCTTTTTTAAAAGTGAAAATGAAATCGATTTGAAGTACTCTTTGCTGATCTTCACGGTCATACCTTCCTTCTCCAACCACGCCTGCCGCTGAGAAGGAAAGGACCTCCACCTTTCTTGCCTAATTAGGAGGTCTGAGATTTGGCACGTGCACGGCTTGAGCAACTTGCACGGCAGCTGGGTGGGAGCAGTCGAGTAAGCGCTTGCGTGGGTGTGTCAAGACACGTGGGCGATAGTGAATGGCGTCTGGAGACGGATATGACATCATGGAATAGTCACGTGGTGTGCTGGACATGGCCGCTAGATCTACTTGACAGGAGTTAGCTGGTAATTCCCCCATCTGTTCTTTTTTTTTTTTACACTCACGTGTTATAGAGCTACTGTAATGCCCCCTTTAATACGTGTTACTGTTGTATTGGGGAAGTGGATAAAAGGTAAAAAGAAGTCTTCCCATGGGTCTCGGAGTCAGCGTTACGCGAGGGCGGTGCCTGTCTCCTCTCTTTCGCTGCTAACCCTCTTTGGAGTCAGGTAACAACCCCGCTCCCAGCAACGGCCTAAAAGAAAAAAAAAGCTTGGTTGACGACCAATATTTTACCTCTGTTGCGCAATTACTGCTGCGCCTTTGTTATGGAACTACTGTTTGTTACCTTTATTATATCATTACTGACATGTCTTCTGTTACATAACTACTGTGTACAATTTACTACTAACTGCTACTGCTGCAGTTAAAATAACATTCTCTCTTATTTATTTATTTTTTTAATCTTGTCTTAAACGCACTATAAATACGCAAATCATAGAATCATTCAAGTTAAGCTTCTCACACTTGACAACATACTATACATGAATAATTATTGCATAGAAAGACAATAATACACAAGGGATACGTACAATATGCATAAAAGGAATCCTTTACTCGCCTAATGGAAAGGGTAGATCGCATCTTACAAAATATCCGAGACAGGGGTACACCCGTCTACCAAAAATCCCCAAGTGCACTTTCTATTTCTTTCCCCCTTCTCTCTTCCAATTAAAAATAATTGTGTTCTAGTTCTCGCTTTCGTATCGATGGGCTTTTAATTAACTTCCTCTCTTTTTAACACATGCAAAATCTTTTGTCAATTACTATAATAGGTGTTTTGAAAATAGACTGCTTAAATTAATTTTGTATATGTACTTAGGTTTTGTATAATTATACCCTTAACGTGCTAACCTGTGAAATCTTTTAGAAATAGTTGTCATAGAAATATTTTGCACTAGAATCTCAAAGCCCTTTTTCTGTGCCCATTGCTTCTCTTACATCCTGTTCCTCCCACCGTTTTCCCCTTTAAAAACCTCGGACTGTCTGTCTCGCTTCGTTCGAACCCTTTCCTCAACACACTCGGAAAACCTCAAAGTGTTTAGCTTTATCGAAAACAAAATCGAAACAAACAGGAAAGCCTTTTCAGCGGAAAACAACAGGCGAATGGGAGAATTTTTGTCTCCGTGGGACCAGAATCTCTTGCCACCGGATGGTGGTTGATTACAGAGAATAAAAGGTCGCAACCCTGTGGCGGAAGTGTTTGCTAAGCATTCACGCCTCACCTGTGCGGAAAGCGGGGACCTCTTGGCGAACAAGCGGGACTGTGTCGATGTTTTAGGGTGGTAGGCTCTGTTTGTGTGAGTGACAGAGAGTGCGTGGGTGTGTGAGAGAGAGAGAGACGCTCCAGATATACATAACGAAGAGTCAAATTTACTAAGATTTCAATGCTGTAGTTCTAAAAAATTTAGTGCCAAATCCTGTAAACTTGCATAAATTGACAAATTTAATATCTGTGTGCACGATGAAATGAAATTTTTCAGGTGAGAAATAAAAACTGGATGATAACATTCTCCGGTGTCAAGTAAGCCGCTTCGGTTGACTGAATATGCCAACGACTTTAAAGAGTTCTTTTCACATTTCATTTTAAAGAAAGAAAAAAAAAAGAAAACAAAAGAACTTGGGAAAAATTGTTAAAATAAAAGATGCAAGAAAAGCTATCACGGTTTCAAGCCGAATGTTTTTAACTACACGTTCTCAAACAAACATATTCAAAGCATCATTCGATAACTAGCACTCAGTCACTTGGTGTAAAGTGGGTGGAGAGTTTAAACAAGTTTAGCGGAACATGGATGGAGTGCTGCTACAAGCTGGAACACCTGACAGTTCCCCGGCAATGGTTCACAGGTTAAAAGCGTATTCAAGATTGAAGACAGACTCATTTGTCGATGGAGTTTCACCTCCGACCCCGCAACACGCCTAACTTGCTGCTGTAGGAAGCGAGCTCGCCTTGCCTGACTGGCCGCAAAGCCTTTTGTTTGTCGCCACGCCCCTTAACTCTGCGGTGCTCGCGTTCTGGCCAGGGAGTGGTCTCCCATGGCAAGCGGCAGGTGTGCAGATACACAGGATCATGACAGACTTTCAAAAACATTCAAATTGTGTTATGGCAGGACAAATTTCGAAGCAAGATAATAAAATTCTGAATATTCTAAATAAAATTTGCTTTAAAAATTTGTTGTGGAATTTGCAATGACATGTTAGCGGTAAAAGCTGCTTGGAAATGAAAACACAGCTTGTTCCTCTCTCTAGTGCTGCGAGTGACTGACGAATATACGTACTCTCATCGCTTAGATTAAGCATGTGTCATTTTGATTCTCTCGAGTGGTTAATGGTAGCTTTAAAAAAGCTGCACTGGTGAGGTTTCACATGACTGTGGTTACTTTGTCCTGTTTTAAATTATCTAATCTTTCTACCACAACTGTATATGGAGTGCACTGGCAGGCCTTAATATCAGAGAGATTCTTGAGTAGAATTGGAAAGCGAAAAGAAGACAAACACACTTGGCACTAATAAGGTTTAACATCACTGTGTTTCTAAATCAATGGTCACTTCAGTAACAGTTGGATGTGTCTGATGCTGTTGACTTTCTGGAATAATAACCATCTACTCAGGAGTTTTATACCTAGCAGCACTCTTTTCTTGATTTTTCTCACCATTGTCATGTTGCCACATTGCATGCTGACAAAGCCAGTCTTCATATAGACCAGCTACAGAGATGGGTTCACTCTTTATGTTGTGTATAAATGGGATCTGGACTTGTTTATGGAAAACATAACTTCCTTTCCTTGTAAGATTACATTTTTTGGTTTAACCAAATAAAGTATGTGAAGTGCAGGAAAAAAAAAACTTTCAACCCCATAATATCCAAGAGGACTTTTGCTATCTTATAGTTATCTAGTTATAACTATCGAATTTTTAGTTATAACTATCGAGGAGCTAAAACGGGGATTCAAATTTAAAAATCCAAGACAGTTCCATTGTCATCATTATCGGTCAGAACTATGAGAAAGAGAAAGAATGAGAGGAAAACCCGAGAAATGGAGGCTTCATCAGAGCTTGTAAAGTGGTCGGCGACTTGAACTGCGCTCAAACATCAAGCCTGGCTACACCAGTGATTAGTATTGGTAAACTGACTGTTCCACGCAGATCCCTATTCCATCATTCTTTCTCGTTCTCTTTCCCTCTCTCTCTATCTCATTTGACTTAGCATCCCCCTTCCACCCTTCTAGAATGAGTGGTTAAAGCAGAGAGGGAAAACTTGAGGTTGCGGCAAAGGCTATTAAAATTTCATCAGCTGCAGAAAACTCTTCTCCGCACCCAAGCACAGTTTACCTAAAGGCGCTATCGATGGTCGTGGCGGTTGTTTAGCAGAGGAGAGAACTGCTGTCAAAGGCACACCTGTCTGGCCTGAGCGGTCTTCCCACTGTGGGATCGAATGGTCGCACAATCTTTTATTTGTTCCGGCGCTGGCATTGCTGAACCGCCGGCAGCCCCCCTGATTGACTGGCGATCGATTCGTCTCCGTCGACATCGACAAAGCCTTCACTTTCTCTTTAAAAATCGCCGGTTACAAACCGTTGGCCACCTTTTTTCAAGAATATGTGCATCCGAAACGAATGCTCTTTTACCTGTTTTTCATTGAGTGAACAACCGTGTTAGGAGAGGGGGGATTGATATTGGAGGAGGAGGGGGCGGCAATTCCTGTAGGTTTGTTCATGTCAAGGTAGACAGGTACGTTTTAAACTAACAAACAAAATAAAACTAATAATATTAAATAACAATAAAACTAGATGGTTTCTTAGACATCGCCTTAACTAAAGCAAGTCAAGCAGCTGTTGATCGCGAAGTGATGATACTGATGGATGAAGATTAGAGATTGGTGTGTGCGTGTGTGAATACTTTCCATATTAAAAAATCTTCAGAGGTGCATTGTATGCATTACTGGAATTCCACACTGATCTGAAAGTTTTTATGCAGCAAATACACTCGTTATCATGTACATCGAATTTTAGCAAAATAAAGGGAAAGTTAGACCGATTGCACAATCATTTAGTTCATCTATATTAGCTGCACTTAGGTTTGCTTCACAAGGTTATGCTGGTTTTAATGACTGTATTGGCACCAGGAATTTTATCTCAATGAACAAGCATGTTTGACATTTTCCACAGCAGGACACCAGTCACAAAGGTTTGTTTAAGAGCCCCTTAAGGCCAGAGAACTTGACTAATGCTGAAGCAGCTTTTAGAAACCAGAAATGCTAAACTAACCATGACAGATATGGAAGGCATGTGAGAGAAAACGAAAAACATGTGACTGGGTTTGCTTTAAATATTGACTGCCTAAGAGAATTTTGTGTGGCCCAAATCCAATTGTCGACTACTGATGATCTTGTCAGCAGTCAGGCAGTATGATAGATGAAACATCAATCTGTCTAAGCTGCAGTTCAGTCACGACTTCAGACATGCTGGTCTTTCTGTAACCTGTAAACCAAGTGCTGAGCGTGTGCCTCAAATGCTAACTCATTATATAACTGCAATGAGACAAAACCGTCACTTATTTTTGAAGCTGCTCTGATCATTCATATACATATAGCATTTGTGGGATTTTTAGCTTCAAGAACTGGATTTAGAATACATTTAAACAAAATCCAATAGGTCTTCTTCTAAAGTGTTCTTAAAATCAATAGAAACTTTTTGGAAATAATTTACAGTCGACTGTGAACATTAAGAAGAGCAATCTAGTAAATGGGAGAAAACCGTGGTGGCCAGAATGCTGATATTCTCACCAAGGATTTGTTTCCAGAACAAAGTGAATATTTCATTCGTACTGGCAAAGTAGTAAAAATTCACTTTCATGTATTTATTTGTGTGGGTGCTTTCATTCAGATGTGATAACCAATATCAGCCTTGTTTGAGAAAAAGTGAGAAACAAATTAACAAAAGCTATTATTTAGACACCAGTGAGGGCTGCTAATTATTGTTGATATTGTTGGGGATATATGGTATCAATAATCAAGTTTTGACAAAAGCAGCGTGTCTTAGAATGATACGTTTGTGATATTGAATCAATTTTCCTACGTGTTAATTAAACCAGTGGTGTGAATGAAATAGATGATAATGCTGTAAAGAACACATCTCCGTGGCTGTGTAAAATTTCATTAATTTTATTAACATCTTTTTTCGTCATCAATGAAGAAGTACTAGGCATGAAAGTAGCATTTCAAAAATACTGTCTGGACCAGTGTGACAAACATACTTTTATTATTAAATTTAGTAACAGTCCAAAGCAGAGGAAAATACATTATCAGTTATGCTTCTGACAATTAAAGGACTTGTTTTCATTTATGTAAAACAATTTCTTCATAAATATAACTTTCTTAATAAATACATGAGATTTCATATTTGGTCTTCATAGAAAACAATTGTATGTCTATACACAGTATATTTATCAATAACATATACATTTATCCATACTTATGATATACACAACTTTTACACGTACTACAATCAAACAATAATATAAGAATGCACTTAACATGCAAAATTTAGATTCCAGTTCTGTATTTGAGTATAATGATCATATTTATCTCTCAAATCAGCATGAAAAACTTAGTATTATACCTTCATAAAGAAGACAACTACATGTATACGCATTTTTTTTAAAGCTGAAGGAATAAATCTTCACATTACACATTCAAAACTTTGCCTGTTGTCTTTTTGTGTACAATACAGTTCAATACAACTTTGCTAATCCACAAGGGCACTTACAGGTTAGATTGAATATGTGTTCGTCTGCTAGCAAATATATTTATACATAGAGAGAGCATTATAATATTTGCATACTAAATATATGTACGTTTTATCCAAGGCACATTCAGAACCTTTTCTAACACGCCACCTATGCTTGATTAAATTTCACATGCACAATCCTATGTTCATGTTACAGCAGACTGTATTGAAGACTACATTGTCCTAGCTTTAAATAAATAAATGTACAGCTTTCTTATAGAGTAACAGTTGATGGGTATTACAAAGCTATGCTGAGACTGTGACCTCACTTCTTCTGTCGTCTGCTTACCCTAGCCAAACACTCATTGTAACCGATGCAAAAGAAACACAACAAAAACTCCAATATCCCGAGTTGCGAGGGGTGAGCGATGTTCAACATGGCTGACGGTCATGCTCCTGTCTATGGGAGAGAAAATTTACCCTAAACCTACTTCAATCGATGTTGAAGATGTTTGAAAAATAGTAAAAAAAACAAAAACAAACTCCAATATCCCCATCACCCTGTTCATCGAAGGCAGTTCATTAGCGGCATTGTGCCCGATCCTCCCCCTTCCATACAGTTCACCAAATAAGATAACGATGGGAAAGTGTAAGGGAAGTAATCGACTATAAATTTGCCTTTCCACCAAATGAAGGTTACATCCCCTTAGGAACATCAGAACTCAAGTTTACAAAATTAAAATTACGTGTATTTGACTAGATAAAAAGAATTTTTTGTCGAGTAATTACATTGGATAGAGTTGGCTGAAACACAGAACGACTTGGACGTTCTCATACAGCAGGATGCTTTGCAGAGAGCTAGAATCTTAAAGGTAAAAGAAGTCATAAATTAGCATGTAATTTTGATGCAACTTTTTCTCCCAGGAGAAATGTTTATCTATTCAGCTTCCATAGTATGCAAAGCATTAAAAAAACTATGTGACATTACAAGCATCAAAAGATTAGTATTTATATAAATGTTCAACATTTAATATTCAAATGGTAACCAAAAAAAATCCACTTGAGCATAAATTTGTGCCTAACCTCCTCTGCACATGCACATATTTGTCAAGCATTGTTTAGCAGTGTTATGGACATGGATATAAAACTTCTTCGTTCTGCCTGGTAATGTCTTTACAGTGAATTGCTAGTTCTTTCCTGAGACCATATTCAGGGATGCTGCAGTGTACATTTGTATAAGAAATTTGTAAGACATAAGGCTGATGAGCAGATGCGACCAATCTACGTTGGATGCAGTTGGCTGCACATTGCCTGAAACACAGAACGACCTGGACGTTCTCACACTTACAGGGCATGATGTTTTGCAGAGAGCTAGAATCTTAAAGGTAAAAGAAGTCATAAATTAGCATGTTGTAATTTTGTACAACTTTATTTTCTCCCTGGAGAAATGTATATATGTTCAGCTTCTATAGTATGCAAACCATGTAAAACTATATGACATTACAAGCATCAAAAGATTAGTATTTATATAAAAGTTCAACATTTAATATTGAAATGGTAACAACAAAAATCCACTTGAGCATAAATTTGTGCCTAACCTCCTCCACACACGCACATATTTGTCATGCCTTGTTTAGCAGTGTTATGGACATGGATATAAAACTTCTTCGTTCTGCCTGGTAATGTCTTTACAGTGAATTGCTAGTTCTTTCCTGAGATCATATGCAGGGATGCTGCAGTGTACATTTTCATAAAAAATTTGTAAGACATACCAGATTCCACGACTGTGAACAGTAGGTCCAGAACGGACAGAGTGTCCGGACGTATGTATAGATATTGATGTATCAACTAATTATCTTCTAAACCTTTATTCTGTAACCATCGATTACCGGCGCTGATGCCGGGCCGGTTTAAGTAGTTATATGCATGTTCAATTTCATATCTGATCTCATGTCAACCTAATTTTGCTTTTGTTTTAATAATTATTTTATAATTTGTACAACTGTCTTGCAGGTGTGTTTGCGCATGCGGGTGAGTGTGACTGTTAGTACGCGTGCGGACGTGTGACAGAATGTGACGGCGAAAGTCGGGTGGAGTGAACCAGCTAAAGTGACCCCTTTCCCCTCGGGCGGGTTAGCTCCATCCCTCTGCCCCGCCTCGTTCGTCACACATAGTCATCTATATATGTTAACCCCAATTTCAGGCAGAGTGAAATGTGTTTGCAGCAATTTTGGGTACTTTTACAGATTATCCAACAGCTGAACCAGCAATTAAGTTTCGTTTTTCGGTTTCAAAGTAAAAAGATTATCTTGGTATACAATTTTGTTGGTTATCTTTCATTTAAATGCTGACACAGCATGAAAGGAATAACAATAAATGTGCGATTTATATAGTGTATAATCATGCCTATAGTGCATAAGACAAGTAGGAGACATGGAAAGACTGACTTTTCTGATGAAAATTCAATGCTTTAATAATTTCTGGTTGCTTTGCTTACTGAGATTGATGCATATGTTAATGATTTTGGTTACTGTTTTGATGTAATTGAATTGTGCTAATTCATTTTATGTCTTGTTTAGTATGCATAGTTTTTGATTTTGAAGAAATTGTTCTTATCAGTCACAATTTGTTTCTCCCAGAGAAAGGGATGTTGTAGAAAACGTATTTTCTACTTTTAGCAATGTTTAGTTAGATTTAGACCACCAAAAGTGCACTGGTCAAGTTGGCAACGCTCCGGCTAATGACAGGACAGGATGGTCAAGGTGTGGCCCATAATCTGACCAGTGACACGGGACACTCTGGCCTAAACACAAGGCCGCGCGCGTGTGTGTGTGGGGGTATAATAGTTTCAGTACCTGCGGACTTCCCTGATTCAGTCCAAGATCAATGGGTGACCAGGGACACCCCACATGTAGGAAGAGGCGACTACGAGAGAATCCTCACTTTCCTAATCTGCCTGATAGGGACTGGAAGTCCACTGCCAGGAGACGCGAGGAAGCTGTTTGAAGTGTGTGTATTGCTCAAAGTTTACGCCAACGTGAAGTTAGACTTATAGTATTGATGTAAGTAATGACCTGTGAACATTGGATTATGAACTTTGAATGGTGAATGGACATGAAGTGAGTGTTGTAATTAGATGTGGTTGAATGCTTGACAAGAGTTATCCATTGCGCAACAGAGCATTCAACAGTTAGAACTGGCCAGCCTGCCGACCCTTTACAACTGGCCAGCACACTCAATCTTTACAGTGCAGTGGTTTAATTAAGATTAATAAGATGCTAAAATTAGTTGTAAAAAGCTAACTTTTGAGTCTGGCACCTTCAAAGGAAACAATGGTTTTTTGACCAACTGCCAGCATCGAATGCAAAATACAGCTTCATGACGACAATAGGCATGGATGCACATCAAAGCCTCCTGGAAACAGAAGCATAAACAAAGCATCATGTAGTTTTACTCAGGATGCTGATCGAGATACTGTCGCTACGGGGTTTTGTTTTCTATTTTGGAGGCATGAAAAGACTATGAAGGATGGAACAACTATGAAAATAAGTAGTATAAAGACAAACAGAAGACACAGAGAATATTGATTGGTGTCGGGTGATTGTTGATTGGTGCCCTTGAAAAATGTGGTATTTAGTGAAAATTCAAAAGATTCAATGACATTTTGAATGTGAGAATGGATGGGTAGCCGGCACAGAAAAGGAAAGGGGGTGGAGGGAAATTAGTGTTTTATGCCAACCCAACAACTAAGGCTACATCACTGCTCCGTAAACAGAAAATGAAATGTGTGACATGGTCCAGTTTTTTGTCTCTGATTTGTTTTAGCTAAATCTCATGCTGGTAAAAAAAGAGGTCACTTGGCAAGAAGAAGCATATCTGCAATTTTAATTTAAAAGAACTCAAGAATTCTTTAAAATGTTAATAGAAATTTACTCCAGTGATGAAGAAAAATTACTGTAAATGTAAAAAAATTTCACTGCCTTATGTAAACAATAGTATATCGAGCCTATTTTTGAAAACAATTTCAACTTAAAAAATGAAATAAAGTCACAAGTTTCCTTGATCAGTAATTAATTGAAATAGAGAACCCATCACCTGTAGCATATGTCACTTCTGTGTTGACAAGAAAGTTTGTCATTTGTCAGCTTTGGTAAAGACACTTGGACATTGGGAAAAATGGTTTGCAAAAGATTAAAATGGACATCATATAAATACAAGCTGCCCTGCTCTTTTCCCATTTCAGTGAATCTATGCTGTGCTATGTTTGAAACTACACGTGTACATTTGCAAGTTTACTCACCTTTCACCCCCTTGACCAGCTCTGTATCCTTTCCCACAATGGCATCGAGGATGTCATCGTATGGTTTTGCGATAACCCCTCCATTGCTGTTTGCTTTCTTGCTGAGACTCGGGCTCTGTGTTCTCGTTTTAAATTATAAAACTTTTCACGCACCTCGTCGTTGGTGCGTGTTGCGGCTCCCAAATATGACACTTTTTCTGCAATCATCATCCAGACTTTATTTTGTCCTTATTGGAAAAATCCGAACATATGCTGGCCATATTCTCTAAAATGATTTCCAACATCATCACTTCTCGATGAGAAAGGTTTGCCTCACGCATTTACTTGTTCTGCCTAGACGCCATGTTTGAGGTGATCGTGTTTTCTGTAAACGCATGCGCAGCGACGGGGATATCCCAAGTGACTAAAATAGACCGTAGGTTTCCCAGCATGCTTTCTTCTCATGAATGTGGTTTTTACTGCAAATTTAAAAGATTTAATGGTGAGCAAAGAGCAAATATGGAAGGGAACAGAGTTCATTTTGCAGTAACTAAATGTCATGTGACCATATGTGGTTGTTGTGACAGGGATAGAGAGTATGTTCATCAGACGAAGAGCAGTCTGGCATGGATGTATGGAAAGAGAACTTCACAGAAATAGGGCAGGAGCCTGCAAAGAAATTAAAGACATTTTGAATGTGAGAACGGATGGGTAGCCGGTACAGAAAATGAAAGGGGGTGGAGGGAAATTGGTGTTTTATGCCGAACCAGCAACTAAGGCTACATCATGGCTAGGCAGTCAGCCCTGTAAACAGAAAATGAAAGGTTTGACATGGTCCAGTTTCCTGTCTCTAAACACCAGACGTGCACTGAAGTTTTTGCTCTCTGGAGTTTATGAATAAGGTATGTGGGCCAGCCTGCAAGCAAGGAGTAACAATAATCAAGTTGAGACAGAACAAATGCACTTACTAGAGTTTCAGCAGAATATGTTGGGTGACACTGCTCTTAGGGTGCTTATATATAAATAGGTAAAGTGACACTAGCTGTAACTTGTCTGTCAAGGATCATATCTGCGGTTACGATGATTTTGAGATTTCAGATAGACAATATAAAGGTGATGTTGGTGTCACCATTATCATAACATCTGCAGTCAGGAATATGAATGCAAAAGTACATCCCATATCAGCCTTTCACCACTTCAATACCACCAGCATGTAGGCTGCCTGTCTATGCACCATTTTGTCTACCCATCAAAATCCCACCTCTTTCATGTGGGCTTCAACCGCAGCCCCGATGATTTTTGTTCCAGTTCCGCGCGCGAGTATATATATATAGCCCCACGGGTATGCATTCCTGGCATCTTCATGAAGCATTGACTCACAGCTAGCTATTAATGCACCCTGCATGCATAAGTTTCTAAAGGAAATGCACAAATGTTTAAATGTGCATGTCTTTGCTTAATGCTAAGCTCAATCACTGTGACAAGCAGAGGTGTCTTGAAATGGTGTTGAATGGTTTTCAGTTTTTTTTTAATACTCAATATTTGATGCTATAAGGGAGAGAACTATTGCATTCCAAAACTGACTTATTTCTTCACAAGTTCTGTCCCTTTAGATTCCTTACAAGCAAAGTAACCGTGATTTGTTTTAGTTAAATCTCATGCTGGTAAAAAAAAAAAAGGTCATTTAGCAAGAAGAAGCATGAATGCAAATGTAACTTAGAAGAACTCAAGAAGCCTTTAAAATTTGAATAGAAATTTACTCCAGTGATGAAGAAATTTTAATAACATTTCTTTTAAATGATGAAGATGACATTGATCGTATTGGTAAGTTTGCCACTAATGTGAGCAATTCTGCTGTTCAAGTAAATGGAAGCAGGAGGCTGGGTTGTAGACAAGAGGTCAGAGGGTCAAGTCCATGCTAGTGGACTAACGGGGATCCAAAAACAGCAAAAGAAATGATGAAAATGGACCGTAGAGCAGAAAGCATCGAATACATGAAGGGTAGTGGAGAATTAATCCAGCAAACAAAAGCCAGGAGTCGATATGGCGGCCTTGAGAGATGTGGGTGTATATATGTGTTTATCTCATCCACTGGTACTAGTCGAGAGACGAATAAATAAATAAAAGAATAAATCAATGAATGAATACTAACCCAAATTCTAACCCTAAACCTAAGTTAACCAAAGCCACAAGGCTATCTTTATGATAGATGCAAACGTAGCTCGTGAAAAATAAACACACACACACATGCGAACTATACAGAGCAACAACAAACCAGTAAAATAAATTAATAAACAATGCGTGTATAATCAAAGAAAAAAGACATCAAAAGAAAAAAAAAACCGTTTGCACTGAAATCGTTTAAGCTACTACACGACAGCAGCTTCGGACAAAAAGCAACAACCAGTTCATAAAGCCAGTTGAAATATTGGATGGTCATATAACACCATAAAAAGACAAATTAAAAGTCGGTGCGCGCATGCGTGGCAGGTCAGTACAATCAAACAACACGCACTCTGATCTTTTACAGAGCCCTGCTAGGAAAGGGAAAACAAGTTTTGTTTGACAGTCACAAAAACATCGACACTCAGGTAAACACACAATAATAACCCAGATTCGGTGGCTGAGGCTAAAATCAAAGCAAAGCTTCAAAGGAAACAGGAAAAATGAGAATTGTCACCCTTAAGCCATTAGGCGCAGGGGATCATTGTCATTACTATCTGGATGTGATCTTGCCATGGAGGAGTTCTGAACGCGAGCATGTGTGTGTGTTTCAGGTAAAATCTTATCTTGATACAAATCTTTTTGGTGTTTATTTCTGCGTTCAAACCTTATTTATCAGCTAATGGAATAAACGAAAATCACATATTTCAGATATGACATGTCTTGACTGCTGTATATTTTTTCTTCTGTTTGTTTAACCTTTATACAGGCATCATGTATGCATTGAAATCTTCACGCGTTCGCACACACACACACACACACACACACACACACACACACACACACACACACACACACACACACACACACACACACACACACACACACACACACAAAAGACATATAAGAAATAACAATCACAGGCACAAATAATATTTACACACTAATACTCATACATATATGCTCTCATACAACTGACCACACAAACATGTTTAGAAAATACACACACAAACAACCATGCACGAACGCGCGCGCACACGCACACACACAGAAAGAAGCAGTGAGAGACATTACCACTAGCATAGCTGATGACACGAATACATTTTTCACTAATTCCACTAACTCTGTACCCGAGATGTTCGGAAAACTTCAAAGACAAGCAATGGCAATCAAGAAGATTCTCGGCCTGCGGTTTACTTATGCTCACTACAGACTTCCGCCTTCTTCATTGTCGGCGGCAAAAGCCAGCAACGAAAGAAGAGGCGAGAACTTCCCTGTTGGGAGAAATAACAGCATTCTTTGCTTTAATTGCTTTTTCTTGACACAATGATTACCACAACAATGAAATCAGTCATTCTTTTCAAAAAGCTCTGTACATACTAGTGGTTCCTTTTTTTTCTTTGAAACTGATTTTTTTCTAACAAACGTTTCTATGGGCTTCTCGCTTTTTTCTCCATTATTTGTATTATGCATACACTTTTAATGATGTACTGTGTATGCATGACTGTACCTATGCATGTGTGTATCAATATGTGTGTTTTTGTGTGAAAGAGAGAGCTCTGAGGTGCGCTCGTGTGTGTGTGTGTGTGATACTTCCACATGCACTTCTACACCTACTTAAATACACACCCCCTTACACACAATCAGACGCACATTAACATTTAGTCACACAATGCCATGTAAGGGGAGTTCAGGGACTTCAGCAACAGACAAAGAAAGAAAAATAACGAGCTTTGTGGATTGGCGAGCTAAAATGTTTTCCACCTCTTTGAAGGCCATCTGACGACATTGCTCTTCCATTTGTCAGCCGCAACATGGCAGTTGCCGTCCACGGCGCAACCTTCAAAGGGCACCAGAAGCCAGGAAAAGAAATGGCGCCGAGTGAGATCAGAGACGACAGAAGGACGTCAGGCACTCCCGTGAACTGCGTCAACCGAGACTCGCTTCATTCTCATTGGACAAACGCCAGAACGATGACTTCCGGGAAAGGCTGCTCCCTTCGCGAACTAATTTTCTTCTCGAAAAAAACAAGGGGAAATGCCGCATCCACCTTTTGTTCCCGGCAACATCAACTTTGGTTAATTTCAAAGTAATGACAAGTGCACTCAAGCCAATAAAATCTCCATGTTGCCAGTGGTCCGCCAATCTCTTTAAGCTTCACTGTGAAAGGAATGCGTGACTCCAAATGGACTCCCAATGTGCTCGCTAATGAACTGGTTTTAGCGTATAATAATAATAATAATAATAATAATAATAATAATAATAATAATAATAATAATAATAATCGCATTTCTCCAGCATCAATCGGACTAAAAGCGCTTTACAGCAATGAGTGAGTGCTCTTGTATCACGTGCTTTACTGTCAGGAAGATCAGGTCACGGTCCAATGAAGACACAAAACACGAAGATGAGGCGATGTTGTGACACAGTAGCACACGATGTGTCGATCTCCAGTTTCTCTCATGAAAAATGCAGTAAGGACATCTAGCCAGGTGGACATTAGCGAGAAGAATACACATTCAACCAGTTAGCAAAGGGGAGTTCACCCCAATCAAGGACGAACGGACAATAGGTCTAAATATAATTACTTGTTTTTCAATCGTTTCATCAAGACATCCAAGCAATGCAGATGAGCAGGACTGATCCATTACATTGTGTAAACAAGTGTTTACAAAGCACTTATCTGGATGCAAAACTGTTCAAGGGAATGACAATGGACGGACCGCGAAGAAAGCGGCAGGATATGGAGATCGTTAGTGAACGAAAACTTCGATCTCATCCATTCATTTAAAAAGGAAAACGGCAGTAAGCCACAGACAATCCACCACACAGAGGAACTAAATGAAGATGTAAATCCACAAGTGGATACAATACAATACAATACAACAAAACACAATACAATACAATACAATACAATACAACAAAACACAATACAATACAATACAATACAATACAGCACAATACAATACAATTTTATCAATCCATAAGGGCAGTTCCAGAATGTGCTCGTACTAGCATATGAGGACATATGAGTACGATATATCGTTGATACTAGAGTACATCGGAGCGAAGGTTTGGATGTTAAATACCTATGATAGGTCTTTACTTACTGTTGCAATTTTCAGATTTGTACGATAGCGATATCTGGGTCCGTTATGGGATGAAATGAAGTATAATGGCTGGGATGGTCTCTAGCGAAGGTAATTCAAACCAACCCTATGAATTCCTTTGAATTACTTATGCAAAAAAGCGAACCTGAAGCTTCTTATCACGAGAAAAAATTCTGTTACTTTACCCTCGTGACATCTTTGCACTGCTTCATGACTACGGTCCCCAGGAGTAAAGCCATCAATTGCAGCTGCCACCATCCAGTCTCTCTCACTTTTGGCAAATACCAATTCTCAAAAGACATGGTCTTTTAAAACACATCTTCACTGTACATAAAACTCGAAGACTGCAACTCGGGTTCAACAGAGTAGGTAAATCACATTTGAAATGACATATTGGAAGAATGCTTTGTAAAAAAATATGCTCGGAATTTTCATTTTTCATAGCATGGGCTGTCATAGATCACTTCGAACAGCAATTATTTAGGAAGAGAAATGAAAAAAAAATCTATTCCAATCTAGATACAAATTTCTCTAAGGAACCTTAAAAAACTTCGCTATACTCCAAGGCACTGTAAATAACTCACTTTACTCCAAGGTATCTTAAAAAACCTCACTACATTCGGATTCTTAAATCTGTGGCTTCCATAAACATACTAATAACTAGTGAGACGACAAACAGGACTCCAAAACATTGGCCAAATGTATTTAGCAATGTATTAAACAGAAACAGCTTCTGTGAAAATGTCAGTGTTTGAAGGTATGAACCGGTATGGAAGTACTTCTCACAGTTTACCGCAGCCAAAGGTCAATGGCAAATTAAGGATACAGGCATAATATTGACTAAACAAAAACAAACAAATCTTCTATCAATATTCACACTGTACACTGAATTTTAACTATCGTCACCATTCACACATCCCAGCTCCCATAATTCCTTCTGGTCAGCATTCTAGAAAAATGTCTGCCTTTCATTAACATTTAGCTTCATTAATAGTAACATGACTCTTGTGAACTGATAAACAATCATGTTTACAGCATATGGTCAGAAATCATATGAAGCACTCATATTCAATATTATAACAGTTATAACAATTAAAGGTATATTTTCACTTAATTTCTAAACTCATTGCGAGCGCGATAGACAAATCGGTTGCACTGGGTGGTAACTGAGCAGACAGTAAGTTTGGGTACACAGTCAGACCAAGGATCCAAAGGTCCAACATATACGAGTGACGGTTACCCCCTTAGGCACTCACCTACCCGTACAACCCATACCCCACGTAGTCGACCATCTGCCCGAGCGGGACCCGAGGTGTAGTCTCCTGCTTTGTGCTCTTTAAACCTTTTACAGAGATAAGCCAGCGCCAGCAGACACCGTCCTTCTGTCTTGTCCTCTTGGGTGTCCATCTTCTTTATTTGACATTTGACCTGATGACAGATAACCAGCCGGTCCTCTTGTCTTTCCTTACGTATAACACGTGACCACCACTGGACTCGTTTTTCTTGGCAGAGTTGGAGAACGCCGAAGATGGTCTCAAGAGTAAAGATTTGCTGGCACGTTGAGGGATTCTTTATCCTCAGGATCCCTCCCTGACCCAGTCTACTCCTCACTTCTCCACCGCACGCATTTCATTTAGTTACTTCTACTTTTGCACGCGCGAGTCCATCAGTGTGACAAGTGATTTCACCGACACTGGAGGCTGAGCGCCGTTCAGACGCAGTGCGTCGGTCGTTGGTGTGTGGCCTGTAGTGGTCGAAAGATGATACTCGGGCAATCCCCTTTTGTTAGGTTAATCATGTTGATCAGTAACTGCCAGGAAAACAGAATTTGCACAAAAGTCGGTCAGAAACAGTGTGTGTGTGTGAGAGAGAGAAAGAGAGAGAGAGAAAGAGAGAAAAAGAGAGAGAGTTTTGTTACCTTGAATGCTTGCCCGGTATAATTTTCTGTCCATGGAAACGCATTAAACACATTAATTTGGTGAGGAAATTTACATAAGAGTCCTATAATTCATTAAACTATGTCTGACAGGCCAAACTAATAAGTAAAACTGACTTAAACAATTCCACTGTACATGGCTTGTCAAAAAATGTCTTTGTTGTTTTGTGATTGATTAATATTTTTTAGTAATGCGTAAGTGATTTATAATTGTAAATAAATTAATAATTACTAATTATTAATCGAGAAAAGCATCATTGGTTCATTTTTCTCTACAGATGTCAAACGACCAAGACTGAGACCTCTCTGATAGCTATCATAAAATTACTTCTTCCAAACTAGTTATGTACTAGGGGTACATTATTCAAAATTTGATCAGTTGGTATTCATTGCATTCAGCATCATTACCAGTCGTCGCAGAGCCGGTGCCAAAAAAGGTATAAAATAAAATAAAATAAAATAAAATAAAATAAAATAAAACAAAATAAAATAAAATAAAATAAAGCCTCAAAACACAAGATCCTTGTACAGCAAACTGCTCATTCCAATCAAATATTGGTGATGAGAGTGTAAAACCAATATCACCAGCTTGTCTCTCAATTGAGACTCTCATCAAAGAACATCCCAGCCGATAACGAGGCCGGGGGTAGATCGTTCCTCCTCCAGATACGATCCATGCTTTTCATGCATTATGGATCAGCTTTCGATTTCACATCTTTGTACTCACAAGTGTCCCCGTCGAAAAGACATCGTAATTTGTCCAACAAGCCCTGGTGTTCCTTTAATATTGAGACAACCATTTAATGGCGCCTTGTCCTTCCTGTGGACACTAAGCCTGAGAGAGCTTTGATGAGCTTATGGCTCTGGTCTGTAGCTTTTCTCTGGAAAAGTTTGCAGACATGGTCTTTGTGCTGCTTGTATGAGAGTTTACAGACATTGCTTTGCTTGCAGACATTATCTTTGTACTGCTCATACAGGAGCTTGCGTGGACATTATTGTTTGACCATCACTGTCACCTTCCCGACAAGATTTCATCGAACGTGCGGCTTATGAGATTTCCTATTTGTTTTTCCTCTGAAATATTTGGCGCCGGGATACATGGAAAGAAAGTAAAATTAGTCCTGATTCCCAGCTGAGAAACAATATTAAGTCTTACAGTATATCCCCGGCTTTATGTCTGGTTAGTAATAAGAGATGTGAGAACAAAGGAGACAGAGAAAAAGAGAGTGAAAAAAAGAGAAAGAAGGGGAACACATGAAGCCGGAAAGAGAGAGAAGGGAAAAGAGATTGAGAGAGGAGGAAGAGTTAGAGGACCCTGATATGAAAATAACAACTGTGTTTCCAGTTTTCCTCCCTTTCTGATCAATTACACGTCTGCTCCACCCTCACTTGGGCTTTGATGTATGAGTAGTACTCAGGATCGATATGTGGTGTTTTGCTTGACAAGATGAGGTGAGCACAGAGGCTGGAAACTTTAGGAAGGATTTGATATCACACACACACACACACGGACACAGACACACACAGACACACACAGACACACACAGACACACATACACACACAGACGGACACACAGACGGACACACACCCACACACCACACACACTGGCGCTTTCCTACATGAATTCACGAAAACACGCGTTGAAGGAAAAACATTCACAAACAAACATTTCCACAGAGACACATAGACTGTGACTATTCCGACAAGCAGGCAGACGAACGGACTGGTAGCTATTCCGAAAGAGAGACATGTTTGGTAGCTACCATGCGAGAGAAGCAAAGATCCATAACCCATACTCAAAGTTCTTCAAGGCAGGATAATCAGTTTGGACCAGGTCAAGGGACTGAAGATTATGTGACATGACCGTCGCTGCCACATTTATTTCTCCTGGGAGAGGTGGCGGTGGAGGAGGAGACCATCGACTTGGTCGACTGATCTGTTCTACGCATGCGCAGACAGCCAGGCGCTGTTGCCGGCTCAACCTTCCCTCCATCATTTCGTCTGCTCAGTCATTCCATGGCCTGGCCACCTGAGGTTTCCAGATGCTGCCTTTCTGCTTGCACTACAGAGGGAGGTAGAAGCTAACATCAGAAAGTTAATCCTAGCTTTACACCTAACCCAAACCCCATAGCTATCTTAGTCATAGCTGTCTAGCTAAACCCAAACCCCTCTAGCTATATCATAGATACCAAACTAACATGCTAAAACACATTTGTTCGCACGAGCTGTCCAAAACAAGCAAAAAAAAAAAAAACTGAACAGTCTGTCACACAATTTTTAAAAATAAAATAACAGTTTTTTTTTAAGAACTAACCTTTAAAATTCGCACTGAAACCCACTCACCATACCCACTAACCCCGTGATAAAAGTATTTCTGTCAATACTTGAGCACTCTCTTTTTAATTGAATACCATGAAAAGAGGGTTTCGCGCATGCATTGTAGAAGTCAGTGAAGAAAGGTCACGTGACTTTATTCGATTCCTGGTTGTCATTAGTCTGAGTGGACCTAACATTTGTCTATGACAGAGAGAATGTGTGTGCGTGCGCCCGCATGCATTTGAATATATGTGTGTGCGAAATTATCATTTTCTTTTTCATTTCCGGTGTAGACTTAGCAGTGTGTGTGTGTTGTTCGTGCTGTGAGAGAGAGAGACATTGGTATTTGTCTAGTTAAGTGGCGGCCATCATCCAGACATGTTCATCGCGCAGTGTCACTCGTCAAATAAATGAATTTTACTTACTGAAGATTATGGCTGACAATACTGTAAATTTGCTGTGGTTCATTATCTGAGGAACAAACCGCTGTTGCTTCAGTGCAGCTGCAAACATCGTGGTGTCATCATCTAGAAATAATTGGCAGTCATCACATCAGAACCCAGTGGTGTGATTATCTAGAAATAACCGCTGGCCCCTAAAGGTCGCAAGGTCCAGTGAGGCTCGTGAGGTCATGTAAAGAACTAAAACAATTGTTTCTAAGGCCAAGCAGGTAATGACTAGCTAGAGGTCTGGTAATTTCCTCTCTTTGTCTAATCCAACCCTTTATCCACCGGCGTCCTTAGTTCCTCTCCATGCTTTTGTTTGTATGGCTGTCATTATCTGTCTATTTGACCAGCCGATCTGTCTAAATGGATAGTAGTCTATCTTCCTTTTGTCTACCTATTTATTGTCACCAAATTTATCTTTTGATTCGTCTATTAGAATAGCAACCAGTCTGTTTCTTCTCCTCTGTAAACTTTCAAAAACCTATCAGGATGACAAATCCACCCCATCTCTTTCCTCCCTCCTTCCACCAACGAACGACACCCTCAAAGAATCAACCAAACGATCGAGTGTCGTGAGATGTCAACATTTTAAAGGCTTTAAACTCAGAGGTTTTTTCCCCCTTTCGCAGTCCTTTGTGTACGCAAATTACCTCCCTTACGTGGACGAGGTGTAGACGTGAGGTCAACGAGTTCTGCAGAGTTATTTCCCAAAACATCATCCTGTTTGAGAGATGCTATTGCGCAGAATCTGGATGAACCTGACACATGAGTCGCACGAGCGTTGATGACACTAATGACTTGCAGTGTCAACAAGAGAAGGTCCAGTGCACGTGCCAGTCCAGCGAGCAGTTGTTGTTCTTGATTGGTCTATTGTGTAGGAAAATATAACAGTGATGAACACCGTGGTATCTGAACTCATTAAGGAATTAGCGCAGCAAGAGGATATAGGACCATCCGTGGGGATTGTACCTCTGAATAATAAAATTTGTTGTTGTGGTCTTATAAAAGCAATATTTTACATGTTTGGCTTTATCTATTAACTTTCTATTACTATATTTCCTAATCAGAAGAAATATGTTAGTAAAGACGACATCACAGGAATTTTTGTTTTAAATCCAAGGACCGTACCTTGTTTTCATTTTCTGTCACCGTCTCTTCGTCCTTTGGTGAACTCTGATGGTGAACTCTTGAACTTGTTTTTATAGACTTTTTTTTGGTTTTCCTGCGCCATTGATTATCTTTTATACTCTTGTTGAAGGGTTTACTCAGGAAAACGAGTGTTTGCGAGACAGAAATAAAGGATGGAGGGAATGGTGCAAATAACTTTGTAAGCACACACACTGATGCCAATCATTTGAGTAGATAGCAGCGAAGAAACGGTGAAAGTTGTTTGGCACAAATAAAGACATACCACGATGGATTGTCGTTCAATCATCATCATCATCATCATCATCATCATCATCATCATCATCATCATCATCATCATCATCATCATCATCATCATCATCATCATCATCAGTTTTGCACCAAGAAGAATCTGTCATCCATCGATAACTCATCTTTCAACGCTAATTCGGCCTTTCCCCATGTTATAGTTTCCTCCCTTGGCTCTGCTCTGATGTCTTCTTTGTTATCCTTCTAAAAAAGGAATCAGAAAATGCCTAGTGAAAAAAAAACAACAACCAACGAACAAAATAATAAACAAACAAAACCAAAAATAAAAATATAAAAATAAACAACCGCAAAACAAACACACAAACAACAATTAAAGCACACCAAAGAAAGAAATAAATCAGTCAATATTGTCAGTTTATCAGCATCGTATCTTTATCGCTCTTTCGCCTCGCATCAAGAATATCTAATGTGACAAGCCATCCATTTTGTCTGCTAAGGACACACCAATGCTTATCCATCATGCATCATCAATCATGCATCATCCATTATCCACTGGTACTTTGACCAGACACGTGGTACACATTGAGGTATGGTCATTTGGAAGCTCGAAGTTGCTGAAATATTGAATGTCTTCATTGTTCTAAGTGGCTGATCTGACTGTACTCTGAATATCTTACTTTAACAAAAATCATTTCCATATTTGAGTGATCTGTCACCTACGGCGACATTTTTTAGAGATTGTCATATATTTTTTGTGTGGAGAGCATTGGACTTTCTGTTAAGTAGTTGTGTGTGTGGGGAGGTAACTATATAAATTCCTTTTCTTTTATTATTATTATATATCTAGAAAGCTTCGAGTCCTTCTATGTACAAATCTTTTCATTAATTCTTTTGACTGTTTCGCGTATTCTTCCAATTTCACAGTTGAGTTCTATCACCTGTCCATCTGTATGGCCGCCATCAAGGGCGTTGTCTCCGCGGAGACTTACCGGTAGCTCGTCTTCATGTCTCCATCCTCTGCAGATGAATAGAGCCTCATTAACGACCAGACAGGTAGGGGGAACTGTCGTATCAATATTCTGTGGCTTCTAGCAGCGCCGTCTGTAGAGAGCTTGAAGTTTCCTGTCTAATAAAAGATGGTTTATGAGGTTGAGAAAATAGAAGACAAGCAATGTCAGAGTTAGAGCTGGGTCGCCATCATTCCATTCTCAGAGCTCAGCCATCGACATTATCTTTTAGTCCTCTCCCTGGTCGAAGGAAGTATGAATATATACATTATAGATAGATAAATATCTTTGTATTATATATATACTTGTCTTTCTCCAAATGTCCATTTTGTTCATCTCTGTTATATTTTCTTAGTCTACTTATCTCTCTCTCTCGTTTATTTGCCTGTGTCCATATTTAATATAAATGCCTCTTTTCTTGTCTCTTCTCATTTTGTTTCATTATAAATATTTCATTTTGTCTCGTTGTATATCTTTCTGTCCGTCTCCTGTAATTTTGTTTGATTATTAATTTTTTACTCTGTCTCTCATTTTTGTCTCATTATCTATCTTCCTTTCAGGGCAAACCTAAAAAACTGTTTTGCATGAGAGCGTCTTTGTGCGTCTACGTGTACACGTGTATATGTGTGTATGTGTGCTTATATGTGTGTTTGCTTTTGTGTGTATATATATATACATGAATGTATGCGTGTGCTGCAGTCTCTATCCTTTTCCTGTTAATTATAAGTACAAGCTACTATATCTGTTCATGTGTTTCTTCTCTTCTTTTTTTTTCTTTGTTTATCTTTCTCTTACTTCCCATTTGTCTTTCCATTTCATTTCCTTCTGTCTTTCTCTAGTCTATCCCTACCACCATCGTTCCCTGCGGGTCTACAGATACTTTGCTGTTTAAATCAGGTATTTCCCAGCTGAGGTTTCAATTTCTACACCAGGGGGAGCCACTGGTGTGTCTCTGTCTCTGTGTCTCTCAGCCAGACTCATCTACGATGCGCAGACCACGTGACAACGATCGAATGTGTTTTTCTCTCTCTATATATATATAAATATTTATGTATAGAAGGTGTAGAGCAGCCAGTGAACGATAGAAAGAACTTTTGCTGAAGTACCTTGACGAATATTGAATGTATTTACAGTTATTAAAAAAGTTTTATATCAGAGAAAGAAAGAGAGAGAGAAGAAAAAAAAGGAGAGAGTCAGGGCGAGGAGTTAAAGAAAAAGATGGAGAGATGGGTTAACGGATTCAGGGCTGTGATGTTCGAGAGGCCGAGAAAGTTGTGTCCTCTAATGGCGAAACTCAAATAAAAATTTCCAGCGAAAGTTTCTAGAACGTTCTATCAAAGTACACTCAGTCCCACATCATAAATCGTTCGTCTTGATCACAGAAACTTTTGAGTGCCGCCTTTCCCCGGGTACTCACCTTGACATTTGCACGCGCTTCTCACGAGCACCCCGAAATACATGTCTGGCATTTGTCTTTCACTCTCTCTCTCTCTGTCTGCCAACCGTTGTACTTGGCCTTATCATCTCTCAGACCCTCACACTGTGTCGATCCCTGACATTTTCTTTTTTTTCTGAACCAAGTAATATAAATTGTTCTTAATTGATTGTCAAACATTATTATAATTTGTTTTCTTTCTGCAATCGTCAGAATTCTGAATAAACTTCAGTAAATATTTTTCATCTCTAGGGTATGGACGTTATTTACCTCAGGAAAATTTTCTGCTTCCTGTTGGCTCAATAAGTCGACTGAGGGTCTTGCACGTTTCATTTCGAATTCCGTTTCTTAAGCCCATAACTGTTGCTATGACAATGAGTCGTCGCTAATAATGTTGAAAGCACGGTGTGGAATCACCCTGGAGTATTTTGAAAAGCTTGCTGTGTGGTGCCAGCAACAAGGTAGCACCTGGAAACAGCGGGCAGCCAGGCCACGGAGAAGTAATATTTTTTTTAAATAGATTGAAAGAAGCAAGGACTATTAAACTCGCAGACTCTCGCGAGGTTTGGCCTCAAGATAAGCCAGAACATCACTTAAAAATCCTTTTCCCCTCTTCTCTTTGTGTTTTTATTCATTCCACCTTCATTAAAGGTGTCGTAGAGTGGAAATTTCATTCTAATGGGTAAAACTGAGTATAAAATATTTTCTATAAAATCAACGTGATATTCCCCTTCTATTCTCGACCTTTCACCCCTACATGCACCTCCATCAGCAGGTCGAGGTCAACAACACAGAGGTCAGAGTCGTACAATGTACATAGATATGCCTCGTTGTCATGGTTTCAGCCTCTATGAGAGCTGGGGTAGTGCTGATAAGGCGCAAACGTGACGTCACGAGTTCGATCTCTTTCTCGGCATAGGGATGTTTGTTTCTCGAGAACCGAAGAACATTCTCGAATACATCTGGGGAACTAGTATTTTGCACCGAGCTTCATTCATCATTACGTAAATTTTTTGTTGTGGCTGTTGTTGATTTTGGGAAGGAAAAATGTTTCCACCTAAAAGACGATGACTGGGGGGAATCTGGGGAGTGGAGGATGGGACGGGCGAGGAGAGGGAGGGGTTTGGGAAGGTGCAAGGGGTGCTGTTTACTGTTGCTGGTGCTCTCAAAGATTTTCAAAATTTATTGTAAGGTTTAGCTAGGTCAGCATTAAAGAAGACTACCCCACTCGACCTTTAAGTCATTTTCGGTTAATAGATGGATGGCAGGACGTCGTTCGTCGGTCGGAAGCAGCTAGACGTCTATGCAGGTGCTCCGATAAGGCCATCCAGCAATGACAAATAGCAAATCAACATCTCAAAAGCCAAGTTGAAAAAGTTTTTAAAAGAAGTTATTTTGAGTCTTTTTCCTTATTTCCACATTTTTGTGGCTTTTTTCCCTCCCTTTTTATTTTTATTTAACTCTTTCTCTCTCGATCGCTCCATCACCCTCGCACGTTCTGCCATCTGCAAAATCAGCTCTTCACTCACTAAACGGATTTCCATGGCTACTGGTTCGGAAAAAAGCGTAAAAAAAAAAAATGAAAACACATACTGGAAAAAACATCACCGTGTTATGATTTAATGAGCTGCATCATCGCTTCAAGTAAATGGAATTGCATTTCCGCCATTCCAGCTTTCCTTTCCGCTCTTTATTGTATTTTTTCTGTAATAAACTTCATGTCGACCGAAAATGTCACAAAAGTTGCTGTGATTTATAAGGGCCGCAAATACACACCACATTATCCGAGAGAGATTGTAGCCTGTTGAAGCTGCTTTATTCTTGCCCCTGCCCAACCCATTTTTTATGTCTTTTCTAAGCAAATCAATTTGTTCTTTCTAAAGGTACAAAATGTAATATTTTCTAGATGAAACGTGGGAAGGCCAAGAAAACGAAAGCAAAACTTGTTAAAGAATAAGGCCTAAAAGAGCTGGTTCCAACAAAAAGAAAATGTTGACCACATTTACAGAATAAAATAAGCAGAGGACCAGGAATTCGACTTAAATGTCAATATTTGTTTTTTCAGAATTACAGTCAGACGTTCGAATATTTTTTTAAAATAATGAATTATTGTCTGCTTTTATTCTGGGTTTTTTTTTACTCGCCGTTAATTGGTCAAGAAAAGGTAAAGAAACATTTTCAATATCGACGGTCTGAAAATTTGTATTTTTGAATAAAGAATCGCCAGATTCACCAGTTTTGATGTTATTTTCTGAGAAATGTTCACAACCTATGAACCTCCTTTCATAAATATTCTTGAATCTCTACTACAGAAGTGAACAAAGGAAGTCCAGAAGAAAATCACTGTCAACGGATTGTTCATGTTGCTTACCTGGAGCCTAGACAACTCCACACCACACCTACCTTCTCCACATCCTAGCATGGAAGCAAGACATCACACCCACACTCTCACTTAGTAATCGAAGTCTGTTATGCTCAGTTCTGACCTTTGACATAACTAGCTCGGGACATCAATCAGGGTTACAACCAGGATGAACAGAACAGAGAAATGCAATGCGGTGGGTGTAGCAAGAGGGATGCTGCTTCTTGAGAGATAAAAGTTGATGGTAGAATAGAAAGATGAGAAAAAAATCAGCAAAAACAAAGCGCTAAGGAGAAAACAAAAGATAAAGGAAAAAAAGGGAGAACAATGCAAAATTAAGAAAAAAAAGTAAGTTACAAGACGGCCTGAAAAAGAAAGAAAAAAAACCGACAAAAGTTGAATTTCATCATCTATTCCTCCCCCCAGAAAAAGAAAACCAGACACGGACACACATAAGGCTGTCAAAGAAAATTAGTTTTGGGGATTTGCGTTCCAGAAGAAAAATTAGAGACAATGTTAAGGAAGCACTGAAATTTAAAAATTATCCGTATCAGAGGACAGAGCGAAACGGTTTTTTGAGAACAAAGGGAAATAATCAACTCCCGGTTGACCCCCAGCTTGACCCTGCCACGAGTCCGGCAGTAAATCAGCTTCAAAGAACTTCGCGGGATAGCTGTTGGTGGCAAGATATTTCATTGGTCAGTGTTCCGGGTGGGAGTTCTCTTGAGCCTGAGTGTGTTTTGTTGGCAAGACCAGTGTGTCCTTTGTTGGCAAGAAGTGATGGCAATGGCAATGGCAATGCAATGGCAATGGCAATGGCAGAGAGACACCTATAACACGGTGCATCCGTATTCACCTTTGCTGCTGCTGCTTTCTCCCCTCCTCCCCACCAAAACACTTTTTTTTCATCTCCTTCTCATCTTTCAGGACTCGCCCATCAGAAGGCTGACTGCCGCTCTTGAAGAAAAGACTTTCAGGATGTCTTTTGAGTGTCCCTCTTTGCCGCTGAATGTGTCCCTCGTTACGGTTCCTTCTGGAAGGCGCTGTGGCAAAGCCCTTGAAAGCTTTAAAAAAGATGGACACTTCTGTATCCATCAACAGAAGTGGAGGCCTTGAGGTACGCTGCTTTTAGTGCTGTTGCTCAAGTGTTTCCCTGTCCGAGGCGAGCGTTAAATTTCAAACATTACAGACAACTGTTGATGCATATATAAATACAAACACACATATGTATATTCCTGTATATATAATGTATTATAGAATACATATAATTAAAGTTGGCAAATAAATAAATTCTTCTTCGTTGTGGTCGTCGTCGTAAAACACAAATACTGCCATCGTCAAATCGTCTTTTCAGAAGTAGAACGGCCTTTTCTTCCTGAGTTCCAAACTAGAAAATAAATATTCAAAAATAGAAAAAGAAATAGAAAAAAAAAAAATTAAAAACAAGATGGCGTGGAAGTGCAAACATTGTCACTGATGACCGTACACGTGCGCTCTGCATGCACAAGTGCATGCTGGGAAATTCCATCACATACGGGTCTTTAAGGCTAGGCATCGATCGCAGCGACTGGAGGAGGGATTGCAAGCCAATCAGCACGTCACCGCTAGTTGCAGGCTGGGGTCCAGCCTCGTTGTCAGCTGCCCTCCGTGTTCTCGTCAATGGTGTGTAGTCGATGTGTGATGAGCATGGCCTCGTCGCTTATTTCTTGAGAATTTTTTTTAAAGTCTCCTTTTCTTTATGCGTAGTAGAGATATAATTTTGACTTGTGTAACATATAATGGTACGCCTCGACATTTACACACACATACACACGCATGCACGCTCGACCCTCTCATCGCCTTCCCACACCCACACAACAAAAGCACAGATAGTTCACATCTGAAGCTTAATTGCGAATCAGCTGTAAGCCTGAGACATAAGCTGACGTTGGCATTATCAAGAGACACCTGAACCGACATTAAAACACCTGTAACGAGGGTTGTAGATAACGGGAATCTAGGGACACAGACTGACATCATGAACAAAGCCAGCACAGAGGTAGGGGCGACATTTACAGTCATCCGATCTGTGCCAGGGGGGAAATGTGGAGGGCTGTGTGGGTTGTCTGTGGTCCTGCTGGTGGTAGTTGTAGAGACGTGTATGTTTCCTTAAATAGACAGAAAAATAGAGCTAAGTTAAATGATAGATACTGAAGCTGTGAATCATTTTCGCTCAAAATGCATTAGAGAGGTGGATTTCTGAGCACGTGACACCGGCCATTGCAGGTCGCCATGTTTTGCACTCTTTCGCATGACGTAGGCAGCACATTTTGACAAGAAAGGTAACTCCACCACGGCATTCTTCTCCTTTCACTTCACCGCTTCTTTGCTGAGCTTGGTTTTGAAATTGCATGGCACCATCATCAGATTCTCGATGTTTTGACAACAGCACTTAGGAAATTGAAAGAAGACGCCTGCACCTGATGCTTGGATGATGATGCTTGATAAAAACATGGCAACCTCCTTGTACCACTCCAGAGATGGGTAGACACGATTGGCTATAAACTGTGTACTTGTAAGCACTAAAAAACCAGAAAAAAAATTCAAAACCTTTGTATCTATAATTTAATCCCGACTTGCTATTTCACTTTGTCATTACAACAGCAACTTTCAAAAGCTCTACGTGTTGGACATGGTGGACATAAACCAATAGATGTTCGAGATATGTTGAACATAGAAGACGGTGAAAATTGAGTAAAAGGTTTTGAGGAGAGCAATGATCGCAGAACCCCTAAACTCATGAAATCACTGGAACAATTTGACTGTTCTTTGAATGCTTACAAAAAGCCTCATCAAAGCTCCACATTGTGGAAGCATAGTCTATGGTCAACTGTGTAGTAGCAGAAAAGATTTTATGCTTCATCATTGAAAAGCTGCTGTACCCTACACGTGTTTGTATTTCCAGCCCTATCTGCACGGGAAATTGGTTCATCTTCAGGCAAGTCCTTGCCGGGCCTGGGTAAAGATGAAGGGTTGCAAACATGTCAGTCCCATCGTAAAAACAGCCAGCGGCACCGAGACTTCATCATGTCTAACTTTGCATCAGCCCATTGAATAAGCTATGTACTGTATACACAACACCTCTATAAATATTTGTTTATGATCATGAATATGCTTGGAACTACTTAATTCTCGCCCCTACACCTGACCTACTTGAATGATATTTTTTTCTGAGGAAATTAATTTGCACTGTCCTCAAGCTACAACATGCAACACCTTCCAGATGAAAATTAGACAGTCACAGAAAATGAAAGAAAAATATCTTAATAATTAAAACTAAAGAAATGTTAATCTTAAAAAATGTTCTGCATAATTAGAAAAAAATAATAAGCGGAAGTCCAGCCATTCAACCTAAATGTCAGTAAATTTTCCAGAATCAAAGTCTGGGTTCTTCAACCCTGTGGCTGGCTTCATCCAAGGCAGTGTGTTCATTCACACCAACTAAAATGTTTAAAAAGTCTTGAAAACGTTCTCTCCCCTTTCAAACATTCCCTCGCCAGCTTGTGTAAAGAGAATGAGCCGACATGTTGGTGGCATCCCAGTAGAAAAAAAAACAAAAAAAATCCATCACAAGAAAACCATCGGCTTGCTGGAAAATTGGCCTCGTGTTTTGCTCCGCAGCCACAACAGAACTAACCGTCAAGAGATCGCAGACATTGCATTACCAGACCGAAGCAACGCCTCAAATGTCAGTTTGCCGTGTGATTCATTGTGTCGGGATGAAGCCCAGAAGCTCACCAACAAAGCACTCTTCTTCCTTAACGAGGTCTTTCAGTAGGTATTTGCTTTCTTACGTCTCCTCCCATACTTTTGGTTGCATATTAGGCAATGTGTTCAGTAGATCGGGGTAGTCCCGCTAACAAAGACTTGTTAATTAGTTCTTTTTTTCTCTCGCCTTAGGCACACCGCAAGGTATTGTGGGAATTAAGGATTGTCCTGGACATTTCAATGAAAGTAGGCGAGCGCAAGGCTGATGATTGGCTTGTTTGAATGGTGTGTATGGGGCTGGGATCCAGGGCCTGGACGATGGTGGGCCATGTGAGGCTGTTTCTCTTGTCCTGCCATTATTTGGATGACACCTTTGTAGGTTGAGACATTTTCGTTGAAATCAGAAGAGGGACTCTCATAGGTACTGGGATAGACACCATCATCGACATCATCATATAATCTTTATCGACGGATTGTAGACATGCTCATGGGCATATTGTTGTACACATGTCCATAGACACATTGTTCGAGACATGCTCATTGACATATTGGTGAAGACATTTCCATTGACTTATTGTTGGAGACATGTCCATTGACAAATTATAGACATAATATAGGCATCGCCCTATATGAATATATAGTAATAAATATATCACAGACATTAGCAGACTTCCTCGTTGACATATCATTGATATTCTCATTGACATAGTCTAGACATGTTCATCAGCATTATTATAGACATCCTCATAGATATTGTTACTAACATTGTAAAAGAGATTGTCGTCGACATCCTCATGGACATTGTTATATACACTTGCATGGACATTGTGAAAGACAATGCTACTGGCGTCCTCACAACATTGCGAAAGACAGTATCATTGACATCATTATAGATTTTTTTATCAACGAGGTCATAGATATCATCACTAACAATATTTAGGCTCCCAAGGAAGAGACTGGTGGTACAGATTTGGGTGATACCGAGACAGTGTTCCATTGTCTCGCAGTTACCTGGAAGAAGCCAATGGACCATCTCACCATCTCCTGGCTCCGTTTGATGTTTGAAAGCGATTCTTCAAGCCTAAATATCGTTTTGCTGTTGTCGTTCAGTCATTGTTTCGATCTCAGCTGCAAATCTTGTTTCTAATATTCCTTATTTATTTGATCGTTGCTTCATGAGTATATAACGTACTCTAAATATTAAAGCAACTTGTACATCTATGAGAATGATTAAAGAAAACTTACTGAGAAAATCAACTTCATGAATCAAAAAACTTTTCACGAATGCCATGATTAATAAATGTAAAAATGTGTTACTAACCAAAAACAACCAAGCTCTTCATTTGTGAACTAGTTAGCTACCAACATCGCAATCATTCAATCAATTACTGTTCAGAGAAGTCCGTGGATACCCTGTCCATTCGTCCATCGCGAAGAGGATGAAGGTGGCTTGTTGGAGGTAAGTCGCGCTGGCCACAAAATTAAGAACCGTAACTCAGAAAAGAGAAAGCCAGACCGGAAGTGGAAGATGGCAAGTGGTGGCGGTGCCGAAGCCGTAAAGCCACGAAACCCCGCAGCGACCCTAGCGGACAAATGCCAGGATCGATACGTGAGAAATACGGCAGGAGGAGGAGGAGGAAAGGCGAGGGAGGAGGAGGGTGCGAGGCATCATGGGAAGACATGGACGCAGAAATGCCGTTGACCGAAAAGACTGGAAGCTATGTAAACTTCACAATTACGGTGTTTTCAATGAAAGCTCGTGATTTCTTTGATAATCATCCCCCCTGATGAGTGAGAGCGAGGCTGGGAGCACTGAGTGTTGTGGACACAACGAGGCGGCAAAGCTCTCGGCAGCTGGCGCTCGAGGAATTTTAGGCAGACAGCATGCACGGTGAGAGAAAAAAAGGATAGATAAGTAATGGTAAGAAATACATTGACAAGCTCACAGGTTGAGGTGTACATGGGATGATACAAAACAGAGGCGATCACACACACACACACACACACACACACACACACACACACACACACACACACACACACACACACACACACACACACACACACACACACAATCAAACTACTCTTAAGATACCACATAGATAAAGATCGCAAGAAGAGGAAAAAAAAAAAACTAAAGGAGAAAGGGTGGAACTGAAGAATGATTACAGTAAAAAGACCACTTACCATGTCTTTAAATTTTCAAAAATACGAATACCATTAAGAAATCATTAAAAGCAGATGTAAACCGCTACCATAAAAGCTGAACCACCACAAATTTGAAAACTTTAAGACAGAAACAAATATTCACATCATGGACACGAGCATATTAGTGCAGTTGCATGCACGGTCAAGCCTTTTGGTCTGATTTCCCCTTCCCATCACGCCAAGCATTATCTTTGCGTTCCGGAAATATCCAGTAAATGCACGTAAGCACTTGTAAATTGGTTCTTGGGTTTCACGTAGGACACACGTGACACAAAGACAAGCGATCATCCCATCATTACTGGTGATTTACAGCAGCATTGGTCCTGATTGTCCTGTCAATAGCAGTCGCCAGCAAGATGTATGTACCCAGGCGTTAAGTCTGGGCTTCTTTCACGAGCGTTGGCCAAGCACTGAAGGCTTTGGGTCCAAGCTGAACAGATCCTCTTGTAGTACTACAGCATCGCCAAAAAAAAAAAAAAAAAAAAAAAAAGAGAGAAATCAATCGTGTTCTCACTTCTGTCCCTCTCTCCGTCGTCGCTCGGCGATGATACCATCATCGCAAAACCGGCTTCTTGATGCCAAACCCGGAGACCACCCGGAGGATGAACACCCGTGCATCGCGCGTCCTGACTGACAAACCAACTGGCCATCAGCTAAGCTAGCAGATCGTCCAAAAACCTCCACTTCACTCGAGCTTTTTTTTTTTTCCCACCCACCCCACCACCGTCCTCCGATCTAAGCTCGCACGCGATTGATTGAACGAACTCGCTTGCCTTTGATAGCTCGCGTCTGATTGGACGAATCGATTTGTGGTCTCTGCAGGCAGGAGGCGCTTTGGTGGAATGGAAGGAGTCCAAAGGAGAGAGGAGAGTACTGCTGTCGCAGTGGCAGCGGATGATAGCGATTGCTGCAGCCACGGCATTTGCAGGATGCTGCGGCACTGTTCGCAGGATCGTAATCAATTTTATAATAAGTCTAATAACCACCGAGTGCGTCGAGTGCCTGCTCTTTACGAACAAGGAGAGTGCGAACGGGAATTTAATCGCCACCGTATCGAGACCCCCAAACAAAAACAAAAACACTACAGGGACATCTTTCTGCGTCATGGATCCCAGCAAGACCCTCCCTCTACCTTACCCATCACCCACTTTCTCAAAAAGTGAAGATTTCGTTACTTCGGGGAGTTTTACAAGACCGAATTATTTCACCCGTGTCAAAAGGAGGATCATTGTGTTCATCAACTGAGTTTCAGTTTAAAAGGAATGGCGTGATGGAAGCGTAGGAGTTGGAGGTACGAAGATGCAAAGGAGGAAATAGTACCTTGTGTTTTTCGTCTTTGATGTATAGAAAAAGGAAGGATTCAATTGTTCGAGCAATCTGGAAGCCTTTCAGGAGAAAGAAATCATATTCTCGTTTTGACAGATTAACCTTGGATGTTCCTGACAAAGAAGGAAGGAGGGATTGATGGTCGCGGCACATCTGGCGACTACATCAAAGAGCAGCCACACAGTATGACTCGCCCGTAGATATGGCTTCAACGGATGTGACAGTGGGGCAGATATCGGGAGCAGAAGGGTCTGGTCTCAAAGTCGTTGTAAGATGAAACCTTTCGTTACTTAATGTCGTCGAGGCTTCGATCAGGATGTAATGCGTTTCCGAGAGATGGTCGAGGACATTGAAGAAACTATCATCAGTCCAAGCATGCACCGGGTTGCCTGTAGCAACGACAAGTACTTGACAGTGTTTACCAAGCTGCGTCCGCCGGAGGGCGATGACTGTGTCATCAAAAAAATCTACCCCTGTTCGGAGAGGGCGATGTCATTCGACGATTTGTTGCCCCTGCTCCGAGGCATGTTATCATGAACAAAATCACACCAAAAGTTCTCACCTGCTTGAGTTTGATCTCTCCCACCGTGAGTCTGCCTCCGCTTCGACCTTCTCTCCCTTCAGCGTCTTCAGCAGCTGCTTCGGTCGACATGTGGAGAGAACCTCTCTTTCCACTTTCCATGAACACGGTCATCTTGGTTGTGGAGACCTAAACAAGGCCGTGATCTTCTTCCTGATATGTTTGCTACCCTACGTGGCAGGGTTCAACTTCAGCGTGAGGGTCCTTGCACTTCAGCAATGTGACCCCAAGTTCCTGGCTGACCTCAGCAGCGCCATGGACAACGCTACGGAGACGCTACGACAACGAAGGGTCGCGCGGGAGGTTAACTTCTCCTTCGAAGTGGAACAGAACTGCTTGGGTCAACCGCCGTCACCCTCACTGCTGGCCAAAGTGTTCGAGCAGGTCACCGGGGAGGTCACGGTGGGCGTGGTCTCATACGATCTTCAGTCGACCTTTGCCGTCCTGGCCGACCTGTTCAAGAGCCCGTACATCGTCGCCAACACCTACACCTCCAGCGACGTCAGCAGCTTCGCCTTCTCGCTACATCCGGGTATCCAGCAGACGTCTCGTCTCCTGAGGACGATCCTGACGGAGTTCCAATGGCAGGAAGTGACGTTCATCACGAGCGAGAGCGCTCGCTGGCTGGCCCTGACCAACGAGGCCTACATCCACCTGGCGTCGAGCGGCTTTCGTGTCAAAGGGAGGTCAATCTTGCCGTTGCAGTTCTCAGGAAATAACTCGCGGTTCGCTCTGCAGAGTGTTCTCCCCTCCACGAAAGGTAAGACTGAAGATGGTGGGCAGGGAAAGGGGTCGGTGGGAACCTCGATAGCTCCGTTAAGATTGATTAAAAGAAGAAATAAAAATGAAGAGATTGAAACATGAAAATGTGGTCTTAGGAGACACTGTTTAATCTTTCTTTGTTCTTACATTGTTTTGCTCAAAGGAACTGTTCTAAAATTAGATATTTGTGAAGAGAGAGAAAGAAAAGGAGAGAACAGTCTAAAAGTCATTGAAACTATTTTAGAAAAGGGAAAGGAGGAAGGATGTAGCTCTTTCGAATAAACGCAAAGCACACGTGCACACGACTCTGTCTGTCTCTCTCTCTCTCACACAAGGAGAGAGAATTGTGAGAATAAGAGATGAACAGAAAAGGAAAGATGAAAGAATAAAAGAGAGTGAACAGGAAAAACAGACAAATACACTACCTGCACATATACACACTTCACACACACACACACACACGAATGCACACAGAAAGAGAGAAGAAAGTGTTAGAGATGCCAGCATGCTACAAGTCTGTCGATATGTCTTCACCAAGAGTCGCCTCCAACAGTATGTAATATGTTTTTCACAGACGCCCTATTTTTTCTTTCCTTTTTTCCTTCACAACATCTGGTAAATCGAAGCGGCGAATGTCTCCCTCACACGCGTTTACGGAGCGATCGAGCAGAAACATAAAATTAGAAAAAGTAAAAGCTTTCGATTAGATTATTCCTTGGCTGTCAAGAGCCTCGTGAATATCCAACCTACGCGACCTTTCCCATCGGCACCTCCACACATGACTCACTCACCCATCGATTCTTTTATTTCCCTTGAGAAGCGAAAGAAAAAGTCTATTTCTTATCTGAGTTCCAGTAATGGCACCGCAGATTTACATTTCGCAAATGCCGACGAGAGACTTTTTTTTTTTTTTGGCCTCCTCCTCGTCATCGTCGTCGACTAGATAATGAATTTGCAATGAAAAAATTTTCGATATAATTTCTAAAGGAATGGAATTATACGCGCCTACATATGTATATAAATATGTCTGTGTGTGTGAGTATATGTTTATGCGTGTGTTGTGCATGTATATCTGTCCGTGCCTCTGTATCAACGTATGCATGCATATATATGCGTTGTTTGTATGTATGTGTGTCTGCGTGCGAGCTCACGCGAAACCGTTTTCATCTTCAGAGCACAAGAAAAATAACAATCCCAGCGAAATACATTCCTTGTTTGGTTAGTCGATCCTGATTGATTGATTGATTGATTGATTGATTGATTGATTGATTCCAAAGTATAAAAATACTTGACGACTGTAACATGCGTCAGTAGTGGAAGGCGGAAGATATATGTCACTAGATGACAAGGATGTCTCAACAAGACCAGATGATGACACAAGACCTGGAAGGACAGGTCAGGTGAGGGTGAGACAGCCCACGCAAGCTCAGGGCAATCTCTCTAGCAGATTCCTTTTCTCTAATTTCAGGTCAAGACCCTGTAACACGGATAACCCCATGTATAAACATCTCTCCGGTTCGTATCCCGCGGTTTCAGTCTTGACAGAACAATTAGGGAAGGTTGTTGGCACAACCGCCTCACCCCTTCCTCTGTCCATTACAACAAATAGTTTTTAGTTGTTTCATGAGTAATGTGTGTGAGAGAGAGAGAGACTGAGCCTGTAGGGTCCTGTTAACCAAGAATAATAACCGACAACAACAATGGCTTGACGGTTGCCACTTTTACAGCTCTGACGTAATCATGGCCGTCCAGCAATGGCGCTCGCTGCATTACGACCGTTGGTAATTGCGTGCTGTCAGCGTGAAATGACAAACTAATCAGCGGGCGATGTTGTGGCGGCAAGTGAAGGCTGTCATCCATTGGAGGACTGCAATAAACAAACTTGCCGCCACGTTCCGCCAGGTCAGTTTCAAAGCTGTCGAGAGGTCAGGGCTTGGGGTCAACGGACGAGAGTTCATTGTGCTTCATTGCGACCTCATGATGGGAGATGCTTACAGAGCAGGTTTCTTTTTGACCAAGACATTCAAACAACAAAATTTGCAATGAATTAAGTGTAGCCAAACAATCCTTCATTTTTTTTGGAACCCAAAGTGCCTGAAACAATATCTTATAAGGAGTGTCCATTGAATTTTCTTAATTTTAATAAGTATCTACAATAAAATTCAATCATAAATAAAAACCAATAATGATGATGATACTTTATCTTACGACTTCAGCAGTTCCTTCTCTGTGTTAGCAAGAAGAAAACTTGTCTCAAACAACTTTATTTGATCCCAAGAATGCAGTGCAATTAAGCCATTGTAACAAACAGTTATTACAAACTTTCAATCAAGAAGAAAATCCACGAGAGGAATTAGAAAATGTATAAAATTCACTTGTTCCTTGTACGGATAATTCTACAAGTAGTTTCTTCAACATGGAGCAAATGAAACATGCTTCTTACAAAAAAAAAAAGAGATTGCTGAGAAAAAATGGAGCGATTTGGGTTAGGCGGAAAGATAATTTAGCGGCAACGCGGACAGGAGAGAGAAAGGGAGAAAGAAAAAAAAAGAAAGAATAAAAGCAAGCGAGTGGAGTGTGTTGGAGGAGATAGTCTACCCCTATCGGTGAGGGAACGGTGCCCTCCGTGGCACATAATCTTCATCAGACCTTCACATCCTCCCCAATACTTCATCTCGCTGCTGCAGCTTTTATACCCCACTTCTCCTTTCTGTTCTTTGACCTTTCGATCCAGGGTCACGCATATTCTCTGCCCACGAGAACATGGCCGATCTGATGACGAAAGAAAAAAAAAATATCAAAGAAAAGGAAAAAAAAAATCATAGTTTTCGGCTTCAGATTTCAATGCTTACATTTGTGATCAAGGTCTGGGTGTGAAACGACACACCAACACCAACACCAGCGCCAGCACCACGGACGCAGGAGTTAAGCGATTGATGTATGCATGGAGAAGGAAACTCGATGAAGAAGGTGAAAAATATTGTCGGAGGAAAAAATCAATAGGAAACAGATAATTTTCAAACTGCTGCAGCGTTCAAAAATGGGGTTAATAAAATATAAATGCCGCCTACATTGGAATGCAAGCCGGAGAAAGTTTTAAAAGTTACATGAACGAAAATAAGCAACAGATGCGAAGAAAAATGTTGGCATTTCAAAAGTGGGGTGTCTTTAAACAAAGTGCTACCCCCTTCTAGCTCTTAAAGGATGAATTTGAGAAGAAACTAGAAAAATTGGTAAGAAAAATGTCTGTTTTGTTTTTTGTTTCAATTTTTTGCTTGTTATCTTTAAAGCATCAGCATTCTTTAAAATAATGTGTAAAGAAAAAAAAGAGAGAGAGAAACGGCTCTGACGGCAGAGAAAGGAATTATTTGAAACCTAGACAACCCTGCAGAGCCTATACTCCTCCCACAAAAAAGAAAGAAAACACATTAGTCTCCTCTGTCCCAAAAAAGAAAGATAAATAATGTCTCCCCCACAAAAGTTTTTCGTGTAGCTTGTCGCGTTCGTTCGTGCGTGAGAGAGAGAAAGAGAAAGAAAGAAAGGAAGGAAGAGAGTGGGCATACGTGTCATGTGTATGATGGTATGCGTGGGTGTTTGTAGGCAACCAAGATGAGGTGTAATCATATTCTGGTACCCTTTATTATAGGGGTAATGTGACCATAAATTTTGGGAAGTGGAAGCATGGAACCTCTAGGAAAACTTTGAAAAGGGAAGGTGAGAATGTTTATGTCGCCCAGACTCACACACAAACACTAGAGCTGTACAGAGTGGGCAGGTCATGCTACATACATAAATAAACAGAAGAATGAGGTTCAAAGCATCGATATGAAAGAGAAAGAATTGGGAGAACAAGAGAACAATGACAATTCCGAAGAGTGTCGAACTTCTAAGTTTGACTTCAACCAATCAGCTTATGATGTTTATTTTCTCGCCTTTCGAACACGTATGTGTGTATTCTTGTGAGTTTATGTGCAGGTGCGAGCATGTATGTGTGCATATTTCTAAAAAATACTCTGATCTTCTTTCCCAATTCTCTCTCAAGGCGGTCCGGTGGCGTAACGTTACCACCTGTCACCAATACAGCGAAGGTCGGCTGTCCTGAGTTCAAATCTCGTCTCGGGCACGTTATTTTTTTCTCTGTTGGCATCAGTTTACAGGGCTGGCTGCCTTGCTGTGATATAGCCTTCGTTGCTGGCTCGGAGTAAAACACCAATCCCAATCCCTATTCTCATCATTCTTCTTTTGTTCATCTCAAACTTACTCCATCACCAGTTTCACAGTTTCAGATAAAAGCTGCACTCGACAATCGTTCATTCGCTGCAGCATCCAGCATCAAGGCAACCGTTTGAGATAAGAAGAGACAAGTGACTGTTAGGAATGAACAGCGGTCGCAACCTTTTCTCGATGCTTGTTTGCCTCTGTCTCTGTCAAGCACTCTCTAGACATCTGTCTCAATATTTATTACATTAATTTATGGTGGGTTATTTTTTGTGCTGTTTATCTGCATGTTGGTGTGTATGTGTGCATTTGATCATCATCAGCAGCAGCATCTGTTAATGATTGTTCGTCTAGCTCCACCACTCCGTCAGTCTATCTGAGTCATCATCTTCCACACAACTTCCATAACAGAAGAGAGGGTCTATCTCTCGGAAATGTAGAGCTGTGAACTCTCTCTCTAGACAAAAACAACGTTGTTACCAGACAATTCCGCACCCAATGTTCGAGGGGGGAGATAATTAAAGGTTTCAAGAGAAGATGACTCTTGTCAATGCCCAACGAAGCAAGTGTTGCCGTCTCGTGCAGTGATGGATGCACCGAACTGACCGGTCTGAACCCAGCCAGAACCCAGACACTTCACCTGCAAATGGACTTGACAACACCCATCATTTCAGAGATTGTCCTGCCTCTACCATCGCCCCCGCCACCACCATTATTATGATGAACATCATCATTATTATCTTCTTCATCATCGCTGATCAGCTGCAGAAGATCAGCCTGCTGTGGAGGGCAGTTCGTAGGGAATCAGGGAATCAGGACAGGGTCAAACCAGATGAGATAATTGTTTCCTAGCCTGAAGCAGTCTACTTCTGCTTATCACTTATTACTTATCTTCACCTCTCAGCCAGAATTTTGAAACTCGGGCTTTTTCCGGGGCAAACACAGAGCCTCGCTCTCGTAAAATCCCGTGTAGCATGGCCGAGACTACACGACACAGGGATGGAGGTTAAAGGTCAGGAAGAGTCAAGCCGAGGGTTGGACCGCGGACACTTGTCGTGGATTCCCTTTCAGGGATGGCTGTCCACGCATTATGTCCCAGACTAATTACCACCCACACTTTGTCTTCAGGATTCATTAGCAGGCTTGCCTGCTCACACACACACACACAAACGCACGCGCCTAACAATAATGACCGCCACCATTCCCCGTCTCCGACCAGTTCTCTCGCACCCCACACACCCTCACCTCCACTTCCACGCACTGATCCCCTTTCCGCCACGTTGACACGGCAAACCATTACCTACCACTTATCATTAATCGCTTCCATGTCAGCTGAGTTTCTATCACCTTTCTCGCCGCGCGACGATCGATGACGCGCAGAGGTTGGTGCGAAAGAGAAGAGCGGCGCGAGCAAGGCTCACGAGATGGTCGGGCTCAAGCACCAGGCTCACCTCCCGGGACGCTGCTGTGATGTGTTTACTGTCTGAGGTGCTAATGTAAACATTGTTCCACCAGGGCTCCATTGTCCCCCTTCTCTCTTTCTCTTTTTTCTCTTTTTTTCTCTTTGTGTGTGTGTGAGTGTCATCAGGGGATGAGCCACTGAAAGTTGAGGCTGTGGCTTCGTTTCAGCGAATTTCCAGCAAGTGAAAGTATTTATCTCGGGAACAACTGTGCGTATTGTGGGGTAAAAGACCTGGATGCTCAGATCGTGGAGGAAACTGTAGTTAAGTATCGTGGAAACTCTATGCACGATTGAAAAAAGTAAAAAAAACAACAACAACAACAAACAAACAAAACAACAACAACAATAACAAAAACAACCAAACAAAAACAAAACAAACAATAAAAAAGTTCATCTTTTGGAGGAAACTGTAGTTAAGTATCGTGGAAACTCTATGAACGATTGAAAAAAGTAAAAAAAAACAACAACAAACAAACAAACAAAACAACAACAACAACAAAAACAACCAAACAAAAACAAAACAAACAATAAAAAAAGTTCATCTTTTGGGGACCATTACTATCAGACATTTTATGAACCCCCATTTGGACTTTCCGTGGGCTTCAGAACCTGGCGATATCATGGAGGCGCTTTACAGACAAAAGACTTTTTGTTTTCTTTTTTATTTTCGTTTGGATTGCGATTGTTTGAATCCTCGATAAAAGGTTTTGCTTGCCGGGTCTCTGGGGCGAGTCGGGATATCAGTAGCTGATGGTCGTGTGATAGCTGGACCCCAAGAACACAGCCAGGATCCGTGTTAGCATAACTTCGATTTGTAATACAGTACATCGGGAAACTGGTTCAACGTGTCAAGACAGTATTTGAGAATGACTCCAGTATAAGCAGCGGAAAGTAAGATTGAAAAAAATAATTAAAGATATGAGAAAGAATACTAAGGAAAATTAGATGGTCAGGAGCCTTTAGCTTCATACGAAGATTTGTTGTTGTTGTTGTTGTTGTTGTTGTTGTTGTTGTTGTTCCATGGTCTTAATTTCCACCTCTCCAGATTTCCCAACGTCTACCTGTCTACCCTTCAACATCTACCTATGCTCTGTTTACAACAATTAATTTATCCGTCCGGCTGTCTGTCTTCCTTCCTGACCTGTCTATCTGTCTATTATCTGTCCACTGTTTACTATCTATCTATCTGTCTGTCCTCGCCACTGTTATTTTTCTCCCATTCTCCTTCATACATCGATCACTGAACTCAATTCAGCTATCACTGTCCTGCCTTTTTATCACGTGGAATGCCGAATTATTGATCTAATCATTCATCGCGGGACAAATAAACACGCAAATAATGCCGGGTTTCAGATAAAATGATGAGTGCTGCTTCTAGCGAAAATTGAAAATCAACAGCTCGTCGGACAGGTGACTCAGAGGCAATTTTGCCGGAAGACATCGCCGTCCACTTCTGGTCCTACCGCAAGACACGGTCAGTGAGTCGTGCTCACTCCGCTCGCTGGCAGGTGCTCGTCGCCAGCAGGACAGGTCGCCTGCTTGTCCGCCATGGACGGTCCGTCAGCGAAGCAGGAAATAAATTGGATGTAGACAGGCGAATCCGTCAGACTGTATCCAATGGCTTCCTCGCCAAGGTTTTGTGGCAGGTGGAGAATAAATCACAGTCGGTGCAGAACGAACGATTTTTCTTGTCTGTCTGTCAAAGATGTTTTATTCTGTCAACAAGGATTCAGAAAATTTTACGTGCATGCTTGCTATGTATCCCAGTATAATATAAAATAAATTTTTATGCAGTATACAGAACGGAATTTTAACTTTCAAATTTCAAATTCGAAGGTCCTTTCAGTGATCTTTCCTGTCTAGTGTCATGAGCTCTCCGGTGGGTAACGGTTAGCGCCTGTCACTAAGACACTGAGGAGTAGTTGTCCTGGGTTCAGATCTCGTCTCAGACAAACTGTTCTTTCTTTGCATGTAGCATCTGTTTACAGGGCTGCCTGCCTTGCCGTGACCTAGCATATTCCCCTCCCATCACCCGACTAGTCTTCACATCCTGTCTGTAACCCGATTATTGTCTGACTGAGCTAACATTATTGCTATGGCCGACTTCCGTTGGGACTGAACGGTTAATTTATTTTTGCAATGATCTGATCCTGTTCCTAGCCTACTAGGTTGTAACAACTATTGTACAGGTAGGAAGGGCCTTTCTTAACCCAAATCTTAACCCTTTGACCCATGGGTTTCACGGTTCTTTGGTTTTGCAATAAAGAAATATATTCCAAAGTCGAAGAAATTCAGGCCTGGTCACGTGATAGCTGAAGGGTTTACAATGTTCATTTTAGCCCAGGGCTGTCATGAACCCGTTTGTCCAACCTCATGCCCCAGGTGCTGCCTGGCAGGTAACGGTTACAAAATATCGAATTCGAGGCTCGTCAAAGCCTCCCTCTAAGCAAGCATTTCATCGTGTAGCGGATAAAGCAAACATTCCTGGAAAAATAGGTCGGGTATCGCGTTTGATCTAATTCCACAAAAGCGAACAGAAAATGTTTCGAGATTTCATAAATAAACAAGACAATTATGATTTTACAGATCCGTTGGGTAAACACAGCTGTGGATGATTTCATGGTGTGAGGCTAGCAGACGCCATGACAGACGACTAGAATATATCATGTTTTCGTGAGCTGTTTTGTTTTCGATGGAAAATAAATTACTGTTTTGGTTTCATATTCCCCTCAGCTGCACCATTTTGTCAGAGTTAGTAAATTTGATTTTATGCAATTTCCTGTATTTTTTTTTTTTCGAGTGTTTATGCTTCTCTTAGCTAAACAACGCATGCGCAGTCTTTTCCCGAGAATTCCCAGTATGCCAGTCGGTCAGGTAGCCTCATTAATCAGTCGCTTATGAAACCGGAAATAGATCCTGTTCGGTAAACTTTATCCATTGGTGACGTAGCAAATAAACAGAGAGAAGAAAAATTAATAGTAGAAGAATAAAATTTGGCCGGAGAGTTGTAACCTTGCCACTGGGCAACAGACTGACCACAACTCACATAACAAGCCAATATCACACAATACCCTCAGGCCAAATCATGTAACATCACGAAGCCAGTGACGTATGAATTGCACCAAATGAACCTGATGCCCCCGCGTCTTCTGATTTCTGCGGCTGAACGGTGTTAATACAAACGGCTAATTTTTTTCTCCCCCGACAAACGTTGTTTCAATGCTCAAGCACGTGTCCATACCCGTCAGGTACAAACAGGCTTTGAAGAAAAATGACCCGTTATTTGTAGCCTTCCTTGGCATCGATCTCTCTCCCACCCGGTCCTCACCCTGGCGTCACATCAGGGGCTGATTATTAGTCAGTGGGCTGCTCTTTATGGATGTGTGTTTGAGTTGGGAGGAGGGGAGAGGCGTGGAGGAGAGAGGGTTTGAGCTCCGTGGAGGTTGTTCTACCCAGCAGTGTGATGGAAAGTGTATCCGCCAGCTCCATTCTCGGGTAGATGCAATATCTGACGGATCGCCGGATCCCCTTTCAATCCGAAGATCAAAGATACCGCATTAGCGCAATGAGGAATGAAGAATCAAAGTAGAAACAAAATTACTTCTGCGGATGTGATTGTGTGCGTGCGTGTCGGTATGTGTGTATTAGTGCATATGTACTTGCGTATGTAGGTGAATTTATGCATGTATGTGTGTATGCTTGTAAGTGTTTATTATAAGTATATATATATATGTCAATTACAAACTAGTTGAAGATGACTTGTTTTCTACACCGAGTTCTTCTCTCTGGTCTCCATCTGGCTTCGTCTTCATCCTGCGTTCTTCTCAAGCGAAACTGGTCATCGTTACATTGTGTGCTGTTGTGTCATACCACCCTTCATTTTTATGTTTTGTTTCTTCATTGGCCACTTATTTGCTCTTTCTCTGCAGATCACTGAGCTCGTCTGTTTGACAGGAAGCCAGCTCTACAACTGAACTCTTATTATTGTAAGGTCCTTCTGTTTCTGGAAAAATGTTTGATACGAATACGCTGATTATTTTTTGTGTGTTATTATTATTACTCCATCCTACCCCCATCTTTGTACTTGTCTCTACCACTCTTTTATATTGATTGTAATGTACATTTCTCCTGTCTCGGCAGGGTCCTCTCCTCTTTACATCATCAATAATATTTTTTTCGGCTGCACATCCGGTTTGAGCGGATGCTTGCGTTGAATTCCGCCGGAACTCAGTTTTTAACATTACTGAATTTGTTTGAATTTTTTTTTTTCGCACACCACACCAGACCAGACCAGACTAGTCTAGTCTTTGTTTCATGAAGAATTATTATTCCTTCATCTACCGTTGTTGTTAGAGATGATACAAGCCGTATATGACGAACACATCTGAACTTACTGCAGTAGTGTGTGACAGTAGTGTCGTGTTTTATAGGTATCTTGTAGTAGAGTGATTCAAGTGTTTTTTTTTTAAATTGCAGTCTTCAATGGTTCAAGAGTTATATAACTCCAGACTTGTTCTATTTATATTTCAAGTTTGAAAATGAAAAACTAAGCAGGAAACGGAAATGGATTCTGAAAAAAAAAACCATGAACCTGGCATTAAGAGATGCTATTTTCATAAATGAAGTCCATGAAGAGATGGCGAAGTAGCTAGATGGAGGCTGAAAAAAGTAAAAATAATTTATCCCAAAAATTTAGAAAATGTGGGGTGAAGGCCTCTTATCGTGCGGTGAGTGCTTTTATAATGTAGTGAGCGACTGATTGCCAAGGAACCAGCGGTAACATGATTAGGAGTAGTGTTGTTGTTGTTGTTGTTGTTGACTAGTTGTTGCCGCTGTGTTTATTACACACGTTATTTTAAAAGTAAGAAAAGTCTTTCACATATTTTTGAAAAAATGTATTGATTTCAAATGATAGACACACAGACAAGAAGAAAGAGAGAAGGAAAGAGGGCGGTGAATCGCACGGAGAACTATTTAGTCTGTCGCAGTCTGTCCTGTTCACGTCTTCACCTCCTTTTACAGTTTGTTTCTTTCCTGTCTTTTGGGTTTTTTCTTGTGTTTCATTCATCCTCCGGGTGTGCTCCGAGCGTGGTGTTGATTGTGCGTGTGTCAAGGTGCAGTTGATGCCTACAGATGCTATCAGAATGGATGTGTTTGTGTCATTCGTTCGTGAGTGCGAGTGTGTGCGTGCAAGCGCGCGCGAGTATGTGCTTAATGTGTTTGTAATAATGATGTATGCGTGTGCAGGCGGAAAGCACTTTGAGTTTGGCTTTGATGCTGAGGAAGGCCATTAGACAAATGCACTGCATCATCATCATCATCATCATCATCATCATCATCATCATCATCATCATCATCATCATCATCATCATCATCATCATCATCATCATCATCATCATCATCATCATCATCTAGTAAAATAAACCAAAGGAGATGATTATTAATATGTTGTTTATATCTAGTGCTTTCTGTGCTGTATATTTGGCATATATATATACTTACACATACACCGACATATAAGTTCATGTATGTATACATGTAATAGAAGAGAAAGACGGTGAGAAAAAAAAGAGATGGGGAGTTTGAGAGAGACAGAGAGGTTTGACTAAAATAAACAAGGTGGGGAGTTATTGCTGCAGCAAAACTTTGCAGCACGTGAAAGGTTTCTCCCGACAGGCACGGAGCTAGACAATTCTCGAGAGGTTTCTGCTCGCCCACGCTTCCTTTCCGCTTGTTTTACGAATAAATCCTCTCCAGGACACCAGGTCCACACGTGACGGACGACCCTTCCCCCTCCCTGCAACTGTTTGTCAACAAGGCCGTAACCTTGTAATACCCGTTTGTTTGTGTGTCTGCTTTTCTCAAGCATTGCTTGCTATTCTTCGTCTTTTTTTTTTCTTTCTCTCTCTCTCTCAAAAAATGGAGCCGAATAAATGCTTTTTTCAACAACATTCGATACAAAATGTTCCTCACTGTAATGTATTAACAACAAAATAAGTTTCTTCTGTCTATTTTTGTCTAGACAGAAGATGTTAGACCGTTTTGGAGAGAGCATATTAATGTCGTCACCAATACAGAAACAATTAACGTACTTCCGCTAATACGTTACGAGAGTGGTCTCCCATTTTCAAAGAGGGCGAAGAGAGTTACCGCACTTAGCTACAGGATGGTTTCGTAAAGAATTTACCTACTTACGACACATATCAATGATAACACTTTATACATCCTTGAAGACATGGTATGGAGTGCTGGAACCATGACTACACGCGACACCACGTGATGTTTACTTTAATCGACTTAATAAAAACAACTGACCGCTTGATAACGAATTGTTTCTACTAATGCTTAAAAATAAGATTTCTAAATATTTTCGACAGTAGTATTCGGTAAACATGCCATTACCTGTCTTAGAGACCTGGATTACCAAAACATCGCGCAATAACACCACGATGTTTTCAAACCTCGGCAACTCTGAAACAACGCGTGAAGAAATTTTACACGAGTGAAGCACGCGGGGAAGCATGGGGGATGGGGAAAGGGGGAAAGTTTAGGTGCAGCAGCTAGTGAAGTTGCCGATCTGCTGCTGCTGCTGCAAGTGACAGAATACACAGTTCTGGCTCTTGTTAGCGTTCGGACTGAACGTGATCAAATTTCTTCTCAACCACGTTTCCACAGCAACCGCTGCGTTTCCGACATCGATTGTAACTCACGGACCGCATAGGAATCGAGTTCGGTCCGACAGATTTTTTTTTTCTCGTGTTCATAGTTATGGCGGCTTTACTCTCTAGTATTTCCTGCAAGTCTATACACTAGGTATTCGTTTCTCAATCTTTTATTTTGTCTTCATTCTGTTTCAATCTAGGGTTTGAAACTTTGAACTTTCTTTCTCTGAGCAATCTTCTGGCTCTCATTACTTTTTCTACATCTCCTACTTCTCTTATACAGGTTGTTACAGAAGATGTTTTTTTTCTGCACCCTTTCACCTTAGATTTGCCGTGTTTTAGTATCATGTTTCTTTCTCAATATATGATCAAGTACCGACCTCATATAACTCACAATCGAAAGCAGACTAAAAATTTTACTGTCCTTCTTTTCTTTGTCTCACATTAATTTGTTGTGATGTTATATACGAACTGAAAAGAAATGTATGTGGTTATTATTATTATTATTATTATTATTATTATTATTATTATTATTATTATTATTATTATTATTATTATTATTATTATTATTATTATTATTATTATTATTATTCATTATTATCATCAATCATCATCATAATAATAGGAGGAGGAGGAAGAAGCCGATTCGCAGCTCAATTTCTTACTTTAACAGCAGATTCGTTAAGCATTACAAAAGCGCAACGTGCACAAACATACAAAGAAAAAAGTCAAAATGAAGAAAGCATAAATTTCTAGACTAAAAAAAGAAACAAATAAACAATGAAGCAACAACACGACATTAAGTGTTCGGAGCAAACGCTTGCATAGCAATGGGGATTATACAGGACTATGGTTTACATGGGCAGAGAAAGAGGGAGTGTGAGAGAGAGAAAGCGAGAGAAGATGCTGCTCTCAAAAAAAAAAAAACTTAGGACTGAAATGACTTTTATCTGACCATAAACCGAGAACCTATGGTACTAATCTGGACTAGTGTTATCCCAATTATAAACTGTCGAACAATCTTACAAGAATAACATTGACAGTGTCAGGGTAGTGCTAACTTTATACTGTCCTTACCCTAAGTAAACTGCCCTCAACCTCAACCTTACCCTAACACTTATCCTAGAGCAATGAAGATAAGACTACTTTTCCCTGACACCGCTTCTATTGATCATGACTTGCATGTCCTTATGAAGGAGGCGGGAATGCAGTTCATTAGAGTGATTGGAGAAATGGATTTCATGATTATCTACGAGGAATCCAGCTGTCTGACATTCTGCAGCTGTCTGACGTCATGCAGCTGTCTGACAAAATCCAGCTGTCCGACAGGGTTTTGTCACGTGCTTGCCATTTGTGAACCCGCTGCAGGCCAAATATTTTGTGCAACCATCAATTTAAAAAATTGATGGCAGCCAGGGTGTGTTTATATCCGCGCCAACGACAGCTGCGACTGGCACAGTGCTCGGGTCAGAAGGATGTCGACAACCAAAGAAGCTTTACGATATTCCTCCGCTGACATTTCTATGAACTTCTTTTTTTCTGCTGGGAAATCAAACTTAGGGCAGATACAAACATACCTGGGAGGCCATTGATCGCGCTAATATAGTGTTAGTGATCCTGAACTTCTTTTTCTTACTCTCTGTCTCAAAAAAAAAAAAAAAAGGATGCAGAGGCGTTTGAGGGCTTTTAGCAGCGGTGCATGCGAAGGTAAACTATGGGATGGCATGATAAATATAGAGGGGGATGGGGAGGGATGATTGTAATTCAGCTGCGAAGTTCAAACATTGCGACTGCGTGTCGTTGATGGTGGGGGAGGATTTAATTTGACAGACGATGCTGGTGGCAGGGAGCCAGCCGACAGACTAGCCGACAGACCTGCTGACAGACTAGCCGACCGACCAGCCGACAGACTAGCCGACAGACCAGCTGACAGAACAGCCGACAGAATAGCTGACAGAACAGCCGACAGACCAGCCGACAGAACAAATGACAGACTAGCCGACAGAACAGCTGACAGACAGCCGACAGAACAGACAGACTAGCCGACAGAACAGCTGACAGAACAGCCGACAGACTAGCCGACAGACCAGCTGACAGACCAGCTGACAGAACCGAGCCAGACAGATAGTAGGATTTGATGATGATGAATGATGATGATGATGACAACGAAAGTTTTGATCATGAACATACCAAACCTTTTGGAGTTCACGTGTGAACACACTGAGATTGCTCTCCCTTACATGCGAACACGCCTGGCTAATAAAGTCCACGTATGATCTGAATTATTCTTCATGTGTGAACACGACTGGCTAGATAAGACCCACGTGTGAACACCTGTTGTTGTTCCGCTTCACTGATGAAAGGTAGATCTCTCTGGTAATTAAAACTAATTTGATTTGTGTCGTGAAAACCACTACATGGGTATTCCGGGTGGTAAGGCCAGTAGGTTCCGTGACCAGTACCAGTTGGTGTGCAGCTTCTTGTTTTGCTCCTTAACTTCTTGTTTGTTTACAATGCAGAGATTTTAATCTTTCAGTACACAACTAACAAAACATTTCTAACGATCTTCTTCCATTTTATTACGCAACAAAAATTACAACTAAATTAAACATGAATGATTTGTGTAAATAACAAAAATAAAAAGTGAGGGATTGGATTATTCGACCCACGAACTTCCTGACCTCTCCTTGAGGGTGGTTCCATTACATTCACCTTCCCGAGGTCTATGGCGACAAATGCGGGAATCAATTCTGAGACAAAACGACCAACGACAGGCGGGAATTGTCGCTGTTGTTGCTGTCGTGCCGTCGCTGCTGGCTGTGGGTGGTCAGGGCGGTGTCGTGACTGGCAGCACCTCCCTGGGAAGCATCCCCCATGCTCGTGGGCAGGTCACGCTCCTCTCCTGGCGTCTCTGTGTTTTGAGAAGAAAAAAGTTACAGTTGCTTCTCTATCGACTGCTTCCTCAATCTAAGGACAGCCTCTCTCTGACCTTCCCTAACCCTAACCCTGACCCTGTCACCTGAAGATACTCTGAACCCACTTCACGTCACAGAGTCAATAAGATCGTTTTCTTTTCAAAATGGTTGTTCAGTTCCCTCGTTTTTCTCTTTCCTTGAAACTCATTGCACGAGGACTCGGGGTCGGGGATGGAGTGGAGGGGTCAAGCGGCGGCACAGCTGTGGGGATCATTGACAGTGTGCTTGTAGTTCCTTAGAGTTTGTCCTCCGCGATTGGCTGAATTGGCGGAAGGAAGACGGAGAAGAGAAAGGCTAGAACAGACTCAAAGACATGTAAAAAGATCCATTTCTCTCTCTCTCTCTCTCTCTCTCTCTCTCTTAAAAGCTTCCTCTTTCTTACTCACTTTCTTTCCCTCTTCCTCTTTTCTCTTCTCTCTCTCTCTCTCTGTCTCTCCCGAGATGCAGCTCAGTTTCCCGCCAACTAACGTCCCACGTCCGTCCAAGTGCCCAGTCTACGTCCCGCCCTTGTCTCGGCAATCAGTTCGTTCCCGACACAAACCGCCACTCCACGGTCGCCCGAGTACCGGTCGTTGAGGCAACGCTGCGGTTGTAGAGAGTTCCCCCATGGGAGATAACCAACGTTTTGCAAACAATCCAATCCGACTGCCCGAGCTCACATTTCTCCTTAAACGAGACACGCGAAGGACAAGATGGGCATCGGTTTCGGAACTTGTCCTTCTTGGGGGAGAGACAGGTCGAAGGTTCGTGACGTGTCTGTATTTCCTTGGCGCTGTAAACAAAGTTTACACTCCCCATTCCCCTCCCCCACGCTTCCCCAGAGGTATTCTACTGTTTGTGACATAATTGCTCAGACTACGATGTTCATGGCCAACGGTAATCTATCCTAGGGTAAAATTGTTTAGTGTGTGTGTGTGTGTGTGACCTCTGACCTTGTCGCAGCTGCTGTATTTTCACAACGAGGCCATAGCGAGGTCCTAACGAGCACCCACGATGGTGGCGGTCTCAGTAATGTCAGCAAGACTATTTCTCTAATGACACGAGTCTAAGTAGCCGCCCTGATGATGCCAGCGCTCCTGATAATGCCAAGAAAACCGTTTCTCCACTGACTCGAGTCTAAGTAGTGGCTTAGACACCAAGAGGAAGCCCCGGAAATGTCGCTGGTGGCTGACATTACCATCCACCAAGTGGATCTTGCTGACATTTGTTTCCTTTCTTGCGAGTCTCGTCGATAGCGGTAACGAAGGGGAAAGATACTCTTCCAGGAGATAGGTATTTGTAAAACATAAGCCCCAGAAATTCATTCCAGGATAATAAGGAACTACTCGAGATGAAAATAACTTATACACATGCAAACTCGATTTTGGTAAGTTGATTCTGTTTAGTGCAATAAGGTGATGAAAGCTGCGGATAGTCAGACAAGCTTCCGAGTCTGATGGTCGTGAAGAGAGATGCTTAGTATTTTACTATATTTTACCATCATTATACAGGAGGGTGGTAAGGAGACAGGGGGAAGAAATTCTTTGATATTATTGAAAATGTCTGTGAAAGATAAATTTATTGATATTCAAGGAAAAGAAAACTGTTGTTGTGAAATGGCAAGGTGGGTTAAATAATATATACAGGCGAATATTAGAAATAGTTTACGATAAGAATTTCAGATTTCAGACGAACAGTTTACTCAGTTTACTTACTTAATCGAGTCTAAAACACATCTGCGCGCCGGTTGTCTGAGGTCACCGTGTTCTGTGTTCTTTCGCGAAAGAAAACAAATTGAGTCGAACACGTGACGTAGGAGAATCCTTTTGACAAGACATTGCCATGCTAGAGTTGTCCTCTCTGTCGCTGCACTGATGTTTGAAACTGTATCCATGATACCAGCGTTCGGATGACTGCTCTCCGGTATCGAATGTCAGCTTTTGCTCTGGGTGGTTTGATGACGTCACCCGACATGGAAGAATTCTCGTACCTCGCGAGAGTTGTACGAGACCCTGATGAGTGTTTGGTTACACGGAAGTCTGAGTGGAAACGATTCAGAAAGTCAGTGTGTATCAATTAAGACTAGGCTATTTGTTTAATTTATTATTTTCGAGCAGGTGGAGGGAGAAAGAAGTGTCTTTCTTTCCACGCGCATGCAAGGGCGCGAGGGCTAAATTCCAGTGCACACTCCTAGTGCTCAGCGCGTGAGTATTTAGTGGAGGGCTTCCCGTGATCATCACAGAGTCACGCCTGGAATTAAGCTGACACTTGGAAAAATCGACCACAATATCCCTCCACCCCTGCCCACCCTACCCTATCCCCATCCCCATCCCCATCCCATCCCATCAAGCCAGGCCTGGTCAGCGCGTGCTGTAAAGCAGGCCAGGACTTAGGCCAATAGAGCAGGCAATCGCATCAGATCTCTGGCACCAAAATAAGGCTTTTAATTTAGCTTTTTCCCTTTCATTGTTATTTTTTTTTCTTCCCATCTCTCTCTTGCTCTTTTCCTTGCTTTTCTTTCATTCCAGCTCCCAATTTCTTTCTTTTTTTATTTCATATTTTAGCGACAGTAGCCTGACCTGCAGTAATGCTTCACTGATTCCTGTGAAGGAGAAGTAAGTCCAACTTCAAACGGATACTCTGATGAATTTAGCACACCAAGGTTATCTACCGCTTAATTCCGAGAGTTTTTAATTTAGAGTCTCTGAGGTCTCTACTGCTTAATTTCAACCGCTGTAGGTCAACGGGCATTGATGACTATAAGCGACGGACCAGGCAACGGGAGGATGAGGTGGAGGGATCGTAAAAAATTATATGACTTCTGTCCACGGAAAATTCTTATCTTCAAGTGTCTGCTCAAGTAAGCGAAGCCACTTCCTGTTTCCAAGATGACACGTGTCTGGTAATCTCACGTGACTGTCCACTCCATCCTTGGCTTCCTTTGCGAACAGATGGCTGCCCCTCAGTTAGCCCGGACGTGACGTAACTATTGTTCGCGCATCCGCTGTCCATGATCACTATAGACTTCGGGATGGGTGGGTTGGGAGGATGGAGGGGCTTTTTTCAAGACAAGTCTCCGAACCTTGATCCACCCCGAGAGAGACAACTCTCTTTTCCTTCCTCAGCCTCAGGCTTCCATCTCCCTTCCAGCGGGAGCGACTTTCTTTTGTACACGACACAGCTGGACTCAGTTGCTTAACGAAGCAGCAGCTGACAGTCAGCACGAGCTGGTCACGTGACAGACCCCTCGGCGCTCGGTGTCCGAAAGATGATGATGTCCTGTTGCCAGAGCAAGCGCTTTGGTCATCCCGCAGAGAAAGGAAATATTCTTTCTCTCTCTCTAGGCAGAGATATATCTTGAGGCGTTAATTTAAAACTCGTCCTTCATGGTTCAGTTCACAAACTCCATTCAAAGAAACAAATTCTGATTAAAGTCGATTTACTTCAATTGAGTTAATCTCATCGCCATCCGCATTTCTATTTTTGATGCTATAAATAGATAAGATGCGTTAAAGAATTGCAGTTGTACAGAGCAAGGGCAAGAACAAACTCTTTCTTTAATAAACATTGTTGTTGTAAACAGATTTTGCACTTAGTTATGCACTTATTCTTGGTTTCCTCCATAAGGTCTACTGCCTTAGAGGGCATTGCAAATAATTAGCTTCATTACACAAACGCATTTTATTTCGATTTCAAGAAAGATAACTCATCTATTTGCTGAAGCTAAAGTTTCACAGGTTCAACTAATTTTTTTTTCTATTTTGTCGTGGATGTCAAGACATAAGAATGTTGGCCTTAATGCCTGTTGTATCCATGGCAACAACAATGAGACAAGAGTTAAATGTGTTACTTTCCTTGGAAGAATATTCAAAAGAAGGATTGACAGAACATTGAATTATAGCCGAGAAAATCAATTTTTCAAATCTCGAATAACTTGTTTCAAAAAATTATTTTAATCTAAACCAACTCGCATGTGATATTTCATACTATGGCCGACAGATGAGATCATAAGACTGAGCTGTCTGTCTGTCTGTCTGTCTGTCTGTCTGTCTGTCTGTCTGTCTGTCTGTCTGTCTGTCTGTCTGTCTGTCTGTCTGTCTGTCTGTCTAACAAAGCTTGCATTTTTATTTCTTTATTTTACCTTCCTTCTTTACATTGAATTTTACTTCAAGGTGTACTAATAGGCGGTTTAGAGTTTGATATATTATTTTAAAAAAAGGATGATGGCGTCATAAGAAGCCATCTTGGTAGTTTGGATTTTCAAAGGTTTTGCTCATGCGCATTTCTGTCACCTGCCTCATGCACATTAAAAAACAACAGTAGTCCAATTATGAGTTCCTGGTCTTCTTTCTCTCACTTCCCCTTTCCCTCTCTCCTGTTTTTTGTCTCTAGCTTCTTTCTCGAAGCTGTCTCTCTCGCTCAATCTCTCTCCCTCTTTCTTCCTGTTCTTACCCTTGACCTCCTCCCATCGAAAAAAATGGCGCTTTTTTTGCCTAACAGGCAGCCATACTTATCGATTACGTGAAGAAGTCGGATACTGGAATAATGTTCATCGGGTTAAGTCGGTGTGCGACACCAGTCTGCAGGCGCTTGCCGCGTGCATAGCGAACGTTCACTACACCGACTTCCTGCACTACTACCCTCACCACCACCACCACCTCACCACCAATAATAAAATTAAAATCCTATGTAATTTGTGTTGGCTAATTAGAAATTTAATCCTTTCTTAGTGTAGCTCGATTTTAATAATTTTTTTTTTTTTTCAATATCGTAGGCTTCAAGAAATGACTAAAGTTATCTTTTCTTACATATTACTTCCTTGTTATATTCCTAGGATTTACTATTATTATTGACGAGTAGAAAAACAAAGACAAAGATGAGGATGATGATGAGGAGGAGGAGGAGGATGATGATGAGGAGGAGAAGGAGAATGAGGATGAGGAGGAGATGATGATGATGATGAGGAGGAGGAGGAGGAGGAGAGGAGGAGGAGGAAGAGGAGGATGCAACTGACCGATTTTGTAGAAGGCGAACAAGTTGGACTCTAAAATTCCTGAGAGACACCTCTTTTCTTCGTTGCCGAGGCGATGTGTGCTCGTCAAGGCAAACAATGGCGTCGGTGCCAACTGCCAGGGCCTCGCACGACACAAACGTTCCGTAAATTGCTCGCGGCTGTCCGGGACATGTATTCTCCCAACTGCACAAATAGCTGCAGGATGTCTTTGACTTATTTTTGGTCCTCCCTGGGCCAGAAGAGAGGTGACGAGCAGGCCATTTGAAATCGATGTCTTGGAGGCAAGCAAACAACTTGTTTGTGTTGTCACATGCGCGCGACCGTGACCGTAGGTGACAGGCGAATGACAATGGAGAAGTTGTCCATGCAAAGCACACTTTTGCTTTTGTTTGTTTTTGAATTTGAAATTGGTTTGATTTTAATGTTAGTTGTTTTTAAAGGGAGGTTGTTTTGTGTAATAGTTTAATTGTATGCAATATTATTTGATGCATTATTTATTGTTTATGGGCCGTCTCCATAATGATCAAATTACAATAATTACAATTACAAATTACAATAATTCTGCATGCGTTCTCTTGTCTTCGATAGTTTGACAAAATTAAGGAGACTCACGCGGAATGTTCTTAATTTTAAAAATGTGCAATAATGACACAGCTCGTGTTATCAGTAATCGTGACATTTTTTTTTTAATAAGTAATGGGCGTGTTGATAAATAAAAGCGGCCATGTTTATAAAAAAGTGATGGTCACATTTAAAGCAATCTCCAACCTTATTAATTCTATTGGGCAATTATACTCAACTGTTATCGGTTAAAAAATAGACAAGTACTAGTTACATGTGCATCATAGAAAACTAAAAAAAAAACATGTAATCTTACATCTAGACCATTCTTAGGACACATATAATATCATCACACACTAACAATTCATCTGCTTGGGTGAGCAGCTGGACTTCCGAGGAAGCAAATGATTTCAGGCAATCCTGTTCAGTTTACCTGAGCTCAATAAAACAAATTCTCAGGCTTCTACACCTTCTGGTATGGACACAGAGATAGATATCTTTCTGACAATTTGCTAAACACAAAAGGAAGCTAAATTCTTCTGTCTGACACCAGTTACCTTTTGTATTGACAATGCTGTTCAAATTGTTCTTATCATGGACAGACAGACGGCGGAGCCAGAACACAAAGGAAAAAAAAAGTTTTCAATGAAAGAAATAAAATAAAAGCTGCGTTGAAAAACTGTTCGATGGCAAAGATTGTATGCTCTTTGTTTGACAATATGTTCAGACTGACAATTAAAAGCGGATGCTCAAACATTTTTCTAGAAAATATTATGTCAGCTTGATCTCAGTGCTGCTGCAGAAATCATTTCCTCTTTATAAACCATCAAAGATTGCACAAGCCCTAATTATCGAAGATGAACAGAAGAAACGGATAAACAGTTTTACACAGAAAAAGCTCAAGATGATGTTTTGCAAAAGCGTTTTAAAAAGGTGTTACTGAAATTTTATTTTTAATGATGATGAAGCCTTTTCTTTAACGAATTTCCTTGAAGGCAGCAAGCTCAATGCGCTTTGACATAGTCGGTTGAATAATTTCTATGTCTTTCACACACGAAAAAAAAAAAACCAGTGACAAATGCCCAGAGGAGTGGAGGGTACAAAAAAGAAAGCAGCCAGCTACTTTAAGTTTTCCAGAAAAAGGAAATTTGGAGGAGAGAGCGGGGTGGATGATGGAAAGTGGGACTTATGAGAAGTGATGTTGGCAGGATTCCAGACACTGGGGACAGAGAAAGAAAAGGAACGACGGTCGAAGAGCGGCTGATACGTGCCACATGCAGAAGGTCAGCACGAGCATCAAAGAGAGAGAGACTGGTTTGGTAAGGTGTTAACAACTTTGACAGATCTCCTGGAGCAAGACCATGGAGACAACGGTACCAGAGTTCGGTCCCGTAGCAGGCAACCATTTAGTGTTTTTTTAAATTCAAATTTGAATAGTAAATCGAGGGTCGTCTGCACTACAGGCATAATTCACAGAGAATTCATGTTTGATCCATGTTCATACCATGATCTTTTAAGAAATGGAACACACAAACTTTTTTTTCTGTTTTGTTTTCTAATTCCCGGCACTTAAATTATTGTCAAGTGTTTAACTGAAAGACAAAGAGACAGTAGAACAGATAAAAAGCGGATCGATAGACGAAAAAGAAAAGATGGATAAAAAGAATAAAAATGAGTCCTTAAGAAAGTGTGTTAATCAGAGTAACTGACTGACACTTAATTCAACGGGCGAGATAAAGACACCCCACTTTGATCATGTCTTTACCATCTTCTGTTGCCTGGTGAGCTACTATTAAGATGAAAAAGACTGGGGTCAAAGTTCACAGTCTACTGCAGCTGCGGATGGTCCTTGCGCATGCTCACAGACGGGTTAATTCTTTGGTCTTTTCGACTTCCAGTAATGATGCCTGACATTAGCTGGGTGCTGACAGGATAACGAAGGCAGCTCAGTCTCTGGTATTAGGTTTCCGCTTCGTGGACTTTACCTTACATGCCGATGGAGGTCCACAAGCTGCCATCAAGTCATTACTCTGCATCTGTCTTGTAAACAAGTTTTAAGCCCTTATAATGTTCACCACTTAAAGGTCATGACCCCGTGTTTGTCACATTGTAAAGTACTGGACCAGTCACGAGTGGGGAAAGGAGATGCTGGGGAGTGAGGCACCAAAATGTAGGGAAAGGACAAACAGGTCTTTAACCTGCGCAAATTTCAAAAAGCACTTTTTTTGTTTGTTTTTTTTGTTTTTTTTTGTTGTTGTTGTTTTTTTTTGGGGGGGGTGAGAATTTTGCCGTAAGAAGATTTAATTTCAGTTTTTTTTTCTTCTAATATTTAGTATAAAAGGCTTTAGCACTGGAGGCGTATTCGGCCTACATCATAGCAGCAGCGCTGGGTGAGAGTAGTGGAAGTAAGTGTCATGACGTTGGTATTGCGTAAGTCATGTGATCTCTCCTGGCCAATGCTGGTGTCTTATTTTGTCAACTTGTTTGGGATTATTTTACGGAGAATTGACGTGTCTGCTCTTGTGGAAGCTGTAATGCATAGAAGCTGCTGTAGTGCATCTACAAGGAGAAAGAGAATGTTAATAGTGCGTTTCCTGGTGAAGAATAAAAGTGCAACGAGAAACTTTTTAATTTGCAGTTATGGAGCATTCGAGTTTCTTTGTAATTATTCATCGATTTAAATCAGCCGCACGTGTGATTTGTATAATAGCGAGATGTAACTGCAGATAATTTTAGTTAAAGAAATACAGGGCTTGAACAGAGGCATATGGTACGATTCCATTAAATAAAAAGTAGGGGAGATGAACACACTCAACAAAGAGTTGTGTGCCACTAATAATCTACCTTTAATGAACCGGGTGATACAAATGTTTTAGAGTTTGTTTGTTTGTTTGTTTGTGTTTTGTTTTGTTGTTTTGTTTTTTGTTTTGTTTTGTTGTTTTTTTTTGCTTGATTGTTTTTGGTTTTTGTTTTTGGTTGTTGTTTTTTGCGTCATTTAAGGCCCGGGACTTGTAAAGTCACATGACTAAATTTTCAGCTCCCTGCAGTTTTCAGTGTGACACATTTCGTAAAACGGAGTGTCAGCCGCTGACCCCTGCAAATGAAATGACTTCCTCTTTGCATGATAAACAAGTGTTTAGTCTACGCTGTTTATGCGCTGGGAGGAAAAATGCTTGTTTTTCCATTTTGCGCACGACCCTATTTCATCTGTTCACTTCTGCGCATGACAAACAGCCATGGCGTTCTTCTTTGCGCACGACACGCTCGCGCTTCCTCCTGCCGACCCGCCGGTCTTCCCTTTAAAAAATTGAATAAGTGGCGGGCCGTGTTGCTAGCACAGGAAACATGCTTAAGTGAATGCGTGTCAGGCTGACGCTGATGGTAGTGGGGCAAGGGTTTACTGGCGATGGCGCTGGACAACAGGATTCCAGAAATGCACTTTTGGCACGCAGCCCAGGAACAATGTGTGAGGGAATTCCTCCAGAACGTGGGGAATCGGGAGGGAGCGCGAGACAAATGGAGTGTTTGTCCTCGAGCCACTTTGAATGGTGACATAAAATATTTAGAAGCAGCAGCTGAAGCAGTCGTGTCATACTATTAGTTGTCGTCACCAAGCTGTGACGCATTCTGGAAAATTTTTCGTCATCGACGACTATGACATCATCATTTTAATTGTGCGTCAAAGTTCAATGACCGAAATATCACGAGCACAGGAAACAGCAAAAATGGGGAAGGGGTGACATTCCACATTCAGTGCTTGTCTTCCACATTAAAAGTTCCACCCCACCTACCCTGAAGAAGTTAAACAAACAAAAAAATAGATTCCTTCTGGCATTGCTACAACGAAACCTCTGATTGCGTGTGCCATCATTTCTGCTCGAGAGATTTAGAGGACAAAAAGGTAACCACCCGCTTACTGCCAAGGGCATGCACTCTTTCGAAATAACAAAACTTGTTCCCTCCCCTCCTACTCCTTTCCACACACATTTACTCCCCTCGCAGATTTAAAAACCACAACAACAAAGCAAAAAATGTGTTTTTATTTTGTGAGGAGGAATACAGACCAGACCCCATGCACTGGGTGAAGCTGAAGTCACCCTGTCTTATTTTGTTTTGAGGATGAGGCGGTAGATAAGAGATGAAGAGTGGAGTTAATGACCAGGCCACGCCCATAGCAGATGTTGTGGGTGTAGGATGAGATTAATTTCAGGTTTGAGGGTTGTGAGATGAGATTAGTCGATGCTTGGAGACAGAGCCCTTTATGAGTTATCAATTAGTTTTCTTTAGATAAGGAGAGAGGCTGAATAAGGTGTTGTTATTTTCATCATAACTATTTTTTTTTTTTTACTGAATAGAGAAAGAATTTAAAAATATGTAAATGATGGTATTGTGGGCGTGCCAAAAAAGGGCTTATAGGTGTGTGTGTGTGTGTTTGCGCGCGCGTGTTTATAATGGCGTTTGCATGTGCATCAAAATTCATGCAAGTTAGTGTAGGCCAAGGAAATTGATTATATTAAATGCAAATACTGTCTAGTTACATCTACAAGATTTTGTCACCACCTTTTATTATAAAAACAGAATTATTTTTCTTTTTTACCCTCCCTTAAAATTCTGTGCATGGAAGGTCTAGAGGTGGACCGTGGGAAGCTAAAGGGATGTCCATGTTAACCATTTTTTAAAAATAATAACGACTTTTTACTTTTGGCAGAGCAAAGTAGGGGAAATAGTCCTAGACCGGAGGAAAGAATAATTCTGCGTGCACAGCTTTTCTCTGTTAAGCTTTTAATGTTTGCTGTCCGGAAAAAGAAATGATAATTATCCGTTAGAAAACTTCTGGTGCACTCGCTCCGTTATGTCTCATCCATAATCCAATGTTGACATGTCTCTTGATGATGATAAATTTAATTTACCGTCTTGACGATAACTTTTTGTTTTTGTTTTACTTTGCAAGCATTGTATTAAATTGCAATATGCTGTCATTTTTACGAATAATTTTCTCTCTCGAAGACAGGGAGATGGACGGATCGATCTACAGAGAGAGAAACACGCATGCAACGACTAGATTTACATATTTACAGATCTGCTGATAGACAAATAAATGTCTTGTAAAAAACTTCTTTTCTGTAATAGCATTCACTTGACTATTTGGTATTAGTGCACAAAAGTCACACCGCCATTTTGAACCAGTAAAGAATTTTTAACTAGAACCTTTCTCAATTTACGATTTTATTACACCTGTAGACCTTTTTTTCACTAGAAAACAGACACTCGTCTGCTTGTTGCTATGCCATTATTACAGCTTGTGTGCATGATGAGGGCATGACAGCAGGAAACACGTGTACGAGTCATGTTGTTATCATTAGACGCCATCTTGGTAGCAGCAAAAATAGTTTTAAAAATTGGGTGTGCCTTTGGTTAATAACTTCGGCCCCTGTCGTCTTGGGATTTTAAACCTTAAACCACACAGATTCATGGGCTGGTGTGAGTGAAAAAAAAGAGTTTAAGTCACACAAAGCCTGAAATAATGCGTTGCCGTAATGGCATTTTTCAATTAAGAAAGTAATTTTCATGCAAGTTTGGTAATATCTTTTTTGCACATTGCACCTTTATTTGCAAAAATTGGTTGGAAAAGAAGAAGACGATGATGATGGTTTTGACGACGATGAGCACTTGTATAACGGACTGATTTACACTCACATACAGCAACGGACTTTCTGACGTCTATACGCAAAGAACTAGACGGAGAGGTAGACAGCTAGCTGAACTACAAACAGCTAGACAGCTAGAATCTTTCTTTGCTGTTGTTAGACCCAGAAATATTAAAAAAAATGTAAAAGCTGTTAACAAAGACTCTGAATAACCTTACAGGTTACGTCAGAAAAAAGCTTGCAAAAGCTTATTAAATCCGTTTCATGGAAGTTTTATTTACTTCGTCCCAGTAGTCTCCCTTTCAAGATAATCTCTCAAAAGGGAGAAGCATGTTGATCTAGAAAGAAATCCATGCCTTTTGCAGACAGAAAAAAATAATGAATTGAAAATAGCTTGCCTGTGTGTATAGTCTTAATGAAACGAAATCTCTGCAACCTTTTGAGCTGAAAATCCTCGTCATGGAGGCTTCCCCGCAGATTTGTCAAATAAACACAACGCAGCCAACCTCTAACTGGATGCTGCTGCAGTTTTCAAAACGCCGCCAACGATGAAGTTTCGATTTTTCCCGCTGCTTCATTTTCCCCCTCTCTTCCACTCACCCAGCCACCCAGCCGCCCAGCCTCCCATCAACCCCTGCCCCGATCCTCCCTTGACGAAGACCCTAAAAAAGGAAAAGGTAGAAAAAAAGTGTTTCTTTATTTTTTTTTTCACGGATGAATGTGCAAATTAGTTCCAATTCTGTGTTTCATTTAAAACCCACCTCTTTTCCCCCGATCCGTGAGGAGTTATCTGCTCGCAAAGCAAAGACAGGAGTTTTCTCCCCTCATTGGAGGCCAGGCGCCTGTGGGTTCTCCCGCCGAGCGTTAAATTCGTCGAGTTTGTCACGGCATACGTCATCGTTAAAGATAACTGTCATCCGAGGCCAAAAGATGCGAGTGAGTGAACGCTGATCAGCCCGAACGATGAACTCTGCGTGTAACTTAGATATGAACACTGTTAACTGTTATTTTCCATCAAGAACGAGAAGGGAGATAATCAGGCGTAACCTGATCCATTTGATGATGTCATCACGGTAAAGCGACTCAGGCTAAAATTGAAATTATAGGGGAACATCTCATCATCGTTTAGAAATTTAAAGACGGTTTTACGGGAAGAGTACAAAAGGAGCAGACAAGAGAGAGGGAGAAAGATAATGAAAAAGAAAAAAAAAAGGGCCGACAACATATATCAGTTGACTGGCCTGTCATTCAGAACATTCTAGAAAATGCCAGAAAATAGAAAAAGTCTGTGGTAATATCAAGGACCACTGAGACGGGGATTGATTTTATTCGTTTAATCTTCGTGAACAGCATGTGGAGAATGACATAACACGCAGACAGAGCAGCTCATCCATGAAATTTCTCCCACAGGACTTGAATAATTTTATATAAAAAAATATAAAATATACAATGTCATTCAACAGAAACAAGATATGATTATAATAAGGATGGCAATGGCCCCTACAAAATTTGGTGCAACAAAAATACAGCTTAAACCGTAAATGATGTTAACTTTTGACTTATTGTCACACAAAAAATTGTTACGACCAGGCAGGAGTCAAGAAAGGATGATGATGCTGATGAGGAGGAGGAGAAGGAAGAGCAGGAGGAGGATGATAATGAATCAAAACATTACAACTTTATCGCATTCCATCATATCATCATGATGCGGTGTAATTTATGTAATGTAATTAATATGTATTACCGTGACAATGATTTTAGCTAAACTAATTTTATTTTTTTCTGTTTTTTTTTCAGCTGTAATTTTGCTGATGGATATAAACAATGCAACCGTTGTGCTCACGGCGGCCTCGGAGCTTGACATGGCCACATCGCATGCCTTCATCGTCATCATCGCCAATCCATACGACGTCCGTTTGGACTATTTTCTGTCGCTGAAACCAGAAAGCAACAACACTACGAACGGTGTAAATATTCTGAACAGTGTGTTTGTTGTTTCCTTGCAATTTTCGGATAGCAACTCATCGACGTTGACATCCGTCACAAGGCGACGAAGATCTGCAGAAGAAGGTTTCTCCGAACTCAGAAGAGATGAAGAGCTGGATGCGTACAAACCGTTACATATACGTGACGTGACGAAGGAGGAGGTTAGTGCAACGAGCAAAAGATATTTTGAAGACTTGAAGAATGTGGAAAAGAAACTTTCTGTGTATAATATGCCAGACATTATTAGGGTAAATCCAGATAAACTGTCATATCCAAAGAAAGTAGTAGGTGGAGGGGAACAAACTGAAACATTTTTGTCTCTGAAAATGAACAGAGAGAAAGAGATCAGGTTTGTGTCACGTGATAGGTCTAACAAACAGGACCTTTCTTTTGCGAGAGTTAACCATCGCACGGATGTCTCTTCTCTGTCTTCATCAAGTGAAGATGATGAGAGTGTTAAAGATTCAAACAATGGAGTGTTGTTAGACTGCGGGTCGATTTGCCCGATGGAGGCCCCCCATGGTGGTCTGAGGTCAAAGCGAGCTGCCAACATGGCGTCAAGTAGATACCCGGATGTCATGGCTCTGTACGACATCGTACTACTGCTCGGGTACGCTCTCAACCGCTCCCTGTCCGCGAGCAACAACATCCCCTCCGCCGAGCATCTTCTGTCGCAGATCCGCTCGCTCGACTTCGAGGGGTCAGAGGGCAGGGTAGTCGTGGACCTTTACAATCGTCCGGTCTTCGACGCAGTCGTCTGGGACTACAGCGAGAGTTCTGGAAGCTTCGTGAAAGTCATGCACCTGAGCGCCACGTCAGCTGTCACGTGGCACGTCTCTCGGGTGCAGGATATCACGTGGCCTGGTGGAAAGGTTCTCGCCCCTGACGACTGCTTCCTGCTGCCGGAGAATTGTAACACCTCAGGTGAGCTGTGTGTGTAATGTAATGTCTTACCTGAGATGTGTTGAGAAAATGTGTAACATTATGGATTGCAGGATGTGTAGCAACTGTAATGTGTCAAGTGTTACATAAAATCTTAGTTGGGATCGTTTGTCTTTGTCTTCTTTCTAACGCAGATTTTAAATTTATCTACATCATCGCCATCTTTTCCACTGCTGTTGGATTGGCTATCATCGTGGCATTCGTCGTCTTTTTTATCAAGTGAGTCTTTCTGCTGCATTTCAATAATTGTTATTCATTAATTAAGCATGTCACTCATCATGCATGTGGGAGTGAATTTGTGGATGTGAGACATCGCGTACATGTCTGTATAAATGTGATTATTTCTTTATATGTGTGCTCGAAGTGTATATATATATGTGTGTGTTTGTTTCCATGTGCTCTCTTAAATAATTACAAAGTTTTTTTTCTGTATCCTGTGTATTTTTCTCTGTCAACATGTTTGTCTATACGTGAGTGTGTCTTTTCTGTGTTGTCACCGTTTGAAACAGTATCATAACAACCGTGAAATCTCGACTTTTCTCGTAAAGCAACATACAGTTCATATACTACACACAATTTTATTTATTTATTTATTTGCTTTAATAAGCACAGTTTATGCTGTATTTAACATTTTTGATACGTTTACTTTTACAGAAATTCTTGGTAAGTTTTCTAGATTTTTTTTTTTCTGTGAATTATTCCTTGGAGAATAGCATACAATATTTTTTTTTTTTTTGTGCTGTGAACTAATAGTCTTGGGTTCTCCATTTCGATAAGACAGTCCATGCATAAATCTTCTTGAACTTCATTTGAAAGTATAAATACAGATTTAAGTGTATTTGCTGATTTCTAAAGCATGCATAACTAGAGTGTGTGTGTGTAATCATATACGATATACAACTTTTTTCTGCATTCTCAATGAGAATTGCAGAGGCGGCCTACAAAGAACAGATGGTTTCTGGAGATTTTTCCCTTTTCACCCGCATCATTTTTTCTTTCTTTCATTCAACAGCAGTAATATAATCATGCCTGAATTATATGTTGTACATCGTCTAACTCCAGTGACTGCGGCTATAGTGTGGTAATAACAAGGCATGCTGTGTTAAATGGCCCGTGAACCCATTTTCAGGAATATATTTTTCCCTTTCTTATTCTGTAACTGTGTGATCTTAAACATTGTTATTTATGCTTAATTCCTCTTGCTTAAGTATATAGGGTGTTTTTGTTCTTGCTATTTTCTTTTGCATGAAAAAAAATCTAGAACTGATTATTCATAATCGATATTTATTTATATCGATGAGTAAGATCACATCCTTCTTGAGTGACTGGCGGGGGAATGGTCCAGGGGTACTTGGATTCTTTCTCGTTAAAAGATAAAAGAATAGGGTGCAATGCCTAAAACTCCTTAGAACTATCTGACAGATGATAACATAATCTACAAGAAAACTACGGGAAATAGATGATAAAATAGTGTGAAAGGAGTCTAGCTGTAACAGATTGTAATGTAGTTAGACCAACTGTAATGGCCGACAATATAGACTAGAAGGAATCTCTTTAAGATGGCAATATAGTATGAAAGTGATTTGGGCTTTTAGCTTAGTCGCCATGCATGCATCATGTGCAGGAGGTACTGGGCGAAGAAGGAGATGACACGAGGTCCAAATAAGGTCATTCTGAGCCAAGATGACCTCATCTTCATTTTGAAGAAAGACATGAACAAAGGGTCAAAGGTAAGGGACATGTTCAAGGTAAAAGACACTGGAGAGAATGAAGAAATAGATAAAGTGCGAGTGAAAGAAAGACAAAACATAAAGAAGACAGACCGAGAGAGAGAGAAATGCATTCACCCATTCACATAGTCCCATATACATACATATATCTACACATACCTTAAATACACACTCATGGTCTCCTACTCATACTCACACATGCAAGCTCTCACCCATGCACTCACACGCATAAGCTTCACATAGAACTAACATCTACAAACTCCTCCCTCCTCCATTTCTTTGGAAAGTATACAATGCAATTATCATAACAGCGCAATTAGCCAATAATTTTCTTTCGTTCAAGAAAAGATGCTAACCATGCCTGACTATTAAAGGTTTAGTACAGTGCATTTTTTCTTTCGACTGGGTAGTTTGGTGCAAGATAATATTTCCATAAATCTGAAGGAATACCAATCCACTTCCACTTTTTGTTACACGTCTATATACATCACCATGTACAGAAAAGATAACAACAACACAGACATAAGACAATGTGTGGATACTAATACTTCATCAGGGTTACAACCAATAGGGTAGGAGGGGTGGCTGGAATCGGTTGTTAATGAGGTGTATCTATCGACAAGAGATGAGATTTGCTTGATCACTTTCTGAGCATGGTGATTTTTTATTTTTTTTGTTTTTTTTGTTTTTGTTTTTGTTTTTTTGGCTTCTCTCGAATACAGAAGTAGGTGGGATCTGAGAAAGGTCTTCATCCAGATTTGGGGAAATAAAATCCTACACCAAGAGCTACCCATTAAGTTACCTAGAAACAAATTGTACCACTATGCTTTTAACAAGCAAGAATGATTCTGTGTTGTCTCCTTAGCTGCTGAAGAGTCGGACCAACCTGCTGGACAATTCCAAACCGGACCTCCTGCGGGGGTCGGACCTGGCCTCGCGATCCACCGGCAGCCTTAATGAGCTGAGCGACTTCACTCAGACAGCTCGCTACAATGTGAGTCAATCGGGTGGGTGGGACCGTAGTCAACATACCCCTCGATACCACCTCCTCCCCTTGCCCACTCTTCGTCGATAAGCCAATAAGTTAATGAACGAGACGGTGTAGACTCATTAGCACCGAATGGCAGCCGGGCTGCCAGGGACTGAGACAGTTCTTGGCTTTAGATGGAGGTGAGGACTTTCGCAAACTCTTCCTGCGGGACCCTGCAGAGCCCACACCATGACCTCCGAGTTGGTTGTTGAAGTAATGTTGAAGACGGAGCCATGACTGAAACCTAATTAGTATTTTTTCTTTCTTTCTTTCTTTCCTTAAAACTCACCACAGTGATGTACAAATTTACAAATCTTTTTCCCAGGTTAATATATTGATGACAAGACCAACAAATAACCGTCAGTCTTTTAAGGTTGGACTAGTTTTAAGTCTTTGAAGTCTTTTGTACGCGCGAAGTACAATCCCCCGAGGAGGAAAAAAAATTAATTTCTTCCGTCCTTCTATTCTGGAAGTGGAAATCGACCATTATTAACATCTTTTATGACGATGTGCGATACGATATGATTAAGCACCAAGAAAATCAGCTCAAAAAGTTATTTTGCATTTATGTCCCTTAGGGAGATCTCGTACATGTAAAGGAGCTGAAAGTCAAGTCATTCGAGATGAAGTCCAAAGTCTACACATTCATCCGCATGGTAAGCAGCATTCATAACCAATATTATTAACATTAAGTATTTTAATTCAATTTTTTAATTCTTAGAATGTTCATGGACCCTAGAAAGCTTGGACACCATGGTAATGTTAGGACGATTCTGAGAGTAATACATGTGATGACATGTAATATAGCTTGACATGATACATTAAAGAGTGACATGATTTCATACTTGTTTGGCTAGTACTGTAAATGTTCTGTATCTGTAAATTACACTAAAACTGAAAACCGGAATGCCTTCTCCCTAATGATTGCAAAATCTTTCATGTTCAAGATTTTTCAAATTTATTTGTGTTCGCATCATATTCTGAGCAGCAGCAGGACAAACAAACTACATCACTTTTAAACAAAATCAAAGATTGTTTTACATTATATTGAACTAATAAGCCCCAATTTTAATAAAACTCGAGATATAAAATCATGTTTTTATGCTTATAAAATCGTGTATCTTCTGACATATTTCACGGAGTGTTCATTACTTTTCACGCCTCTCCAAACTACATGTTGATTCGCAAGTACAAAGAGGTTTAAGCAAAGAAAAACAAGTTCGTGCACCTGCTGATGGTAAAGAATTTTAAAAATAAACACCAATAAAAGCAACTGCAAACAAAGAGCTTGTAAGGGCAATTTTTGGAGGTTTTTTTTTTTCAATTCCAGAAAATACCTAATTATTTCCGCAAGCTGTCCTCGGCTCCTTTCCTGTCTTGCCATCATGGTCCCGCCTTCTGTCGTGTCGAGTGCAAACACTACTTGAATTACCCAGACTTCATTGCGAGTCTGACGACGTAAGTCCGGGGCCTCGGTTCCATTTTCGTGTGAAAGGTGCGATATTTCTGGACGGTCCCTGAGTGGCTCCTGGCACGTCAGCACGACGTAGAAAGTACAGCCCTCGTCAAGGAGATGGCAACTGGAGTTCTCCGCGCACAGATATTTCCATGCTGCGGTTGCCTCCCCCAGACGGTGATCGATGGGTAGAAGAGTTCTTTTGTCCCAGAAAACAAATTTAGTCGAAGGTTTGCGCATGCGTCGCGAGCGCTGATGGTGCAAGGGACCAAACTTTTGTTAAATTCTTTCTCTTGTGGAAACGAAATCACTTAACAGATAACTCTTTCTCTTCCTTACGCAGTGACCGTTCCTTCCAGCTACCCTATTTCTCTTCTCAGCTCTCTTTTATTTTATTTTATTTTTTTGTTTAGTTTGACACTTTTTTGCATGTCCATGAATTATTAGTATTATTTATCACAGTCTGCGCCGAGTCGCTCCGAAGTCGGTGTCTTAGTTTCTATCTTCAAGTGGACGACTGATTTCCCTTGCAGTCCAGTTCAGAGAACTCCATCACAAAAAAACCCAGTGCGGGGGTGTTTGTGTGGAGTTACCTTCTCTTAGCGTGAAGGTGTCGCTCTGCCATCCATCTCTAGCCCCGTTGGGAAATTTCCAGAACTCACACCGCAGCAGAAGAGATCTCTACAAAAACCACGAACTCATCTCTCTTTATCTTCAAAACGATTTAGGATTTATTACTGAGAAATATGTGTCTGAAAGATCAGGGAACATGTTCGGATAGGGAGTAAAAAACGTGGGTCTCTATCGAAGATTCGAACACCGAAAGTCTCAAAGACGACGAAACCAATGTCAAAAGCTATTGTCACTTCACTGTCATCACTCCTGCTTAATTATTTATTACTCAAAAACGAGCAAAACACAAAAATAAGTTAGCACTATTTCCTCCAAACCGACTGGTTGGATGTTTTTTTCGAGAAAGTGCTTCTATTTTAAAGGTGCTTTTGCACTGAGAGGCGAGAGTTGATGGAGGTGTGGAGTGGAGAGGACACCGGGGCGAAGTCGCGCCAGTAGGCTTCGTATACAAAGAATGTTCCGAAACAAAATCTGAACACTGGACGTTTTGGTTCTAAATACAGTGGTACCTGTATAACTCCCTTATTTAACTATTGCTTAGCTGAACGCTCCAGTTGTTTTGCAGGTGACTGATGGATACAAAGAAGTAAATATTGTATCCATCTTGATGAACAAGACATGAAAACTCTCCTACAAAATCTAAAAAAATGGACAAAGAGGAGAAAACAGCCTACTGACATAGTTTTTATTCATCCCGATGTCTCCCAACTCCTTTCATGACTTTTTAATGTTTTGAGTACTAAGAAGCCATTAAAGTAATTGGATGGTAATGAAGCCTGAACACAACAACTCATTTTTAGGAAAATTTCATGTTCGTCGTGGCTTCATTGTTATTATTCAAAAAAAGTGCGGGATGGGTGATGTTGCACGTGAGTCTGTACTCTTGAAACTAAACCAAATTACCTGCTGTGATGTATCCCTCCACAGTGAGACAGAGACAGCTTTATAATTAGCTGTGTTTCAGGATAATGCACTTACTGCCCACTGAGTGCCAGGGACGATAATAATCTGAGAAAGAAATATGAGCTCGCGTTCTGAGTCTACTAATTCTCGTGTGACCTTTTTTTCCTTTTTTCACTGAGGTCAGCGCGTGCAAGGTCCCTGAAATTATGGGCAGAGGCCGGACATTCGATGAACGGGACGCAGTATGTGGTAAACAATTAAGGATAATTTTAAACAGGAGCGCTCTGGAGTTCGTGCTTGGAATAATGGTTAATTAGAAGCAGGGTATGAAAAAGAAATATGAAATTTAAAATCTTGAATACTCGTTGGAGATTATGGAAGAGATATATGATACATTTGCGTGTTTCATTATGGGCGATCGCCACTATTCTGAAACTAATAAGTTGCTTGAGAATCCGCCATATTGGTAGTCGTAAGGTAAAACTATATTACTATTAGCAATGCCCTGAGTTTGTATTTTTCGGGGTTTTATTTATTTATATTTTTTTGTAACATTTTTTCTTGTCTTTGTAAACTGGATCACTTCTTTGACTTCAAGTCTGAGGAGGTAAGATTCTGGTGTTCGTGACATCAAGGGTAGCTTTAGGGTTAGGTGTGGTGGTAGGTCTCTCACTCAATTTTAATGAGAGAAACAAGAAACTTTTGAACTAACTAACCTTTGATGAAGTAGGTGCAATGGTAACTTTATCACTGTTCTTGACCGGCGTGTCCATCTTTGAATGGGATTCCTCCGATATTTGATCTCACAAAATAATGAACAACGATGGGGTGAGTTCTGGAAACTTCTACAGCTGATTTAGTATTAATCTTTGAAAGAATTTGTTAGTGTCACCTATGTTTTGTAGGTGTTCCGTGACATAGTGTTGAAGGTAAGACCACGGTTGACTACTACTGCCGGCAGGTAACGAAGTTCTGCGCTCAGCCATCAGGTTAAGTGTCTCTGATTGTATTTTGGAGTCAGAAAAGAGTGAAGTTCTGATCACAGCATCTCCATGACTACCAATGGAGCCTGTGGCACATTTTGGGATCTCATGGGGAAACTGTCTGGGAGCAGCAATCAAGTTAACAATGTGTGGATACCTGAGTGGTCTCACTGCACCACAATCACATCCTCATACCAACATCTCATTGCTGATGCTCACAGAGAGAATCTGCATCTGCCTCATCCTCAATACTCACTGGACCTCGCTCAGAGCTTGGTTTCCTGTTTCTGGACCGTTGAATGATAGACCATCCAGAGGAATGTATATAAACATTACCAGTACCATCAGAGATATTTATTTTTAGAGGAATCGAACACTAAAAAAACTAATAAAAATTATAAAAATTTAGTTGTTTTCTCAGTCTTGTAGATTCACACACAATATATATCTATAGCTTGTGATATATTTCAGACTATTTCTACACCTTCAGCTTTTTTTAGAACTCGACCCTGTATTGACATTAAATCTCTCGATTGTTATTTAGTGATAATGGATGTGTGCTTTAATGTACACCATGTTAAATGGCTGTAAAACTTAATGTATCATTTGTTAGCAGACTTTTCTCCCTTCCAAACATAACTCAGATAGGAATGGTTTCAGGTTGCTGCTAGCTTTTTGATTCATTTCTGGATTCCCACTACAGTCCGGAAACAAACTGTTGAATTTCGGTTTTTTATTAGTCAGGAAGTTCACACAAACCAACCCTCTAAATGCGAAAGAAACCAGTCATCCGTTTCACAGATACGAATAAAATGAATTATGAAAACTATTTGGTGTAGCACTTGTTTAAAACGTAACCCCATCTCGTCTGCTTAGACATTGACCTCTGACCCTAACTGTTTAGCTCTTGGAGACATTATTGAACTCACTTTCACTGATCGATGCAGACTGAACCCATTTAGTGGGAAGGCATTGATTTTTCAAATGTAGTACGTGTAATGGAAATCACTTTGACTTTGTTAATGGAAATCGTTTTGACTTCGGGCCTGAAAGACTTCGCATCGTTGCCAGAAGAACCACTATAATTTATAATCAAGTTTTGTGTGGGATCGATGCTACAAAGAAATTATCAGTCGGCCTTGTATTGCGAATATAACGCCTTCTCCAAATGCTCTTTGCTTAATTATCTGTGACTTTTCAGACCGCGGTTTCCATGGGTTGTCCGGGTATATGATCAGTAATGGACAGAAACACTAACCTGTCCAGACTAAAATGTTTTGAAATAGTTATAAGTGTCAATTAGCAAGTTTTCAAAAAGCATGGTCTATTTAACTATAACCAGTAAAATATTCAATCTAAAAGAAATCATCGTAGGTTTTGAAATAGTTATTTCAATCAACGAAAAGCTTTGTCGATATTAGAAAGGTTTCAGAAGTAGTCTTTAGAAGGACACGCACTCATGTAATTTGTCCTCGGAGAGACTTAATTAAAATAGTTTTCGCAAATCTCATATCGTCCCTCCCTCTCTCTTTTGCGAGACACGAATAACTATTTCAATTTCTGATGTCAGGATTTTTAAACTAAACCATTTTCTATGCCTAGGGAGGTTTGTAAATGTGTGTCTGGAGGACAAATGAGGTTTATTGACACAGACTTTGAGAAAATTTACCTTTAATAAACTCAGCACAGTCGTATAAAACTGTCCCTGTTGACATTTTAAACCTGTACTTTCTAAATGATTGACTAAGGTGTCCAAGATGTTATGAAGTACATGATGGATGACGGATGGAAAAAAAAGCTTATAGAAAATCTATGACTAGAGGGAGGCTGACACTGAACATCATTTTTCCGAAACAACTATGCACCATCTTTAAAACTAACATTTTTTCGACTATCGCAGTATTTTGCAAGGGAAATGTATTTTTTATTATTAATCTGACATGGATTGTGGTTAGTGTTCACTTGGGCTTTTTCATTTTTTCATTTTTTTATTTTTAATTTTAATACAGCCGGTATCATACCTCTTTACACAGAGGCGCACGAACCTTTATAGGGTTTGAGATCAAATGTACATGTATACACAAAAATACACACATCACAATGTACGACGTACATACACAAGTTCATCTAGAGTTCATGTTTATAATAATTTTCCAGCTTCGCGATCTGCGGCACGAGAATCTCAACCCTTACGTGGGATTTCTCGTGGATCCCGAGAGACCTGCCATCGTCACTGAATACTGCAGCCGAGGAAGCTTAAAGGTGAGCAGTCTACTCCATTGTACATTTAATGTCTAGTCTATCTCAAAAATTTCCCCTTTCTTACAATCTTTTCAAACTATGCACACAATTATAAACCGTTAAATCTTCGTTGACCCTCTTAAACACGCTCTTGTGACGCCTTTGTGAGGTACAGGCAGATTTACAGTTAAAAATAAGAACAAAATTATTGAATGTGAAATTCTCTTCAACTGTTCTGGTACAATTACATAATAGATAGATAGATAATAAATTCTGTGACGGGGAATGACGCGAGAAAAATAAAACCAGACAGCCAGCCAGACAAAGAGGACTGGAGTATTCGTGATAATCTTACCCTATCTCTCTATCGGGGATAGGTTGAGGCTTTGCTCAGAGAAACAGGCGCCCTCATCGAGTCTACACTGGAACTTTGCACTGAAGACAATGAACAGACTCGGGCACACCAGTCCTTGCCTCCTACCCCTCCCCCCAACACTTATTTTTCACTCCTGGAGACGCCAGACGATGACTGTAGTCTTATCTCTCTCCATCAGAAACCTCCACTTGTGACCGCATGCTGTTGGCCAGTTGCTGGTGTACACCACTCCATCTTATCCTCCCGGCTGTCCGTGAGGAAAGATAGTGATGTATGTATTCGGTTTCCGGAGTGACCTGGCGACCCCAAGACCTACTTGCTCTCCCCCTTCTTCCGTCTGGGGGCGAGTGTTCTACCGCAGTCTACTTCCCTATTTCCCTGATTGTGAGCTGGGGTCAGTGTCCTGCCGAAAATATTCATCATCTGAACTCGATGGCGAGTGTCCCACGGTTTTCGGTTGCTCTAGTCATTTACAATCAAATCCTTTTCAATAAAGTTATCTTTATTTTAAATACGTTTAGGGCTAGATATGGCTGAGATCTTAATTAATTTAGTAAATAATTTAATACTAGAGAACAGAATTCTAGACCATAAAATAAGGATATGACTGTACAGAGCTTTTGATTTATACCCTTTTCATAGAATTCACGAGTTAGAATATCAGACGCCATTAAAAAACAAATTCATTATCGCAAATCACATTCCACAAATTGTCCCCCTGGTAATAATAAATTATCCGAGTGATAATAAATTAACATTTTTCTCGTCTAATTCTTAGTCAAGGAACATTATATGGTCTGAATTAATACATTCCAATTTTGCAGCTTTTTGCTTCTTATTTCGAGTTTTGGTGGGATTTTAAAGTTATCGTTGTAAATATTCCCAGAGGTGAAGTGGCGATTCCCATGAATACGAATTTTGAAATGTAAATCAGTCAAATTCCCATGTAAAGCTTCACATTACATGATAATTGTCGTGGAAAAATGCTCTATATTTCTTATTCGTATGTTTCCCAAAAGGGATAAAAGCTTCTAAATAGAAAAGAGATTTAGTAAAACGTTTTTAATAATAGAAAAATATGTTTTCATCAGAATGTGTTTTGGGGATGAAACATGGAAAGGGAGACTCAGGTCCCAGACCAGAAAATTGACTCCGGGTATTGATGGCCAGAAGTAAAGTTTGAAGTCTAGAAGCCTAAAAATGTATAACTTTATAAACTTAAGTTGTTAGTTCTTTTAAATTTTTTTCCTTAAAATATAAAATATACTATGATAGTGGGAACGGGTGGGAGTTGAGAGTTTGACTTCGCTAGAGCGAGCATGGAGACCTCGTTGCCCTAAAAACCAGAAGTCCCTCCTCATAAGTCAGAGGGTCCACACGACAAAGGCGTGAGACTGATTCTCCCCGGAGTCTTTCTCCAGCATCCAAGAAACGCTACCTTCATGGTTTTTTTTAAACCCTCGATGAAACTTTCCTTTTTCTCGGGTCGTGCCTCATTACCATCTCGGCTAAAGCTTTGCACGCAGTTAAAAGAAAACTTCAGTAGAATGTTCATGTCATCAAAAGGATTCGAACCAAAGAAGCTACACCCTGCTTCTTTAGAATCTGCTCTCCATTCTATGGATGTGCCGACAGGGAACTTTTCAAAACGCACGACGAAGGGGCGGTACTCAATTCATGGCCATAGACTCACCAGAATACGTTTGGAATTCAGCCAAGCCATCTTTGTTACTTACTGAAGTTCTTCAGAAAGTAGTTTGAGCTCAAATCTATTTATATCCGGTTACAAGTAGTTCATTGTGTGTCATGGGATGGTGTTGCAGTTAAACTGTGAAGTGGTTGGACAGAAAATTTACGGTAAAAGTTCAAACTTTCAAGCAGTCCTGCTTGTCACACTTGTGAAATTTCCATGTATCCTCATCTAAATGGTCTCTGCACTGGAAAGCCACAGTCTGGACAATCAATCTTTTTGGTTCTTTATAGTCACACAGCAGCTAGACCTCCATGGATGGTCAAACAAAGTGAACTTCTCTTAGTTCGTGATCCGTTTACACTTGCTTACTTAGTTTAATTATAAAGCAGAGTTATTTATCTTGTAGACAGTCTTCCTAACACATGGTTATCTATCTTGTAGTCTGTCTTCCTAACTCAGAGTTAGTTATCTTCACATCCCTTTCTCGTTTTCCTTTGCCACACTCCGCCCGACATACCCATGGCAGCAAAGCATTTTGATTAAGTTTTGTTTGCTCAGAGCGAGCGGAAACTCTATAATCAAAGGTAATCAACAAACAAATAAAACTGGGTCACACTAACGGTCTATTAAGCCGCTAGAAGCCCATAATTATGGCCCATAGTTGAGAGCTTCTGGCTGACTAGTCTTCTCTTTTCATTGCAGGACATGCTTCACAACGAAGACATCAAACTCGACTGGGACTTCAAGCTGTCCTTGCTAACAGACCTTGTTCGGGTAAGAATCTACCCGACACTTCATGTGGGAGGAATCGTGTTAGAAAGAGGGGTGGGGCAGCACTCTACTGTTGTCTCTAACCTCCAGGGTACGCAGGGGACTCCAAAGCCTCTTTCGTGTTCATTCTACACTGTCAGAAGGAATTTCTCTAATGCAATCGCTCGAATTTCTTCTTTAAGCTATCGGGGAATTAAAGACACATCTAATTAGAATTAAATCCGCCCTGCAAAAGCACATCTGATTGATTAGCTCGCCAAAGACCTGGCAGATAACATTGACTAAAGTTCGTCCCCTTTCTATCTTGCAAGCCCCGAAAATCTGTCTTCAACATAATTCCTCAGGTAAACCGACAGGTAACTTCGGCTTTCGGACGAAACCTTTGTAGGATAATTGTCTTGAGAAGCCTGTCAATGTCGAATGGTTGGGACATGGAAGCAGTAAAGAGCTTCGAGGATTCAATTCGAACTTGAGCATCAAATTTAGTCTGCAACCATGGCAAAGAGTAGAAGCAAAGCAGTGTCCATGAAGTTGCATGAAGAGGTTTGAGAAGCTTTGGTGAGCTACAGCCACACATCTTTTTAAGAATATTTTGACACAAACACGCTTTGAAGACTTTTGTTCAGGATGTACACACGACAAGCATGATTCCTTCAGAACAAACAAACAAAAAAGAAAAAAACAACAAACAAACAAACAAACTCGTCCAATGAAAGGAACTTCCGCCTGGCCTCGCTTTGGGTTTTCCAAGAACTTTCTAACTCTGGGATGAACTCCCGTCATATCCACTGCCAATTCTAAGAAAAAAAAAACTCTACTCTGTTTTCTGGGGATTTTTTAAATTTATCTTTGGACCCATCCATGTATGTTTTAATTAATTGAATTTCTGAGTCCTTGTTCGGGAAGATATAATAACTTCTTTTACTTTAAAGCATTTCTCGTGTCCTTTATAACCTTTTAGGCCTTTAGTGGGCTTCTATTAATAAAAAAAATCACTCTAAATTTTCTGCTTTTAAAACGGAAGGAAATTGTCTGTTTTAATTTAATTTTATTTATTTGGTTTTTTAAAAGCGCTCAGCTTTAGTTACATTGAAGGTTCTTCCTCTTCCATGTAAGTCTCTAATTTAATGTCATTGTTTATCATTTTTACTCTGTAATTGCGTGGTCTATCGCATTTTTGCATTTTTGCATGTAGGAAATACACAAAGGAGAATAAAGAGAAGAATATTGATACTAACAACAACATATAACCAACAAGGGGTTCCCTGAATGTCACTGATCGACATCGGTATCCTACAGGGTCGCAAAACCCTTCTGCGGTGAATTTTTAAAAAAGCAAATCCATCAAGGTCTAGAAAACTGGACAGGGATAGGGTTTCTGTTTGAAATCATATGATAACCTCGACAAATCACTATTGTTCGTTGTTCACGAGCATTGCTGCCCAAGCTGAGTGCTTCACATGACAAAAGCGGTGGAAATATAAAAATGGGGGGAGGAAAGGGAGGAACAAGGAACCGTTCATTCGATTACAGCAGGTCATGGACAGTTTGTTCCACCCCATCCTCGGCCTTAGAAAATTGGGATGTTTTCGGTGCAAGTTAAAAACATTCCTAAAACGAACTGCGTGTGTAGGAGTTCTCCCCCGCAACCACCGCAACCACCACCTGGCTCCGTTACAGGAGCAGCTACTCCTTTCCCCATCATTACATCCACGTAATGGCTTATTAGTCTCTCGTTCCGAATTACCGCTTGACTGAACATAGAACACCTGTGGAACCCAACAAATCCTCACACCTGGAAAGCTGTAAGGTTACACACGCATAGCAGGGTTGCTTTAGTAGATCCAATATGAACTCGCTGTTTTTGTTTGTTTGTTGTTGTTTTTTAGAACTGAAACGCAAAACAGAATTCTATAAAAAAAAATCGGATTTTAGACTTCATAATTTTTTTTAATGTGAAATCCCCCATCAACTAAAAAAAAAAAAGAGAAAATGTTCGTCGCCTGATATCACGTAACGACTGTAAGCCATCGATTTCGAGAAGCAATTAGTGTTCAAACGGAATTCTAGAATTCTTGTCCTTTAAAACCGGATGTTTTCCCTCTTCTTTTCCAGATAGGATAGATGAATGTAATTTCGATTTATTTAATTTAAAATATAAAATGTATAAGAGTTAAGATTCCATTCCCACGACCAAAAGCAAAGATAGATTTTTCTGCCAACGACAAATAATTACCCGAGTGAGTCGAGCTGGGAGAATAATTTGCTGTTAAATTATAGAGCCGTATACATTTGTCGCTAAATTATAGAGCAGTAAACTTTTGTCCTCGCCGGCTCTTCTGCCTGGAGGAGGTGGTCACTGAGTACTGACAAGCTCAAGGAGGGGAGACACTTGTATATGCCGAGGGCTGCAGAGGGTGATGGGTACCGAGCTTCTTGGATGAACTGGACTTCTGGGCGTCTTGACAAGATTTATGACCAAGGAAATCCGATTCTAGAGATAGGAACTTTTTCAGACAATTTGATGTGAAAAGCTAGACACGAAACTACTCAGAAACTTGTGTTATTGGGGCAGCTTGTCTAGCTTGTAAATATTTATTTTTTTTATTTTTATTTATTTTTTTTTTTTCTTTCAATCGGTTGTGCATCATGATTTACTATGTGAGTATTAGTTAAATCATTCATCGAACAATTAATCAATATATTCATTTATACTTTTTTTTTTCGTCATGCAAGGACAAACAAACATTTCCCAAAAATAAATACATCGGCGCAAATCCACACACGTGCATCAGAGATTGCGTCAAAGCGAAAATATCAAGTTAATGAAGTAAACAACATTAACCACCCTTGTTGCTATTTATAAAATTGACTTCCGCCTGCGCAGGGCCTGCGCTACATCCACGGCACACCGCTGAGGCATCATGGGCACCTGACGTCAATGAACTGCGTCATCGACAGTCGGTTTGTCCTGAAAATCACGGACTACGGCATCCCGGGATTGCTGGAACGCAGCAAAACGGACAGAGATTTTGAGGCTAGAGGTGAGACATGCTTTTTTCGGGTGGAGATGGAGGTGGAGGGTAGGGGTAGGGTTGCCAAGGTGCACGCCACGTGACGCGTGAGCTGGATGTGAAGCAATCATGTAAACCGTTGATAGCTTTATGAGCATTTTTAACCAACCTGACCGCCAAGCTGCATTTTTGCACCTGACTCCACTCCTCCCCCGTTGCTGGACCAGTTCATGAACCCGTTTATCTAACAAACATTGACATTGTTATTACATCTTATCATTTTCGTACAAGTTTGAAATAAAAATGTATTAAGTGCGAAGCCTCGTTTTAGCTTTCGGTTTTAGTTAAAAGTATTAAACAATAATTTTAAATAAACTTTTAAGAAAAACAATTATAAACAGAAATTTTAGCTGTGACAAATTTAATAACTTAGCAGCTGCTTAGGCTTAGAGGAACTACAGTACCTGGCGCATTGATCGGAAAAATGCGAGCATCACGTGACAGACTTCACGTGCTTCTGACGTCATTGACAAAAAATTATATATGAGGATAGATTGCAGTCTTATCGAAGGGCCACCCACTGTCGGCAGTGCACGGGGTAAATTACCGCTAGACATTCACACCTTCAGCAGGTGGAGGGGGGATCAAAGAGGCGCGGACTGCGGGGCGAGAAGGTCAGACGGGATGAGGGATGTGACGTGTGCGCGTGCGCGTGCGCGGGCATGTGCGTTTGTTTGTGCGTGTGTACATGTATATGTCGCTTACCAGTTGCCCAAAGTGAGTGAATATGAATATGATATGTGTGTGAGAGAGAGACATCGTGGCCAGACCGCTGCGACAGTGTCATTGGGAGCGATGTTCCTTCTCTCAAACAAACATAAAACTGTTCGCTTCTTTTCTTTTCTTTCTTTTTTTTTCAAGTGATGGCGTCTCTGGTAGATTATGCGGAGACTACCAGCCCTTAAGGCTAACCAAAAATATAAAAAAATTCTGAATCAGGAGTATCCGCACACGACGATCTGAAGCGCGACTTCCTTTCTTTGATCTCCAGGGTTTAGAGAATCTGTGGGTTTAGCCGGCGGCCAACATCAAAGAGTTTCGTGAACCCTGTTGACCTTATTGTGTTTTTTCTGAATGCGTGACTTGAGTCTCTGAATCCTGGCAGATTATTTATAGGTCTCACCCCCCCCCTCTCACACACCCTCTGAAGTCAACTCTGTGAATGGAGAGCTCCTTTAACACCAAGATAACTCTCTTGTCACTAACATGTCCTGGGTTTAAATCTCGTCTCGCTGGAAGTGCACACGCCGAGATTCTCGTTTGATACTCCCGTTTCCTTCCACCCTATCCGATAGCCATTAGGCATTCTCTCCCCTCCACTTTAGGATGACAAAACAATTTTCTTTACATGTATGGTCTGGCACAATGAACACCATGAGCACGCCATGATATAAGTTTTTCTCTCATTTTTGAGTGTCGTGTTTGTACATCTCGTGCTCTGCTGTCGGCCTTTTTTTCTGTCAGTCTGTTTGTCAGCCTGCTGTTTGCCTGTCTGTCAATCTGCTGTTTATCTAACCTCTGTCAGTCTGCATGCTGGTATGTCGGTCTGCTAGGTTCTGTGTCGGTTGGTCGGTAGGCCTGTCTGTCTAATGTCAGTCTGGCTTTTGGACTGTCGTCAGTCTGTTTGTCTGTATATTGTTGGCCAGTCTGTTTTCTGTTGGATGGTCTGTTTGTCGGCCTGTAGTTGTATATCTGACTCTTGAGGGAATGTGAGAGTTTAAGAACACACAATGTTGTAACTGGACACGACTTTGCGCGCGAGCTTTGGAAGATTTCCATCTATCATCCATTTGCTTTGTTCCAGCCTGTATTGGAAGAGATACAAGAACACGACACGAAAATTAATGCCGGGATTTCCGGAATTGTGTTAGTTTTTATGTTTTTAGTGGCAAAAGTGAAAAGAAACATATAACCCCATTCAAAGTTTCGTTTTTATAATGATCATATGATATCACCGACAAGACTTTACCCTGAACGAACATACATCATTTACCGTTGGCCTTAGACAACAAAATTATTCTAGAATTTTTCTTTGACTGGGATACATTTCTGCTTTTTTATTATGTATTTCCTTTTGGTATCATTTTTCTCGTCATATTTGTGGCACAGTAATCCTGCTTTTGTTGACCGGATTTCCGAGTGAGACATTTGGGTTAATGAACCTTACAGTGCACACCGTTCATCTGCACCCTAGTCACACATAGGTCGACAAATAGTACACCTCCAGATAGTATAGACTTGTACTAGCATTGTGTTAGGTCAAGATAGTCCCTGTGGGGCCTGAGGTGTTACAGACAAAATTATTTCAAGATCAGCTTTAATGTAGGGCGGTGGCCATCTGTTTCAGACCTTCTGTGGACGGCACCAGAGCTGCTGAGAGACGAAGAACTGCTTAAACGTGGAACGGACAAAGGCGACATCTACTCTATCTCCATCATCTTCCAGGAGGTGGCGCTGCGCAGTGAGCCCTACAGTTCACATGTTCTCACGCCAGAAGGTCTGTGGAACTTTCTAACAGCTTTTCTGCAAAACCTTTCTATGTGTGTGTGTGTGTGTTTGTGTGTGTGCGCACCTGTATGTGTATCAGCAAGTGTTGTGTGTCTGTGCATACTTTCTTTCATTCCATGTGACATCCAGTCAGCTACTCACCTACTTTTTTAATCATTTAGCATCACTGGTTGTGTGTTACATAGAAGTTATCTCGTCCACATTGCTCTAAACTCGTCAGATCACCGAAGAAGATGAATTGTCGTTTGATGCGCTTTGTTCGCTAAATTAACCAGCGAGAACATGAGAATGAAGACATTTATTGTTAAAAACTCTATTATTCTCCTTCACACGAGAGAGAAGGATAACAATAACTAAAGCATCTCTCCTAAGCAGAAGTTAGTACTCACAGAAAGAAATCCCAGGATTTAGAGAACGGAAAAGTGTCTTTAAGAATATTTGAAATTCAGGAAAGATAGGGTTTACAATTGTCTCATTTTCTAAAATAATTTATGGCACACTATAATATTTATCATTGTATATCATGACTCCTAATTAACTTTGTATGATAGTCTTGTTTATACTTTATCTTTCACTTGCAACATCAGCTGTTTAGAGTTGAATATTGAAAGGTGTAAGTGTCCGATGTTTCAAACATTTTATTCCTTGAATGAGATTATGCTACTTTCTTTCGTATTGTCAGTTCGTCTAACATCTTGACTTTTGTAAAATGTAATCGCATGTCATGCACTCTGCGCTGTTTTTATTCTTGAGCTTGCTTTTTTAAATTTGGCGAAGACTAGTTATTTTCAGTTTTGTTTGATGCCCTCTAAGCAATCAACTGCACTTTAAAACTCGCAAAGGTCTTTCACTTAATTGCATTTCATGGACCTATTTTATTTCTTCTTTTCCGAGCAGGTTCAATAAGTTCTGATTATATTTTCAATTTAATGCTCCTGTATCGAGCTTCACTGAGTCATAAAAACATTTACTCCTCACATGACCTTTAAACAAAAGTAATATGTTATTTGACATTTCTTACTTTCTATTTTAAGCTTTGCGCAGATGTTCAATATTTTGTCAATCTTAACGAGGATTAATATTCTAAAACATAGAAAGAGTAATAAATATAAAATGAGAACATAAACCTGATAGATTAACAAGTGTTGTGGGAGTTGTTGAACGTCGATCAAGTCAGTCGCCATTTTAAAACCTCACAGTTGAGCACAAAACAAGAATGTAAACAAGAAAACACATCGATGCTTCAGGTCTTTTTTAATCAAGGGAACTCACATATGTCCCCTCCATTTACAAGTCACATGTAAATAAATACACAAAAACATCCGACTTAAACCGATGAAAATAAAACCTCCTCCCATCTTGTTTTTATAGAAGAAGCAATTGTATTGCTTTCAGTAAATTAATGTTCTTTAGAGAACTGCGTGTCACCCTAACATTGAGATTTTTGCCTTGAGTGAGAGATGAACAGCACGTGACAGCTTTAATGCACCAATGGCATCGTCAGAACCTCTGCCAACAACGCATGAAAGCTTTCTCATTAGAAAATTACCGCGAAGAACGAGGACCTGCCAAAAATAACATTCAGCAGAATTTTATTTTCGTGTAAAATTTCTTGGGACAAAATCTTCTTCCCCTTAAAACCTTCAGTCCATTATACACGTTCCTCATCCTAATATGTCACTAAACCTGATTTATGTCTTGCTAAATCAGATTTATTTTGTCAACTTTCGACTTCAAGCCAACATTACATTTTTCTGACTAAACATGTCAAAGCATTTCTCGGTCGGAAAAAACAATTCTATTGTATGCCTGTGCTTTACCAATGTGCTCTCGATTTGTTTTGTCGAGACCAGGGGCTAGCTACACAACATGTTTGGAAAACGTAAAACCGTTTTAAAGAAACAAATTTAAAAACTTTTTTTTTTCGTTGCTATCACATTTAGACGAGTTGCACAACTAAATACGAAAAAACTGTGCTGACAGGAACGAAAGTCTGGCTTAAACAGTTTTGTTATCTTCTGGGAAACAATTTTGTTTTCAAAGTTCTAAACTTTTGTTGTTGTGCACTATGTTTGTAAAATTGATTATCTAAATAGATTGAAGCCTAAAAGTGTTTAAAATTAGAAATGTGTTGTGCAACTGGCCCTTGAGCTTAAAATGGATAATTTGTGGAACAGGATGTAAAATGTGGTCTACATTCGTTCTGATGGCTACAAAACATTCATCATGTTCATTTTTTTTTCTTCAAAGTGTTGTGGTATTCGTATAAAGAACCACAGTCATCTTAGTTAATATATATTTTATTTTTTTGGGTTTTTTGCAGAGATTATCAAGAAAGTGAAGAAGCCACCTCCTTTGTGCCGTCCCTCCGTTTCACCCCAGGCCGCCCCTCCTCAGTTCATACAGACGATGAAGATGTGCTGGTCCGAGATGCCGGACATGCGGCCAAGTGTGGAAGAAGTCTACGAACAGTTCAAGAAACTTACCGGTGGAAAGTAAGTCTGGACATTATTAATTCGAAATTTCTTGGTATGTCCTGACTCTCTGCCATAGCATGGCGAGGACTTTAGTCCACTTGACATCATCTTGATGCCATCCATCGAATTAATTCCAGGTTCTCTCTTCTGCAGTCTGTTTTTACAGTTGTCAGAACCACAAAGTTGCAGCGATGCTGACGATGATGATGTGATTCCAGCTGTTAGTGATGGTCTAGTGATGCTGTTCACTTCCTACCAAGCCTTTATTTTCGTCGCTTTTCTGTTAATGGATTTGGCAATTGATGGGTGTTAGATAAAAAGAAAAACGAGACAAATTGAATGAAAAGATAACAAGTTGATAAAATAGACAGACATTTGCTAGCTAGATGAATGCCTTGGATTCATCCATTAATTGAGTAATTAATTTTGGTTTAAACCAAATGTTTTTGAAAGCTGTCGACACAAAGAACAAATGAAACAGAAAGGAGAGATAGAGAAGAGGAGGAGAGACATCAGACAAGGAGACAGAAAGGCATAAAAAAATAAGAGAACCACAACTGTTGTTTCGCTATTTGATTTGCATAAGACTGTTGAGAGATATCATTTCCTTTAAATATATATTTTACTTTGTAGTTCTCTGCACCTTTTTCTTCAAAGTCTACGATTGACGATTTCAAGTGGTTTCTCAAATTTCTCTTTTTTATTTTTTGTCAAATACTTTTTCTGCGGTAAGATGGTGAAGTTGGATAACAGGAAAGGTGAGATGGGTACAGATTTACCACCAAAAATCCTAGACAGTTCTTTACATAAACACAGCAAAGTGTATGGATCGTCAGTGCACGTGGTAGTAGCCACCGCTGACCCTTCCAGACGACCCTCATACATCTTCCTTTAACCCGTGCAATCCTCCCCCTCCCCCTGGAGCATCTAACACCCCCTACTGCCCCATTTGCCTTCCCTCCTTCCCTCTTTCCATCGGTTAGTGTAACGGAAGTGAAGGCCGTTTTAATTTCCCACCAATCAGCTTGCAGCCAGGATGCATTTAGGAAGCGCTCGTCCCGCAGGTTAATTAACCCCGGAGAGACGATCCCAGGCATATGGAGACCACAAAGGGACGCTGGGAAGGCTCCATAGCAGAACCTACTCTGATCTTACTTCTCGGAAAGGAAGCAGAACTTCTTGAGGTCCATTGCCATCTTTTTTCCTCCTTTCCTACCCCTCCTCTCTTTCTTTCCTTCACTCCCTCAACTGAATTGGGATAAAATCCAACTTAAAGACCAAGTAGGGAGTATTATTTTACATCTTTCTATTGAGCTACTTTCCTATTTATTATTTTCAACTGAGTCTTGAAAATTCCAGTCTTCATTATTGTACAGGCATGAGTATTTTCCTGGCTGATTTTATCGCTCTTTCCCCGGGAATGTCGTGAGCATTAGCAGGATGAACCTTTACATTCACTGAACTGGAAAGCAATCTCCAGGCAAAGAAGACAAAAAATAATAGGATTGCCAGTAAATCGTATTATACTACCGATGACTAATTACGAACTACGATGACACTTTTCGTTGTGGTTGTCATCAAGACTTGAAAAGAGACCACGATGATGGCAAACTCTTCGAAATAATTGTTTTAATTATTTTTTCACGAGTGAAAATAATTGTTTGTCGTAATTACTTGTTCGGTTGCCAGACTGGAGAATGATCAGTGAGGTAGAACCAGAATCAGCTTGTAAGAGAAACAGAAAGGAAGAAGGAGAAGGATGTCATGGTCGAGTGGACAGATCCAGCACTGACAGTAATGAGATGTGGTCTTGTTGATAACAGAGTAAATTATCATTACTCACAGCAACCCGTGTCTGTCAAATGATTCTCGAGATAAACCAATCGAAATGGTTCAAGCAGAGTGTGTCAAAAAATGTTTCAGGAGCTAGAGCAGCAAAGTCTAGCTGGCATTGTAGGAACTGATGCAATCGAATATTCGAGAGTGTAAAACTCCTGAGGCAGCCCATGAGAGATGACATGACCATAAATCTGCAGAAACAGTGCAGAAGATGGCGGTCGTCTAACTCTGTGACATGTAATATGTGAAAGGACATCGCACGGTGCGGGCCCTCGGGTTGTTATATGATGAGATGATGATGGGATGATGATATCTTGAGGGACACCACAAAGGAAGGGTTGGTCTGGCTGTACCAGGAGTTCTCTCGTTCTGTGCTTGTTGTTCGCGAAATAAAGAAGTAATGAGGAAATGCTCATCCTGTTTCTTTCTTTCCTTCTCCACGAAGACTGTCAGACTCATTGGTTTTCCCTATAAAGATTTTCTCTCAGTGTCTGTCTGTCTGTCTGTCGTTTCTTTCTTTCTTTCTTTCTTTTTCTTTCTTTCTTTCTTTCTTTCTTTCTTTCTTTCTTTCTCACATAAAGTATAAAAGAAAGGTTTTGCCTGCCGCAACTATGGATTGGCTCCTAAGACAACATTTTATGCTAGCTTTAATTACATTAGCTCGAACTCATTTAAGTGGGTTCGTGCATGTGTCCATAATAATTCTTCTTTACAACTATTTGATGCTTAGCAGAAATAGCGTATGAGCAAAGAGTTTCAGTGGGAGGGTGGTGAAGAGGTAATAAACAGGAAACTGGCTTGCTGCTTCAGCTAATTATATTTGTGTTTATGACTGAACTAACGAATTTTGATGTCTGTCTGTCTGTCCGTCCGTCCGTCCGTCCGTCCGTCCGTCCGTCCGTCCGTCCGTCCCTCCGTCTGTCTGTCTGTCTGTCTGTCTGTCTGTTTCCCAATCTGTTTCTGCTTCTATCCGTGTGTCTGCATTGATCAGGAAGGCAAACATTGTGGACACCATGTTCAAGATGCTGGAGAAATACTCCAACGACTTGGAAGACATTGTGGCTGAAAGAACAATGCAGCTTGAGGAGGAAAAAAAGAAAACGGATCAGCTTCTATTCAGGATGCTGCCCTCGTGAGTAGCCTTCATCGGCTGACGGCCGCTTCTTTGTTGCTATATCTGTACTTTTCGGTCGTGCAATCTCATTAATGATCACGTGCATACAGACCAAAATGCAGGTGTGTATAACCCTGCACGGAAATGCCTCTCACACAAGTAATGAGAGGCTGAGGTTCATTAGGCCCATAATTTCATCCAGACTTTGCAGCTTCCCTTCCATTAGCGAGTTCCGTGGCATGTCAAGCTCTTACGAGTATGTTTGCATTTCAGAACAATGGCGGTAAGAAACAAAAAGGTAGCGAAATCTTTTTTTTATTATTTTATTTATTTATTTTATTTTTTTTATTTTTATTTATTATTATTTTTTTTTTTTTGCAGAACCGTTGCGGAAAGCCTCAAGATGGGGCGCAACGTGCAGGCTGAGCAGTTTTCAGAGGTCACCATTTACTTCAGTGACATCGTGGGCTTCACGACCATCTCTGCCAGGAGCACACCCATGGAGGTCGTTGACCTGCTCAATGACCTGTACACCATGTTTGACGCCACCATAGAGCTGTACGACGTGTACAAGGTAGGTGTCAAACGGTACCATAATTTTTTTTAATGGCAGTTAGTAATAAGATAAAATGGAAGTTATTCATGAAATAAATTTCTATGCAGTCATTAAGGTGAGAAATGACAATTGTTCATGGGATAAATTGGAAATCGACTTAAAAACACAATTTTCAACCAGAAATTTATTAATGATATAAATTATAATTATTCATGATATAATTAAATTATTGCTAAATTTCTGATTCTCCTTGCTCAAGGTTGAGACAATAGGCGATGCATACATGGTGGTCAGTGGACTTCCGATCAGGAACGGCAATCGCCACGCAGGGGAAATAAGCACGATGGCCCTTGACCTCTTGTCGCAGTGCGGTCACTTCACGATCAGACACATGCCGGCTGTACCTCTCAGGCTCCGCATCGGCCTCCATACAGGTAATATTTACCATTATTTACCAATTATCATACCATCAGCACATAGGTATCACTCAGGTGTCTTACTACAATGTAGATTATTGTCTCCCTTTGGACAGTATTAGTTTGTCTCCTTTCTTCAGTTATCGTTCGTCCACGCAATAACTAAAGACCGTTTAATACCGGGTCCTGGGTGGACCAGGCAGGCACCAGCTCAAATGTCGGTACGATCCGTGCATCTGTTACCGGAACTACATTTGCTGATCTCCTGGCCCTGGGGTAACATGATGCACGCAGTCTGGCCAGGAATTCCTAATCGTGGATTACATAAGACGAAACTGTTTGGTATGCCACGACTCCCTGGCATAGGATGGAGTGGATTTAGTCCAGTTAGCATCCTCTTGATCCTGTAGAGGCTATGCCATCCATGCCTAGTTGCTGTTGTCACGATGATTCTTATGCAACCAACGTTGGCCCTTGCCATCAGATTGCAGGTCAAATTTCTGGAGTTTCTCTGTAATGTTGGACGAAGGCTGTTAAGTCCTTCAAAAGAACATAGATTGCAGTTAGACAAATAAGATGCACAGATTGAATGTCCTGGGGAATAGAACAAGGTGAACGGCAACGACAGTCATAGGCTCTACAAAATATGGAAGCCTGTCCCTCTGGAGAAAATGATGTCCACGCAGGCTTCTCCGTGGATCGTTGACAAAAATCGAAATTTGCTGATGAGAGTGTTTTTACATTTGAGCTCAGTATCTGCTGAATGCATCGAAGGAAAAAGAATTATTACGAGCATTTATCTCCGCTGAGGACTTTGCTGTCTGCATTGTGAAACTCCTCAGGTTTCTGCTAATTTGCGTCCGTCCATTCAACCACCCATTCATCGTCTTCCCTTGTCCTAGATTTCATGCCTGTGTGCTTGTCTTTTCTAAGTTTGTTTTGTGTGTGGAAGTGTGTGCGTGCGTGCGTGCCTTACTTAGTTGTTTTGTTTTTGTTTGTTTTTTTTTTAAAGTGTCAGTAGGCAGAAAGTAGAAATGTTCATTTTTACCAATGTCTGCTTTTCTTTAAATCAACTTTTTGTCGTTGAGACAATAATCATGATAATTTTCAAGAAAAACAAAAACATAAAGCAAAGCGGGTGTCTGCAGATGGTACCTCCTCTTATCCACCCTTTGGAAAATGAGATTCCGTCGAGCATGAAAAATCCTTCTTCGGACTACCTCCAGCCAGAGTTCTCCCTATCGACTGATAAGATTACAGAACCTGATTCCCTCTCTCAGCTTTTGACCTTTGGCGATGTCTCATTTGTTGAAGTTCGCACGCTAGGACATTGGGAGACCCTGGGAGGGAGCCGGCAAGTCCAGCAAAGCAATACTTTGTGCGTCCTCTCCATCCGCCCTTTCCGCTGGAGAGATAGAGCTTTCACAGTTCACGGCTCTTGATCATCAGTAGTCATTTTCCCCAGCTGTGTCTTTCTCGAACCTTCTACGGTTTGCACTCAAAATTGTTCAACTTACTTTCCAAGGCACACACACACAAACACACAAACACAAAAACACATGCTTACTCCACCTATGTATGTATTCGCAACCAGAAAGTACTTTGCAAGAGATTTATATCAGTTGCTGAATATAAGTATCAACGAAAATTCAATACTAGTTCTAGTCTTTAAATCAGTTTTTTTAAATTACAGCTTACGAACGACTAATAACTGGTTAATACATTCTTCGTTGATCTATAGCTTCTAGTCGTTAAAGGGCGAGTGTGGTATGAACATTTCTTTTTAATGACTAAATAAAGCTCGCTTGAATCAACTATATCTCCTAAATTTAGGGCAAAAAAGCTTAATTTTGTTTCAAGGTACATACATACATCACTAATTCGCCTTGAAATACCTGCTCGTGACGTCACCTTTGTACACAGCTAATACTAATAATACATGACCCTACCTCTCTTATTGGGTAAAAAATTCAACCTTTGCACGTACTATCCTCATGTTTGTGTTGGTGACCTCTTCCTGAGGATTGTGATGTTTGTAGAGAACGAGAGAGTTTTACCAGATTTGATAAAATAATATCCTGCACTGACATACTCAATAAGTAGAAAAAAATGTTTCCCACGAGAACTTTAAAAAAAGTGTCTGGATTTTGATAAAAACCTGAACAAGACCTTAAAAAAAAAAAAAGGAAAAAACTTTTTTTTGCCTGCGGTGTTTTCGCATACTGGGTACCTGGAGAGTGTCTCCATTTTCATCTTGATCCTTCTTGACTGCTGTTTGCACTTTTGCTCTTCTTTTATCGACACCATCAAGCAAACAGCTTATCGCGGGGTTTATCTCTTTATGCTGTTTGTTAAAACATTTTAGACTACTTTACACAGTGGGAAAGCAGCTCTTATTCCGGATGTCCTTCACTTGCAGATAAAAACACTCATCATCTCCTGGACCGCTCTCCACAACGCACGTGACTTTGTTTTCATCAAAAATATTTTGAAATTGTGAAACCCACTATTATATTTTTAAATGCTGAACTAACGAAATTTCGTACATTCTATCGTATGGTGTTGGTATTCTCTGAGCTATATATTTTGTATTTTATTCTCAGCCTATAAAAATATGTTTATGTGTGACAAACATGTATGAAAAACGTGTTTCGAAAAACGTGTTTCAATGATAAATTGAATGTACTCATAACATTCTGTTTTAAAAGTGACTAAAGTCTGTTTCTGAATGATAAACAAGCAGTGTACGTGTGTGTACGGACATTCCAAGAACATGTTTATGCGTGCAGAGAAACCATTTCCTTTCTGTGTCAATGCCCCGCATCTGAGCTCTGCGTGATATTTAAATCGCATTCATCAGTCAAAAGACTTGAGAGTCCAACGACATTTAGCCGCAAGTTTTCACGAGGGAAGACTCCCCCGCTGTGCAATTTTTTTAATTATTTCTACCATCCCTTCCTTATTCATCCACCCTCACTCCATACTTCTTTCCTGCGTGAGCTGTAGTCGCTTAGCGTGACTTCCCTTAGTCACCTCGTATTAGCACCTTGCTGATTCCTTGGTCTCGTAGAAAGCTCGAGCATCCCTGGTGAAGCTTCAGCTTCTCAATAGTTCATCTGTGGCCAAAGAATCGAGCGATGGTGGACCAATTATTGCCAGGATCCTCCTTGCTTGCTGTGACTACAAAGGCTTGTGGGTATCTAAGCCTTAAAGTCCTCGACTTGATCTCAGTCTTGATAGATGTCGCCACCTACATATCTAAGTGTAGATAAAAGAAACCCGTGGGGCAGACAAGTAACCTTAGTCCATGGCTAGTGTGTTTCACACATCTCCCCTCAAAAAAAAAAAAAAAAAAGAAAAGCCGACGCCACAAGCTGTCTTCCAGGGATCGATGGTGTGATGCTGGTGTCGAGAGTGCACTTACATTGCTGCTGGTCCAGCGATGCTGTTGCTGCTGTGGGCTCACTAGACGAATGTCCTCCATCTTTGTCATGAACTGGCGTGCTGCCACGTCTCATCCTGGTGTAAGAATGATCCATTGGGGTGGATGGGGGCAAAAAGACGATCTTGCACGTGAGCACCAGGCTGGACTCGTTAACCATTATCCAGTCATCGGGTGAGCCATTAGCCACTAAACCTCGTTAACCGTTAACCACTCGTGTCCAAAGTTTGGACCTCAAACTCTGCACGTTCGAGAGAAGACAACACGGTGCTCGCTGGTGCCACTACGACGTCGTTTCTTGTAACCATGGAAACACACGCCGGTCTCCGGGAGGAGGCAGGGGGCGGAAGCTGTGGTACGACAAGCTCCGGTATCCCACCCACTCGCGAAAAAAAAAAAAAAAAAAAAAAAAAGACCGCGGGGATTTCACAACTTAAGGGCAATCATTCAGAGAGAAAGCCAGCGGTGGGAGCCATTTTTTATCTGACAAACAAGATTTATAGCGTGGCTGACAAACCTCCGAGACGGCAGTCGGCGGAAAGATTGTTTCTCATGGGTTGTCCATCACGTGCATCTGAGAGACTGAATGTAGTTCACAGAGGAACTGGTACGAGACAGAGACTGCTCGCCATTAGAACTTTTCCCCCTCAAACCTCCTTCCCCTCCCTTTTCCCCCCAAGTTTCCTTTCTATGTACGTGTTTCAGACAAGAATGGAGATAACTCTTTACAGGCCATTACCATTTCATCTGACGTCATTACACCGTCATCATACCCGTCATCATACCCGTTGTTATACCCGTTATACTCTAAGGTAGAAGGTTGTTCTTGAGTGCAGTTGCCTGTCATCAGCAAAGAATCACCAGAGCTGATAGCTAAACTGGGAAAAGGACAGACCAACAGTCCAGACTGATAAAGTATTCACTCCCCTTCCTGAGCCAGACAGAGAATGAGACTGATCAGAGTTGATTTTTGATCGATGGCTGACGCAGGTAGAACAAGAAAGGTTAGCCACTAAATGCGATTTTAAAGGAGAAAGCACCCTGAATAAATAAACGAGAAACGCGGGTGGAGTTACTCTTCACACGCTGGACGTCTACAAGAGATCCTTGGCCACGCTCCGAAGACACCCAAGCTGTACCCTTATCTTCATCACCATGGCGACCAGTCGCGGTTTTAATGGAAAGATAAGAGCTAACCCTCTTCTTTCTGTCATGATGTGGATACCTCAAGAATCTGCACAACATGTACTTCACTGTGAGGACCAGAGATTTCAGAACAGAAGACAAAACATTGAATTGATTAGCAAACTATTGGACACCTACTTTCATTTTTAAAATAAAAAAATGGAACACGAAGACATAATGGCAGACGAAAGAACGGAAGTACGCAGGCAGACAGAAGACTGAAAGAGAATTGTTTGTCGTGGATCCCATGACTTAAAATTTCTCACCGCGGTTTTCTGGTTTTTGTTTGTTTGTTTGTTTGTTTGTTTGTTTTGTTTGTTTGTTTGTTTTGGTTTTTTGTTGTTTTTTTTTGTTGTTTTTTGGTTGTTTTTTTTTTCTTCGTTCAATTTTACAAACATATTTCTTCCGTCAGTTTGTGTGTGTGTGTGTGTGTGTAAAAGAGTGTTTGCAAAGAATTGTTTACTGCGTTTTGATTGGCTAAGTTTTCATGTGACGCACAAAGGATTATGTCCTGATGTGTATACATGTGTAATGAAAAGATATGCGAGATTAAATATTTAAAAGTAAAAGTAGTCTCCATCACTTTAAAAAAAAAAATGAAACCTTTTTAACCCATGTACTTTTAGAGAAACCTTTCGGATATTTTTCCCCATCTTGTGTTTGTTTGCTGGTGTTTATTTGAAAGAAGGAAGAAATGTCCAGCATTCCCCACTACCCTTAAAGGATGGAGAGGTGACATCCCCTCTCATTATCCAGACTCTGGAGAAGTATTTCGTAAAGAAAGTGTACAATCCTTCATCGGGCTCTGAGCTCAGCTGAGAATGATCAGAAGCCATCAGCTCTCTAATTACGAACACAGTTTCAACAATGAATGCTATTTCGAGTTGCTGAGAGGAGGATGGAGGCACTGGCTACCCTGCGACCAAAAGCTTGGTGGGACTGGGTGGGTGGGTAGGGTTAGGGGTGAGACCCAATCACAAAGACTGCCCTGGAGGCAGAGCTAAGCTAACAGTCTTAGCTGGTGAAAGGAGCAAGGACAGCTGATCACAGAGGAAGCCAAACTCATTACCGTGAGGACGGGGAAATCCCAACGGTAAAGGTTTACATCTCTTTCCCTTTTCCCAGTCCTCGATCTTTCTCCTTCTGTTCTCTTTTTATTGAATTTCATATTTTATCTCTTGACTTTCTTTCTCCATTTTTTATTTATTTATTTTATTTTAGTTTGTTTTTGTTTCGGTTTTTTTTTGTTTTTTTTTTTTTTTGTTTTTTTGTTTTTTTTTATTTATTTATTTATTTTTTTGCTTAATCTTTTCTTCTTTTATGTTTCATTGTCAGTTTTTTTCCTTTCAATTTCTTGTTTTGTTTTTCCATTCTCTCTCTCTCTTTTAACTCCTTTTTCTTATATCCTCTCCTATAATTTTTTCAGTCTATCCCTCATCCTATTCTTTTCTCTCTTGTTCCTTCTTTCTATTTTCGTTTTTTTTCCTCTCTTCTTTCTAGTTTACCTTTCTTTTTAAGTTTCTTTCTAGCTTTACTTCCCTCTCTTGAATTTTTTTCCACTCTCTTCTTTATCCTCTCATATCTCACTGTTTTTTTATTCCTAATTTTTTTTTCTTTTTCGTCTGATTTTCTTCTTTAACTTTGATCTTTTTACCTCAAAATTTATACTTGTGGGTTGTCATGCCTCTCAGAAGATACAAGATACACAGAGCCTCTTATCAGGTTCAGTCCATCCAAACACCGGAAACTTTTAGAGTGGAAAATGTTAGGCGCCGAATTATTTCCGACAGGATGTGCTGACCTAATTCGGAAAAGCCTTTTCAACTCTTTTTCTGTCGCCTACTTCTATTTTTCTCTGATGGCTTATGATAATTTTCTCTTGTGGCTCAGCTGTACTGTTGCTGTGGAGACTACAAATGCATCAGTCAAGTCACGGTTCTTTCAACGTGAGGCAGGAACTGTGCGTGCGCGCATGCGCGTCGGTAGGAGGGTAGGTTGGAGCGGGTGGTGTGACCGAGAAAATAATGAGGGACTGCAATTAACCTTTCAGCGGTGATCAACAAAGTAATTACTTATCTAGAAGCAGCCACTCTGCACATTTGGTCGAAAAGTGCAGCGTCCGCAGCTGTTCCTCGTGGCATCCGATTCCTTGACAAATTTCCGTCAGCTGACCTCTGACCCGGATATCCAGACTGGTTTCAAGTCAGACATCATCTCACACAATCCAACCTGCCGAACAGCTGGGGCTTTTTTTAAAGGCTGCGAGCGATGTTTTCTTCCCATCATCTAACTTTTTACAAGAATGTTGCATTCTGGGGGCAATTTTGAAAATGTTAGCCAACGTCCACGAGGCAGGTGAATACTTCACCGCTGCTTGTACCTTGTAACGATCCGAAAAAATAAAGTTATCTTCCTTCAAAATTCGTGGAATCTAAAAATAGAGGCCAGCTGTTGCTGTCACGTGTTCGAGTGATTCTGTATTAGAAAAGATTCTGACTCGATCTCTCCATCTTGTCCATCGATCGTCCGGGTCTATTTATCTATCTTCCTGTCTTTCAACCTGTCAAATAAAAACTTGAGCCAAACTTGCGCAGTCTTTGTAGACTGGGATTTCCTTGTCGACATTTCTGGTCCGGGAAGCAGCTGTGTCGAAACTTGAAGGAGAAAAGTATGGAAGGAGAAAGTTGGTTGGACGGAGAAATCAATAGGAGCTGTTGAAGGTTTGAAGAGGTCTTGGACATTTCCAGAGCTAAAAGTGGTCCTGCTGCAGACTTGCTTCCGTCTCTCAGTTCCGTTTCACTCCCAGCTAATTTCTTTTTTCTTTTTTTTTTTTCTTTTTTTTTCTTTTTTTTTTTTTTTTTGCATGCTAGTTGTTTTTTTGTTGTTGTTGTTGTTGTTGTTGTTGTTTGTTGTTGTTGTTGTTGTTGTTGTTGTTGTCTTCTTCTTCTACTGGTGAACAGGATTCCCAAGCACGCACACATTCTAATACCTGTGACTAGTTCATCCCCGATATGGCATCCATCCCATCCCATCCATCCTATAAAATACTTCATACATGCATAACAAACATACATAAATGATGACAGATTTCCTTCACACACATGTTGCATAAATGTATCCATACAGAACTACTTATATTTTATTTCCTTTAAAAAAGTCATTGTGGTGACATGGTGAAAGATCCGCTCTGGGTGGGCCTAAACTGTCTTTCTGTTACATGAAAGAATATCCACCATTATCATAGTAAACAGCAGCAACACATTCAATATAACAATTCTTTTGTGGCTTTCTTCACATTCATTAAAGTGAGCTGCTTTCAGCTGCCTCTGAAGCGCCCATTAGGCGTGTAACTCAGCTGCCAAGATTGCTTTAATGACTTGCCCGTATGTTTGCCTCATCTCCTTTTTTTAATGTCTTCGTGTCCTTACAGGTCCTTGTGTCGCAGGGGTTGTGGGTCTGACAATGCCTCGCTACTGTTTGTTTGGAGACACTGTCAATACGGCCTCCCGTATGGAATCCACAGGCGCAGGTAAATTGTCCTTTTTTTCACTTCTGGTTCGCTTTGTAGGAGATTTTTATTATCTTCTCCTGCTTCGACTTCCTGTTTTGTCCACGTGTTTTGTCTAGGTGTTTCGTTTACTTGGTCTGTCCACGTGTTTCGTCTGCGTGTCTCGTCTTCGTGCTTCATCTCCTTGTTTGTTTTGTTTACGTGTTTCGTCTACGTGTCTTATCTACATGCTTCCTCTACATGTTTCGCGTCTACGTTTGCAAGCTGCATGACCTGCATGTTTCTTGAAACATGACGACACTGGACTGTTTGCTGCAGTTGTTTTACTATGTCTTAACCGATAATCAGAATGTTAAAAAATTTCAAAACACTAAGAAAGAGTTCATTTTTCAGTGTCATGATAGATAAATTATATATATAACCCTGCACCATTCCAAAGGTAGATAATGCATAAGTAGCCAGATCAACAAAGTAGTAAATATCACGGTGAGAGAATACTATTGTTGCCATGAAAAAAGCAGTACCCCTTTCAAACTACCACCCTTCATACCTCTCAATGTTTTACTTCTCTGATATTCCGACTTCTTACATAACGTACATGTCAGAGCCGCTAGGTGTCGCAATATGTAACTGCACTAAATCTGCTTTCACCGCTAAAGGGAGGGAGAGAGGGATCATAAAGGAAACGGGCTTATTGACAGCCTCCCTCCTGTTTCTCGATCGAAAACTTCTACAGAAACTTTCCATCCCCTCAATACAAAAGGCCAATTGCTAACCGCAAAGACCCTTCTGAGGTAGAAGACTTGAATGTTCAAGAAATCCTTGCCCCCATGGAGTGAAAAAAGTATTAATTCCAGCTTTGCTCTATCGTAAGTGTCGTTAGAGAGAAAAATGGACAAAGGGAAGTAAAAAGCTTGCACGAGAAGCGTGTCCTGCGCACGTGACCATGGGTTGGTTCAGAAAAGCGGGATTTAACTCACTGAGGACAAGCTAAAATGACAGATTCGGAAGAGGGTTAGCAGGCGTTTCTTGCTGACCAACAGCTGATAGTCATTTCGAGATTTCCTACTAGCGAACTATCGACTGTATGGAGCTGACGCATTCAAATGCGCCAGACATTCTCTAAATAACAACATACCTTGCAATCTATTCCTTATATAAATTGCTAAAAAAAAAGTTAGGATGAGACATCATTTGTTTCCAAACTTTGTAATATTAGCAAAAGAAAATAAAGGTGAAAGGTCACTTGGCAAGTTGGTCGGTATGTTCGTTGTTTAGATTATGTTTTGGATGATGGTAGCAACGATAAAGAGGATTTCTATGACGATGAAAACAGTATTAACCTACACGTAAAACTGAAACTGGGCAAGCGATCCATGCGAGTAGACACTATTTTCAGTAAAATGTCGATGATGCAGAACAATTTGATGATATGATTGGTATTTTGAAGACTTTGATATCTCTGATTCATTTTTTTTAATTTAACAGCTTTCAGAGTTCACGTAAGTCAGGATTGTAAGAACGCACTGGACGAGCTGGGAGGATACCATCTCGACCTCCGAGGAGAAACAGAGCTGAAGGTAAGTTTACGATTTCTGAGCCTCCATACCAAGAAGAGATTTCAGATTCCGGAAGGACGACCCACTACCATGGCGACAAACAGGCTAAATCCGTACTTTCATCATAATTATATAAAAAAATCACATTAAAATTATAATGGGAAAGTAAAAGGTTTGAAGGTAGAACCAATAAATGTCTTTTATGCTAATCTAGGAAGATAACATTGCCTATAAAATAATGGTGGATTATAAATTGCTGACAGAATATAACAGTAACTGAAGAACCAGCTTTTCCAAATACCCGGCGTCCTTGCTACTAAGGATTTTCGCAAATTTTCAACAAATGCTGCTAAAATTCCTTCTCTAATGCAGTTCTTTAAACCTTAACAATGCTTTTTGTTTTATTTCAACCGGATATGGTATCGTAACGATCGTTTTCTTTGGTAAAGGTGAAGTTTGAAGTCTTTTATTGAATATTTTACAGTTTCTGAAACCTTTCTAGCTACAGTTTTCCCTTCACGCCCTCTATACTTCCTGTTTCTTTCATGTTCTTAAAGCATGTATCACCTCAGACTGTGATTTATATCAAGATTATGCATTTGAATATAGTTTATTTTTTATTTTTAAAAATCCTTCGACAGTAGCATTTCTCAGGTTGTTGGCTGAAAATTGTGCTGAAAGAGAAAGATTGGAGTATCCGGGAAAAATTCCACAAATGACAGCTCTTCAAAAACGAGCTGCATCCAGAAGAAAAATCGAGTGTGTCCTTGGCTGAGATCCAGTCCAGAACCTTCTGTGACGACTGACAGTTTGACCATTCCACATCCATGCCACCCAGCCATTTCGTTTACCATTCCTCTGTCCCTGGGAATGAACTAGCGAAGAAAGAAAGGAAGATACAAAAGAAACAGAACGGAAGACAAACTCGTACTCATCTGGACGGATGGACGGATCGGAAAATAAATGAGACAGTAAACCAAAAGGAAAAAGTGGAGCGGAAGAGGGAAGGCGACAACACGCTGCCTCCTGTAATTTTCTTCGTCTTGGGGAGAGTTATCGAACTTTCGCTCATTTCAGTTCAAACTCCGGAACCTAAAATGATTGCTTTCCACATAATGAAAGAAACAGTCGCCGCCTTTTTTTGGGAAAAAAATGTCTTTCTTCGTTCCTAAAACAAGGATTTCTTTTATTTCTTCGATTTTAATTTATGTTTTACCTTAGAAACAGTTTTTTTGTATTTGCCCTTGCTCCATTAATTTTTCTTTTTTATTTTTTTAGTTATTTTGTGAATTGCTACGTGTTATTACTCTATTATAAGGGGCAGAACCGCGCATGCATCGATACTCACCGCAGGGTGTGTGCGCGCCTTTGTGTTTTGCTTTGCAGCCAGAGAGCTTAATGATGTGTGTTTGTGTGTGTGTGTGTGTTTGTTTGTGTGTCTGTGTGTGTCTGTTTGTGTGTGTGTGTGTGCGTGTGTGTGCAGGGCAAAGGGAAGGTGGTCACTTACTGGCTAGTCGGAAAGGAAGGCTGGACTAGAGAGCTTCCCAAGCCCCCTCCCCTGACTGGGTAAGTATGTCCCTTTCTCCTTCTTTCTTTCTATCCCCTCCTTTTTATTTTCTGTTTTTCTATTTTTTTCCTCCCTTCTTTCTTTCTTTCAGTGTGCGTGTGCGACTGCATTATAGTGTAAACTTACTTGTCTATATTTCTGTTCGTGCATATTAATGTGTTGTTGTTGTTGGTTTGGTTGGTTTTTTTTTTTGTTTTGTTTTTTTTGGTTTTTTTTTGTAATGATGTCAGCTTTTTCCTATTTTGCACGACGAACCACTCACGTTACCCAATTTTGACCATTTGGCACGAATGCGCTTGGCGATGTAATAATGGCTTACTAAGTAAATTGACTTCATTTTATTCATTGTATTAAAATTTATTGAATCAGGTTGAAACAAGTTTTCTAAATCAAAATAACCAAACTAATTTGTAGTCTTAAAAGACTTAGTGACAGCAGAAATTCAAAAGACATATGTTGAACGCGAGCATTATTTATTGTTTATTTGTCTCCCCGAGGTGAGGAATTAAATCACTTAAATAATGTCTGGGATGTTGGTGTTCTCCCTGTACTAGTTCTCACCTAAAAGGAAGAGTTATGATTTGTTGGAGAAATACTTTCTCTGGGAATGGGATCGAACCCTTTTTGCAACAGGGAGGCTTGTTAATTCTTCAAAGAGTTCCTATTGTCTTCGCTCACATACTTATTTCTTTCACATGAACTATTTAGTTACAGGCAAGTTTAATCCTGAGAGCTCAAGAAAAGTGAGAAATTTCTCACTCAAGCAAGCAAACAATAAGCTTTCACCGATTTTCCCAAGTCCTCCTCCTTCAAAATTTTGTTTGTTTGCCTTTTTTTTTTTTTTTTTTTACTTTTTCTCTCAACTTCTTAGATTGGCGTTGAGGGATTTGATAGAAAGACTCGTCTTGTGGAATTCCTTTTAGAATTTCAGAACCACTCACGAGTGCTAACAGAAAGTAGAACAATTCCCGAGCAAGACAGTTATTGACTGACCAGAAGAGGTTTGCCCTGGCCAAGGCAGGCTTTGACTCTTGAAGTGGTCCTGGTCCTGGTCCTGAAACGATTTTGGCCATGGACCTCGATCGTTAAAATCGTCCGCCAAACATAAACTGGAATGAAGCCTGGCAAGGTTTGTTCCTGTGCACTTTCATCTTCAGTGTCACTAATGTGACTTCAGTGTCATGTGAACATGATTGCATCTGAGAAACACATGTAGGGGACTCCCTGCTTGGATGAAATCATATTAGGGGTTCATAGGTGAACGGCCTGACACTTCTGTCTTGATTTTAGAGTGTAATGTTGAAAAGGGATTAAACTAGACTTTCACCACCACCATAATGTTCTACAAAGGAGTTATGATAGTACTAACTCCAATTAACCGAAGCAGACATTGCTAATATTCAGAGAATGTTTATTGAATTTTTTCTTGAGATGCCTTGCATCTGCGAGAATGTGTATGTGGGCTTCCATGTGAAATATGGATAATCGAAACTTTTGCAATATTCGGAGTTGCTTCCAATTATATTTACCTTTTTTTCTGGATGTATTTACAGTCTCGTAATGCAGAGTGCTTCTTCATCCACCCTATTATCACCTCCTCCACACTCACCCACACCCGTCCACACTCGCGGATTCCGACTTCCATGACCACCGTCCTGTTGTCCACAAGCTTATCTATTTCCTCATAAATCTCTTGTTTTACATCAGTTATAGACAGAGCTTCTGTTATTGTTGTTTTTCCTTTATCCAGAGGCCCAACAAATTTGTTTAATCTAATTTTGTGTTTTCGTGTCCTCACTCATTATCCTTCCGCCTTGGAATTCTCACAGGAGGAAGACAGAAAAGGGGGGGTTGAACATTTCACATTTGTTTTTACGGTGTTGTCTTTTCTACTATCAGGGAACAATGAAGGAAGTTATTTTGGGGTTTTTTTTCTTTAATTTTAGAATTACGCTGTTTTCTTGTTGTTGTTGTTGTTGTTGTTGTTGTTGTTGTTGTTGTTGTTGCTGTTGCTGCTGCTGCTGCTGCTGCTGCTGTTTTTTCTTTTGTTCCTCCCTTCGCCCCTGTGCCTTTTTTCACTAAATCCACTTCACAGAAACCTGACTTTTCGTATTACTACCCCAACATTTGTCATGCCTTTAAACCACACTTTCATCTTTCTGTAATTATCATTTAACCGATAATTAATCAGGTCCGAACTGAATTTGTTGCTGTTTTATATTTGTACTATTATTTAAAATCTACGTGATTTAAAAACGTTTTTGCCAAACCCTGAAATAATTGTAAAAACTCTCAAATTTCTTTTAACTTTTTTTCATGAATTATTACCTTCCGTTGGCTTTTTCATTCTTTTTTAGCTGTCACTTGAACAAACAATTTTTATTGTAAAACTAAGATTACAGCGTAAGCTACCGGATGATTGTTTAAAACATTTCCTTTTTTTTCAAAAGAAATAATTTACAGAGATTAGTTTTTTTTTTGTTTTCTTTTTAGTGAAACTCGATTTATAGAACTGCTTCATGTTTCGCAAGAAGCTGCTGTGGAATCATTTGTTTGAATTAGTTTTGCGAAAGGCGGCTCTAAATTATTTTTTCGTAATTTTTTTGTTAGCAATATTGAAAACTGACTATATTTCTAACATTTTTTGAGAGAAGTTTAGAAAACAAGATCGAGATATATTTTTTAAGGTTTCTTCTTTGCTTCGAACAACAGCAGAGAACTGGATTTTTCTTACAAATTAGAGACTTTGCTTTTTTTCTGTTGTAACAGTGCAATATTTATTTCATCCGGAACCCAATAGGAGTTTAGTCCTTGGTATTTCTCGAGGAACAGAGGGCCGCAACACGGAACCCAACAGATTTTTAGTATTCTCAATATGAGTTGTCATAATAGATATCTCGTATTATATCAAACATCAATTAATCTCATTTTAAAGATTGACTACAAGCAACAAAGACTGAGAACTTACCAAAACCACCTTCTATCACCTCCATGATAATTGAATGACCCTTACTTGTTTGTATTAATTATACATAATATACCAAATAATTGACCTAAGCATTTATCTGGGTTTTTCTTTTTTTTACTATTTTACTTGCAACAGGGAGGACAATCATGGGTAAGTTTATTTTTAATCTATTTTTTTCACAATAAACATAAAAATACAAAATTATCTTGATATAATATTATTCAACGAGAGCTATCAGGTATAATGTAAATATAGTAAATAAGTCAATAAATGTATGTTTGTTTGGCTGTGGAAATGATGTTAATACTTTACAAACAGTTGTACCACTCACACATTTTATAAGCAAAAACTTTATCGACGTTGGAAACATACAATAATATGACTGAATAATCAATAATCAATAATCTCAATAATCTGAATCGCAGATATGCGACATCATAAGCAGACTAGCTGGGTGGCGGGTTCGTTGGTTGTGAGGATTCTGTAATCCACTAATTAGTGTGTCTTTTCGTTTAAATTTTCAGACTGGCTTCCTTGTTTCCTGAGTTGTCCGATCCTAGTGTTCTCTTCACGAACAGCAACGCCACAGCTGCAACAAGCAAGGACACCAGCACGACCAGCGCCAACGAACACGCTAAACCAGAACCGTTTGATTTCGCCGTGGGTGGAGCCCACCCGAGGTACAGAAGGAGAGGACAGTGGTCGAGGGGAGTCCTCCGATGGAGACTCGCCCCTTAGCCCTAAGACAAGCGTGAGCTGTGTTCAGCCGGATCCAACATTAAACCACGTAGACACCGGAAAAATATCCAGACCAAGTTCAGCTAGAAAAGAAACCATAAAGACAGACTCAAATTACGGGGTGCATGGACACAATGAAAGATCCCCAAACAGGGGAGGTAATTCTAAGGGTAGGTCATCGCCTCGATCTTCCAGTGGGGAGAACGGAAACGGTAAACGTAACAGGCTTCAGGACAGGACCAAGGGAAGCAACTGCATGGTGACCGAAGCCGAAATATATCCCGAAGCGAAAGCATCCACGCCTGAGAAAGCCAAACTCGCCATGTCCAGTGTAAATCCGGGTTCCTTTGAAACAGACATGTGTGACAGTACAGAGGGAGTGGAGATGCACCCGTTGCTGGCGTCAGATCCCGTTGCCGTTGAGGGCGTCACGACGTTTGAGATGTTGGACGAGAAGCGGTCGGGCAGAAAACCGTTAAGCGGCGACCACCACGTCAAGAGAAAAGCCGGCAACAAAGATGGCGGCATGAAGCCTAGACGCGCCAAAGCCAGCATCGACAACTCCACCAACTCTGTTGTGTCTGCTTCCGATGTACGGTTACAGGGTGACATGTCGGACACGGCCAGCAAGCTGCTCCAGATGGGAGACTCGGAGGATCTCACTCCTGTGACCGAGGTCTGAGGTTCGTCTTCGTTCTGCTGACTTTTTGCTGAATTAGGAGAAATGGTTGGAGCGGAGGAGGAAGAGGCTGGAGTGGACTTCCGAGTACCTCACACACAATGATAAAATTGTGTTCGTCTGTGTGTGGTGGTGGGGAGAGGGGAAGATGATTCAGCTGTTGGTCAGAGCTTTGCTGCAGCTGGGTGGGTCTGCTGCGGTGGTGCGTGTGAGGTGCTGCATGGTGGCCAGTGTTTTGCTGCAACAGTTGTTGTTACTGCCTTGTGGTGTCCAGACAAGTCCCTCATGGCCAGTAATTCAAAACGAAGAACTTCTAGTCATCAAGGTGCATTCGCGCGCACGTGCGCATGTGTATGTGTGGGTTTATGTTTGTATGCGTGTGACAGATTGTGTGTGTGGTTTGTTTGTGCATGTAAGTGTGGTAACATGAGCAATTTCTCTGTAATATTTCTGGCCAGAGTCACTAGGTGTAATCCACAAGCAGTCAAAACCTCCTCTGGGCCAAAGTAACTCAAACCCTATGTTACATGCTGCTAAGTGGTCCAGGTCACAAAGTCTCACGACCATCTTATCAGGTCTCCACTTGTCAGTCACATCGCACGCTGCCAATTAGCCTCTCAGATATTACATAACCGATAATTTTGTTTCAATAACACCTACTTTCCACAGGGGCCATAGTTAGGAAGCAAGAGCAAGCCGTTTCCCTCGGGTAAAAATCGTCTTGTTTCCGAACTTACAAAGCGGTCTTCAAACCCCTTGGACACTACATCATGTTCTTTGTTCCAGGGCACCTTTGCCACCATTGTAATTAATCATTAAGGGTAAAATCGTATCTGTGGTATTTGGACACCACCTTACAACTTCAGAAACAAGATTCTTGTCTTTGGGTTTCCCGTGTTCCCCCGGGGCAGCGACTTACCCTCGCTTCATGACTACTGAACCTGTACAAAAGCAAAATTATTTCACCATAAGAGTAGAACAGATTTTCTCACTTAGCAGCGTGCAATGTGTTCATGTCTATAACCACATTTTCTAACAGTCCCCTGATGTAAAAATGTGTGTTTTGACTGAACCTATTGACGACTGTGCTGCAGCTGTGCACGTGACCTTACAAGAGTGCGGGTGCACGTGTTTGGGTATGAGTTCATTAACACTTGTTTCTTGGATTATGTTCGTTTTTTATACACAAATCCGTCTTTCATACCTTCAAAGCACACCTGTAGTAGTGAGCTGTCCAAAGCCTTTCATTGAATGTGTTGAACACAGATGTACCCATACTATAAAGTGTTAGCTACGAAAATGTTTTAAAGTTTTCACTCGCAAAATTGAAACATATCTCTGCTTCACGTTTTTGTTATTGTTTCGCGACCTTCTACGTTTTCCAGATAAATAAATAAAAAAAAGCCATTTGATTTATATGTTTGCCATGGGTAAACAAACAAGTCTGTTTCTTTGTGTAGCAGGTTTATCGACCTGTCGGCAAGTCGGATCAGTTCGGTCGATTGGATCTGCTGGCTGGTCGATCCATTCGTTGGTCCGTCCATCCGGTCGAGTAATCGTTTCTTCGTTTGTTCTTGTCTTTGTTTGTTCGATCTCGGCCCGATCTAGTATCCCCCGTAATTTTAAATTTTACTGCCAAATATTTATTAACATTAGTGGAATATGCTTAGTTATTATTTTGGTCGTAGAAGTTGGCTTAAAAGGAACGAGAGGAACATGGCAGAAGACTGTTTTAATTATCGATGATACTGTAATAAGCCGACACATCGAAAACAAGAATAATTATACGAAAACCGTTACCTGAATCTTGACTTCCGGTTTCGTATTTGAAGTGAATGACCGATGGCATCTGAGCATGGGAAAAAACATGATAGGAGTTGTTTCACAAAACGAAAAAAAAAAATGTGATGGAGGGATCAAGATAACTCTACTGGGTATTCTTGGAATAATATTCTTGCAAAAAATAAACAATGCTGTGGCATGGGGTACTGATGACATCAGAAAAAAAGGAAAATCACTTACATTTCAGAGTTGGAAACTCCTCAGACTTGTTCCAGTTCCATCTATTTCTTCTTTCGAATTTTTTTTTTTTCATTTCTGCAGGCTCTTTGGAACCGGAAATCTCAAAGACCATTAAATGTCGATTACGGCGCTGAATTCTTCTCAATAACAGCAAAACCGGATACAGGTCTTTTTTTTTTTTCGTATCCTTTTTTTTTTAATCCTTGTAAATCTTCAGCAAGGAATTCTGCTATTGAAATTCCAGAAATGTTACATTTTTATTTTTCTATTCGCCTGTAATAACGACTCGTGTTTCAAGTCCTCAAACAGTTGGTTGTTTGTCTGCCAACAGCTCCACGCACCTTGAAGTTTCTCTCCCTCTCTCTTTTATTTTGTTTGCAGCGCAAAATATCTCTGTTTGTATAAAAGGTCTTTATTTTTCTCTTCTTTTCATTCAGTCTTCGTGCTCTTTTTTTTTTCTCATTACTCTTTCATTTCTCTATCGATCACTGCAGTTACAAACTAAAAAACAAATTACACATATTTCAGTTTTCAATCCATACTCTAAAAGAAGCTTTTGATAGTCCGTTAAAGCTGTTGAAACCGGAAAAATATTAGAAAAATACCCTCGGGGCCTGAAACTCTATCAAGATTTATCTTCACAAGGTAAGGCACTTAGCAAACCCATGTTAAACTCCGGCAAGTGTATATCACACGGAGAACACTTTTTTTTCCCTTTTGTCGGACGAAGGCAAATATTTGCAAAGTACAAACAACCCAGAAAGCGATTGAAATGATGTTTGTTAATGTCTTACGGTTGGTTGTAGTCTACCTCTTACCTGTGATATGTATGTATGTCCTATGGAACCAGTCTTTCACTTTTAACATCATGTTGTCGGCTTGAACTTGTGACAGATTGTTTGACAGTGTGTCTTGTGAATAAATGATTTTAGCGATTGTTAAGCTGTAGACTGAAATATTTTAAAGGTGTTTTATTAAACAAGGATGTTGCTGAGACCTGCAACATGTTTAAGAAAAAAAAACTTATTTTGAGAATAGTAATATTCCCTGTACTTCAACAAATTAGATATCTTGTATAAAGTTTTCTCCCGTGACATAGGTAGTCAATACACTTTAAGGTGAAAATATTTGTCTAACATATTCAAACTCTGCACGAGAGTAGTTGGAAACAGTATAACTGCACTGTCTAACTCGCCCTCCAGGTGTGACTGCGACAGGTGTGTTCTCACCTGAGTTCTCAATGAGGTAGATTACTCGGATATACCTCGTCTTCAAAGTACATTAGAAATCAGTCTAGAATGTCGGTGAGAAATGGTTGTGGGAGGGTTGAATCTGCAATGAGAGAACTTCGTGAGGATCGGCAGAAAGAGCAATGCAGGTTTGTGATAATAAGTAATGTGATTCACACAAGAGAGTGGGTTCAGATAGCACGAGCTTGAGTGCATCTCCTTTTATGGCGATGTAGTCACAGACGGTGTAGACGAGGACATTTTTTTCCACGTGACATCTGAAAACTGCAGGTAAAAATAGATCAGCATCCCTGGGACCAAGAAATCGTGATGAAGATGTTTTTCAGTAATCAACAAATTTAAATAACAAAAAAAAAATGTTATAGTTATCGTCAGCCTCTAATGTTGTGTGTGGGTGTGCGTGAGAGAGAGAAAAAAAAGACTTAAAGGAAGAAGAAAATGAGAGCAAATTTTGTATATACCCTTATGCACTCGAAGTGATGAAGTAACGCACTTGGTTACTTTATCAACAAACACTTGCAAACACTTTGTAGCACGTTTGGCTGGACATGCACGTGCATTGTGTTTGCCTGACACACAGGGTGAGGGAGGGAAACAAGGAAGACAACAAGTTAGAAGGAAAGAAACTGAATTTACAATTTATTCACCACGTTTGCTTTAATTAGACACCTTACAATCACGCGGGGGAAAAAAATTTGTTTATTTATTTTTCCTTCGTACTTTTCTAGTTTATTCGTACTTTTCTGGTTTACACAAATGTATGCACTCTTTGACACAGTTGGTTTACACTGTGAAGCGAACATGTCTTGACTAATGCGGGAGTTAACGCTTCAAGTATTTGTTTTCTTTCTTTCGTTTTCTTTCTCTCTTCACGTCTTCAAGCGATCACTTGGCATGACTTTGTAAATTTTTCCGATTGTCCACAGTAGGTCTAGGGCTGTTATCAGATTCCACAACAGATAATTAACGGAATGTGTGTAGTAGCAATATTCATTTTTACCTTTTCGAATACTTTTTTCCTGATCAAATAAAAGTGTTTTCAATGGCTCGTGACTTTTTCCTTTTCCCTAGTATGACAACTGCTTGCAAGTGTGTACGCGCGCTGGAGGTATGCATGTGTATTTAATTTCAAATATTATTCTTGCTTTTCTCTTCTTTAATGAGGTATCTATTTATAAACAGTTCATTCACTAATTTTAGTTGTGCTTTTCTCATTCATTTTTTTACCTTTCCATCTGTAGCAGGCAATCAACTTCATCTGAAATAACCACAGATAAAAAAAAACAAACGAGAACAAATTAAAACTGGAAATAAAACTCCATTTTCTGTGAAACTGGATAGCCAAGACTTGTAACAGGAAATTACCTTTCAAACTTGCCGAGATATTGTGATAGTTGTTGGACGCTATTGTCTCAAACTGAATATAAAATTTTTTTTCCGAATTGCTTTCTGCAATTAGAGTAATTCTAACGATGGCCGTGTTAATTTCAAATTAACACTTAGAGAGGATCTGTTGTTTTATACTCGCTGCTCTCGATTGTGGAGAAGGTCGTAAGTTCAAGGCTGGCCCCAGCAGGTGCCTGAACCACTCCCCACAGAAGAAATAAATGGTAAAATAAAGAAGAATGTGAGGGAGGTAGTTTACTTTTCTCGTTCGATTCCCAAAATCCTGAGACATTGGTGTTCTCTGTTCCCAGATACAGGTTTGCAGAGACATTTTGCCTAAACTCCTTTTGTTTTCCCCTTATCTATATGCTTATAACGTTTTATTATATCTGTCTCAGAAGCGGATAGCTCAGGGGTTAAAATCCAGATGCTAGCCGGTTCGATACCCGAACGGCGCAGCAAATATCTCTCAGTTGACACAGCTGTCGGGAGTGGGTACCTGACTGAAACATGAAATAATATCATTGTAATTATATAAAATATTTCTCGCCCTTTGTAAATTTGTTTAATTTATGGTGAAAAGGATTTAATCTCTGTACTAGGATTGTAATGAGTAAATATATTGTCGTGCATAGACAGGATTGTCGTGTGTAAATACGACTGCTTTGCGGAAATGACAGAGCGATGAAGAGAATATGACTTCGACGAGGAAACTTACTCGCTTGGTTGTCCTCTTTGATTACAAAAACAATTACCATAATATACATAATATGCAAAAAGCCGTACGCAGAAAATTATTGCAAGCTAACTCCTGCAACAGTCCAAGGGAAGTAATTTGCCCCTTTTCCCAACGGGATCGTTTTTGTTTCCGTTAGACTGTTAGCACTCTTCTTTCCTTAACAACGTCGTTAAACTCTTGAAATAATTGTTTTTAACTTCTAATTTTCCTAACATTGTTTAAAATCGATGACTGGTTTATTTGATCGTTAATTCTTTCCCCTTTAGGGTGATTCTCCGCTGTACAGGGACAATCGAATAACGATCGATGCGTGTTTGGAGGAAACTACTCACATCCATAGAATAGCGACAAGAAAAATTCACAGACTGTACACGCAAGTCTCAAAACTTTAGCTAAATCCATTATCTTCAGTCAAGCTCATGACTAGATATTGACGACCTCGCGGTCTTTACAGTTTATTTTAAATTTCTTAAATTATTTTTATAGATCAATATTATAACCATCTTTCAGGAACATCCTGATGGTATAAAAGATTATTGCATTAATCTGTATTTGGGATTAAAAGATGAGATTTTAAAAAAAACAAAATTAATAGACGTCGCCGACAGGATTCGAACCTGTGCGGGGAGACCCCAATGGATTTCTAGTCCATCGCCTTAACCACTCGGCCACGACGACAGCTGCGAGTACCCGGCTTGGAGACCGACATCTACTTTCTTATTATCGTAGATATCGATAATTTATACGGTTAGACTAAAGACTATTATGATATTGTCTTTCAAATCAATTTAATTAAATGGAGGGATTAATGAGAAATCGAATTTATATCTTTTGATAAACGTCTACACTTTAAAAAATCTTAGAAAATAAATAAAAGATATTTAGATATATAAATCTATCCAAAAAATATATATATCATTTCCAGAAATATATAACTGCGGCCTCTTGATTGTATCTGTAAATTTGCATGGCTTTTATTTTCGTGTTGGAAAATGCTGGCTTTAATTAATGAGTTAGTTTGCCCAGACCTAATTGACAAGCCTGTATATATATAGCTGTGGAGCACATTTGTTAGTTATTTCATTATTGTGACGAACATTCTGGACCCTCGATCACGTCCACGGCACGTGATTTGACAAGCAAGCCTCGGATCTGCTGAAATGGTTACTCTGAAATTTTTTTGCAAACCAACGCATGTAAGCATTGAATTGAGGAGGTATGACATGAGGATGCTGTCCACTCATTTTCATGGCCGCTATGGAAATGGGTAAACTTCCGAGCAGAAACACAGGTTAAAAAAAAGAATTATTTAAAAAGGTCACTGCAGTTCACCACATGTGTGGATGAAAACTGTGCCATGTTACCATCCAACAAGCTGACAGATGATGTTTGCACTTTTTCTTCTCTCCCTCCCCTCTCTCTTCTTATTCTTCTTCTCATTTCTGCTCAGGAGGTTGGAAGTAAACATCTCATCACGAACTTGTATTACTGGGCTGCTGGCCGGCGATTGTTTTCCCCGCTGGCCGGCGATTGTTTGCTAAAACGAGGCTTCCTGCTTAGTCCCATTCATTGTTAAGGCTCGCCGAGACTAACAGCGGAGAACTTAAGCGTTGGTCTCGGCAGACAGACAGCAGTCCACCTATAGACGTCCGTGGTCGCATGCTATCTGAATGTTGTCTAGACGCATCACCGATACAAATATTTGCCCACCGGAAGCCTCACGGCATGCTAACTTGTGTCGCCCATGTCGTGTAGCAAAGACAGGATAAAATTATAGATTGTGCTTGAAGAGAGAGGCAGGCACACGAGGCATCTGCCTAGGGCCCCGCACTTTTGATTAAAACCGTGGCGTGGAGGGCCCCGCCGCCCCCACATACTCTATGCCTCGGGCCCCGCGGGGGCTATTACGGGGCTGCTTGAAGATATCGCGACTCGCACACATAGGAAACATGATCAAAACTTATCAAAACGGTATGAGCACATCTTTCTTTTTAATTATTAAATTATTTTTAATAATTGCTAATAATAATTAATATTGCTTTCTAAATCCAACCATATTATCACGTTAGTTTCAAATTGTTTTTATTCCTCATCATCTTCACTGACGCGGCAACTCATAAGTCAAAGGTCATCTAGACGGTTTACCAAAAAAAAGTATTAAAAAGTTCGTCATTAATCATGTTTTGAAGTTTGGTATAATAATTAATGCTAGCACGTGTGCCACAGTTATACATTCTCTTCAAAAGAATTGAAAAGATTTTTTTAAAAAAAAGCTCGTCGCCAACAGGATTCGAACCTGTGCAGGAAAATCTCAATGGATTTCAAGTCCATCGCCTTAACCACTCGGCGACTGCATGAAAAAAAGGGAGCTAATAAAATTTGACATCAAATGAAATTTGTTTTAATATCTTCATTGTTATTCACACCATATGCAACACATGTGTACTTAGTCTAACCAACATAACGTGTGTAAGTACAGACAGCCTTGTACAGGAACCACGTTGTCAATGGCTTAATACTACTTATCTACACATCTACTAATATATCTGCTTGTCTGTTTAACTTCTTTGCTGTCTGGTATCGCATAAGAGTCAAGTTGCTTGGGCCTTAAACAAAGAAAACCAACACTAGTAGAACCACTAATGCAAAGTACAACACGAGCATTTGTAAGATGGATGGATACAACAAACGCCGGACCAAGTTGAAGCTTCTTGGCAAACCAGATGGTATCTTCCGGGTCTGAAACGGGAAGCGAACCCTGTCCATGGCGGTGAGAATAGACTGGCGGGCCCCTGACCATTGTCCAGGTCCCTGCAGGCGATAATGGGCGCCTAAGACTGGTCCAAAGAGGACTTTGAGTCCGAGCTTGGGGTCTGTTAAGAGAAGTCGCCCTGAAACACAATAAGCAAGACTCCATAATTAAGTTAAAATTATTTAAGCATTTCGTACAGCTCTCGTTTATGTTATTACAGACTCCAAACAATTTCATGTTAATCTTAGACAAACTCACAGCTGACACCTGTTTACTACATCAAATCTGTTGCTACACAGTAGAGATTTTTCTTCTAAATGTATTTGTTTTACATAAAATTTGCAGTCATTTCTTCGATTGATGATTTCAACAAGGTTGATGCCATTGTTCTCAGTTGGCAACCAAAATGATAAGCATTTGTGTCTGTGTAAAATTAGAAAACCTTGCAGAGAATATGCCAAGTAGTCTGACCCCACATCCAGTTAGATGTTGGCCGAAGTGCCTGGAATGCCTTGCACCTGTTTCTTTATACAGAGACCACCTTCGAAGACTTCACGGCTTGACTTAAAATTTACTCTTGAATACCTTCAGAAACTGTTAATCCCACCATCTGCTTGTTTCCTCCTCTGTTTTATATTTTTAACTGAGTTATTGTATTTATCTGCCTTTACACTCTGTAAAGATGTACTTACAAATGTTGGGCTTGCAGCCAATCACCTCAGCAAGTTCCTCCATGTAGGGAAACCATATCCCCTCGATAGTATGTCGCAGCGTGTCTGGGGAAATCTGAGCTCGTTTGTTTTCCATCTCTCGGATATCCTCTTTTATCTTTCTAGAGGTTGGTAACTTGATAACACCCTGCACAGTTATCAACGGTCTCTCTTGTATAATAAACTTGTACACAGAGCGGCATTTTTATTATCTAGCCTGTTGCCATGGTTCTAAAACACAGGTAGGCGATTTCTTTAAAAACAACATAAACCGCCATTCTACTCTTTACAAGTTAAGTGAGAGAAACATGGTCATCGACAGTCCTCTACCGTCATTGCGTAGACAGCCATCCTGCTCTGCAGCTCAAAGAAAGGCCAGAGGGCGCCATTGACGTTGAAGAAGCCGATGAAGGCCAGCGTCTGGTGCTCCAGGTCCGGAAGAAACACTCTCTTGTAAAGACGCATAACGTTCTCCTGGACGTCCAACACCTCATCAAGATAAACAAAAAGTTAATTATTATTTTGCTCTTCCTACCTGGCTGGAGAAGTTTATCTTGGATCACTTTATGAAGATGAATAGACATGTATGTCGAAAGAAAAAAAAAAACAATCTGAGTATGTGAAAATTGGTTTCCGCTTTCAGAAACAATCTTAAACAAGCAGATGAACTTATTGACCAAGTTAACAGGTAACAGCTCAGTTGTATGTCAGGTTGTACTAAATTGTCATTTTGTATTATAATTTTAATGAGTTTATTAATCAAACATGGCTCTTATTTTACTCCAGATTAAAAACACGCAAGAAATAAACTGATAGATGGACTTGGATGCTTCACCGGGACCACCAAAGTAAACTGTTCTTGTTATTTTTTGCTATTATTATTTTTCAAACATTATTTGTGTTTAAATAGCACACATATAGCTTTGTCTTATAATTATTATTTCATCTGCTAAGCTTTTATTTATTTTATACATCCTTATTATAATTTACTTGTTCTTATCTCTTTATATTCCTATTTAAAGGTCTTATAATTTATCAATAGATTCTTACTTGACCTTATTCGGTTTTTTTGGTTTAGGTATCGGAAAGAATACACAAGAACGAAACAGAGATTGAAAAAGGAGGTTTAAATTTAAATTTAAGTGTAAATAAAAGAGTAGCTTGCCTCTTTCTCTATGAAGGGGAAGCGGATGTGGTAGCCAGTCGCGAAGATTACAACATCAACATCCTCTACAGTCCCGTCAACGAACTCCACGCTGGACTCCGCGAAGCGCTTGATGTCATCTCGGATCCTCACCCTTCCACACAGGATTCTGTTGGCCAGATCGTCGCTGAGGAAACCGGAGATGCTGAAAGTAAACATGCAGATAAGACAGCGCCTCTTTTGACTACACTGACCTTTTTTTTATCTAAACATAGTAAGTTATAAAAAACAATTGGCCATAAAAATTAATTTGCCGTTTGATATAACCAAGCCACTAATTTTTTTTTTTTTTTTTTTTTTTGTTTAAACATATCTTCTCTGCCTTCTACATGCAGGTTAATAAGGTAGATAAAAGTTAACGATTCCGACAACCAAGCAGATTTAGTGAAGCTGGTATGCGGTCTGGACTATATATATATAGAAAGAGAGAGCACACCGGAAAGGGAGCTTGGAGTTGTGCCAGTGATATATATGAAGGGAGACACAATGTAACAGACTTTAGGATTACAAATATCGAGAGAATCTTTGCTAAGTTTTGCCCAAAATCGAGGATTATTTTAAAGATTAACTGTTACCCAGAACAACTGACCCCTTCGGTAGCGCCGTGCTTGTAAGTCCATACATGTCATGGTCCAGTCTGGCCCAGAAATAAGCGGCCAAAATGGCCTGAGACAAGGATTCGGGAAGCATCTTGTCCACGAGCCCGCCAATGCGAGTGTACATTTCAATGTCCCAAGGAATGCCCCGTGTCCCCTGTCGGGTCAAAACCCACGCCCCGCGCCGTGTGCTCATGATCACCTGGAAAACGATTACGTAATAGTCTAAAAATAGCCAAGACATTTTCTAATCCCTCAAAAGACTTCACACCTAAATTAATTTTAATTGGAATCGTGGAAGTAAGTAAAGTTTTACAATCAACGACACATTGTGAAGAAGGGGTGCTCCCCTAAGCCCTCTCACTCTCTGACAAACAGACAAGCATAAGGTATAAATGGTGGTTACAAGTCACGTGGCTATACCTCCTTTGAGAGGGACAATTCTGAAGCGATATCACCGCCGGAGTTGCCGAGGCCGACAACCAGAACTCGCTTGCCTGTGACGTCGCCCGGTCTGCGGTAATCGTGCGAGTGCAGAATCTGACCTTTGAACTCATTAAGACCCGGCAGTTTCGGAATGTGCTTTGCACCATGGTGTCCGGAGCACACCAACACGGCGTCAAACACCTCGGTCATCGTATCTCTGCTTTTCAGATTCTTACCTGCAAAGAATGAGACCTTTCGGTGTATTTTCTAATAAAAGAAACAGCTTGCAAGAAAAAAAATCCCGCATGCAGTTTACTTTCAAATACAGAGAGGATTAGAAAAAGAGAAAAAAAAAAGCAGACCGGTTAGAAGAAAGTCGAATGAACAAACAAGCTGACAGAAAGACAGAAGGAAACGTCCAGCATTTAGACATTTTTCTGATAGTACTTATCACTGTCCACTTCCCGGAGGTGACAAAGTCCGCCGCCCTTGTGACTTTCACCACTTCAGTGCTCAGACGAGTGAACTTGTCGAGTTTAAAGTTCAGAGCATATCTCTGGAGGTACTCGAGACCTTGCCGGTTGTGCATAAAATTTGGGAATTCCTGCGACAAAGTTTAGCACTTTTCCCAATTTTGCTCTATTCGTGCCTCAATTATCTTACTCATGTAAGTTATGAACAATACATTACTTAACTTAATGCTTTGAAAAAATAATGGAAGCAAAGACGACATTGCGATCAACATTGTCTTTTCTATTATAATTGCTGCTGATAGCTACGTCTGGAGAAAATGGACGAAGTTCCGGAACTTATAAAGATAGAGAAGAGTTTAATAACTTTCAACAATTGCCTGTTAGACAAGTATTATTTATTTATTTCTATTTATTTATTTTTAAGTTAGAAACGGACGTAAAATTGTCGTGAAACACCAAAATCAGACAGTAATCTCCCCTTGTCTTGCATACCTTAGGCATGGGGAAGTCACTGAAGGCCAAAATCTCCTTGCTGGTGTTCAGCATGGTCGAGGACATGCAGCAGGACAGGTTCTCCTCCACCTTCTCGTCGAAGACCCACAGTCCGCCCAGCGAGTCCCGCCGATCAAAGCACGTGGGTTCCAGACCCTCCTCCAGACACGTCTTCGTGGCCACCAGGCCCGCCGCACCTCCCCCGATGACAGCCACCCGCTTGGCCATGACGACCGACTACAAGACTTCTAGAAACTTGAATTACTGTAACCCTCCTTGAGATAAGAATGCAGAGAAAAGTATTAAGATGATGGGACAGACAGAGCAGCGAAATTGTGGTTTCCCATAAAAGTTGGGGACAGCAACAGCGGAAAATTGAGTTTTTAATTGGTAGGTAAAGCTGCATGGAAATTACCTTATTCAAACACACAACAGAGGTAGTTCTTTCAAAATTGTTGTTTTGGTTTAGTTTTAATGTCCTAATGTTGTTTTGAAATACAATGTATTATTATTATTATTATTATTATTATTATTATTATTATTATTATTATTATTATTATTATTATTATTATTATTATTATTATTATTATCATCATCATCATCATCATCATCATCATTATTATTATTATTATTATTATTATTATTATTATTATTATTATTAGTGGGTTCGGGTGGAGTGGCCAAGTACCCGTGCAAACAAAAATATAAATGCATGTAATAATCACGATCGTAAATAAAAACACAAGGACTTGTAGGCTTATATTATATTACCTGGCATCTTTCGCAGAAGGCTCATGTGTAAGTGTGATAGAATGTAAGTGTGAGTGTCTTGTATGGTATGCATGACTGCGAGTTATGTTTGTATATAAAGTAGCAAAAGATTCGAAGATGAAACAGAGAATTTTTTCTGCAGCTCAGACAATCTGTGATTTTGTTAGGTGACAAAATTTACTCTGGGTCATCAGATTAGTGCTGATGCTACTACTAGTAGTAAATAGAATAAAATGATCAACCTTTAAGGAACTCTTCTACCAAAAAGGCATTTTTATCATTCCGGGGTTCTGTCCCCTTCAAGGGCGTTGGTCGTCCATGAGATCCGGTGTCACATGCGGTGATGATAAGGCTGCTTTCACCCTGTTATTTAGATAGTTTCAGCAGCTAGGGCCATGTCAACAGATCTTTCCCGCAAAAAGTAACAACAGCTTGCTTAGTCTTTATTTATTATTTTATCACTTACACCAGTGATGCCCAAACTTTTTCGGCCTGTGGGCCATATCCATTTCAGACAGCCGTGTCGCGGGTCACTTCACCGCAAAAATACAAAAAGAAAAAAAAATAGAGCAGATACCATTTTTTATTAGAAACAAGTTGTACTTGCCATTAATTATGTAGTAATTAGTGGGATATTTGAAGTTGTTTTCCCGAAACCAACTTCTGAATGTCCGGCCTCATCGTAGAGACACCAAGTCGGAGCACTGAATCGAAATGTTCGTCCATCGAAAAAAAGATTGAGAGACGCCCCTATGTGGAGATAAATACTTCTTCCTTTTTTTTCGTTTCTTTAAAGTCTTCTTTTATTACTAACATGCCTATTTCCTGCACTGTGGGCAGAAGTTTCGCGGGCCGGATGGCACCGCGTCGTGGGCCGGATATGGCCCGCGGGCCGTAGGTTGTGCATCCCTGACTTACACCACTATCACCTCCCCTCAGACACAAAATAATGAAGGAGGTAATGTCACGTACACAGAACATAATACTAGTTCTTGTCTGGAGCTGTTGTTCGCACCTCAAGATAGGGCTTGTCCTATTTTCTGGTCCTTGGTCATTAACCCTAGTTCCTATCTACAAACGTTTTCTCACATTACTGTTTACACAGAAAGGAGAAGTACCTTTGTGAGTACGTCTGTGTGTGGGGTGGGGTTGGTGGGTGTTTATCTCGGATGGATTTGCCTCAGTAGTAAATTACAGATTATAAAAAAAAATAAAAAAAATAAAAAAAATTAAAAAATTACAGATTATAAACATGACAAGATACTCGTTTGTGCCCCGGATACCGTCCCAATCCAGCCGCGCTCTCAGCTTAGCCTCATTTACCTCTATGAGTGTGAAGTCCAGTGAATGAGAAACAAAAATCTTTGCTAGTATTTTATCAAAAGAACAGAGTGAGTTTAAATAAATAAATAGGTTGAAAGCGGTTACTGTCGCAGCTTGTCCCGAGAGGAGAGAATAGGGTGACAGCTATTAACAATTCTGTTCTCTCATACATTCATGTTCCAGTTTTTGGGATACGCACTCATGCATTAATAAGCAAAGAGTGATGCTAAACTATCACCATGCACTGATGTCCAAAATGTCTCACACCTTTGTATATATACATATTATTAAAATGCATGCCACACGTACATGCAAAGGTATTTACACTCTCACTGACACTAATGTCTACACTTGCATGCAGCTGCACTGCTGCACCACACGAAGACATGTTTGATAGAAATTTCAGTCGAGGTTTTGGGGGGCAGATGTGATGTCTGAATAATATTACAGAGTAAGCAGATAAGTGGAAGCTTGTTCACACAAACATAAAACACACACACACACTTTATTAGGTTTTTCAACATCATCAGGATAAAATGATGATGACACTAAGTAAACTTGGATATATTCATGGTTGTGTCGTCCTTACTTGTCTAAACTAATTAAAGACAGGTAATACTTGTACAATACGCTATACATAAAAACTAACAGAGATTATGGGGAGAAAGACAGAGAGAAACAAGCTAGGAAAGAAGTAGAGAACGAATGAGAGCGGACCTATAGCACCGCAATTTATCTTCCCCTGTACAGGAACCAATCGAGGAATTCCTTTTCCCAGGTGCCCTTTGATCTGGTTTCGTAACCCTGACAACCTTTCAGACCACGAGACATCTAAATGCGATGCAAATGCAGTTTGTCTGACCAAATTTTGCAGGACTTCTCCTGCAATCACATTCTTGGAAGTTTGCAGACTATGGTTTCTATATTTCGCTCCAGAGACTTTTATAAAGGAGAGTTCGTCTCATAGGCGATGTCAGTAATGGCCCGAAATTTTTTAAAATATTTACTTCGCTGACACAATTTCCAGATGCTGTATGTGGGTTGATGTGTAAATGAGAGAACAAGAAAGAGAAATGTACAATGGCCGACAGAACTGCAATTTCTGGTAGAAACAGTGTAGTGGTCCACAAATGGATTGAGAGCTAACAGATGTAGAAATTTTCAGCCTCTTGGTGTGAGCATGGGCGTTGGTGTCTGTGTGTGTGTGTGGAGGGGAAGGTGTGTGAGTGTGTTTGTGTGAAATTACCAGAGTATTCTCTGCGTTAGTGACCATAATAACTTCTAGAAGGCTCCACGAGAAGTGTACATGCACTACGTGTGCTTGAAATGACAACTGAGACAACACCTGATGTGATACCGAAGATTCAGGGTTAGTTCTCCAGTACTCAAGGAGAGGAAACTTTTTAAATTTTGCATTTCTGACATCGATGTCGTTTTACATTACACTGTGTAAGAGTTTATGGCTCCGTGCGTGCACGTGTGTGAGTGAGAAGACAAAGAACCAAGAGGACAACACGATAACATAGCAAGGACACTGTTAACAAAATAATGACATCTGATTACAGCCAAGTCACAGTGACCTGCAGACAGTCAATTTTGTCTGAACATGAGGTCATCCCCAGCAACCCAGACAGTTTCAATTACAATGATGGAAAAGTAGAATATTTAATATGTTTGTGTGGTCAAACACTCTCAGAACAATATTCAGATAACGCAGGTTACAGTCTAGTGGTCTCCTTAAAAAACTTCAACATAAAATTTAAGACAACGAGAAATATCTCGAGAATCTAGAACAATCAGCATCAGACTGTGGAGTAATTGTTTTAGTTCCATGTTCCTACTTGATTTAATAAATATTTGTTTACTAATGTATACTTTTGCGATCTTTTTTAGAACATGAATACTTGTACACACAGACGACACTAAACGTATTTCAGCTAGTGTCGGGTCACTTAGAATGGTTCGCTGTGATAATGTGATGATATGATGATGTGAGGATATGAGGATGTGATGATGTGATGATGTGAATGAGAAGGATGCTTTGTTTGCTTTTGGGTTTATTTGGGATTTATTTTGTTTTGTTTTGTTGTTTGTTTTTTTTTTTTTGTTGTTTTTGTTTTTTGTTTTTTTTTTTTTTTTTTTTTTTTGACGATGCAGTCCTGTGTTTTGCGCACGGTGAGACTTTATTTGGACTGTAGGGCGTCTAGGCGATTGTGAAGACAATGAAGTTCATGACTCGATGAAGTGGCCTGGGTTGTTCCCGGATCGAAAAGCATGCAGAAAGTTGCTCTGTTTACGTCAAAGAGAGACCACACGAACCAAACTTCCCGTTCCAACTTCTATACCTTGTAAATCGGACCCATGGCAGAAGGTTTGACTTCTACAAGAATCTACTGGTCGTAGACTATCATTCTAATTGCACTGAGGAAGCCTTGCTGATCTCAACCACATCTCAGAAAGCCATTCACCATATCAAGAGCATCGTCTCTCGACACGGAATTTCTGAGATAGTGGTACCTGACGATGCCCCCAAACCAGTTTCAAAGTAAACATTGAATCAGTTTGCCAGAAGCTACAATTTACAGCATGTCTCCATGTGACCAGCAAGCTAGTGGGAAGCTGTACAAACCGGCAAGTATTTGCTCAAGAAAGCTGCCGACACCTTTATGGCCACGTTAAGTTTACCGGTTGACGCGGGGGAAAGTCCAGAAATTCTAAATGGGGAGAAGACTAAGGGGTCTCGTTTAGATCATAATACCAAAACTGGTCATGTCAAACCAAATCACGAGAAATTCAAAGAAAAGAAAAAAGAAGCTGAAAGTAAAACAAAAGAACTTTGACAGAGGTCACAGTACCAGAAAGTCCTCAAAATTCAAACCTACTTGGATGGTCTGGTTCAGGCCACAACAAACACCTTGAGCCAGTACCAGACCACTCAGAGAAAGTACATAAATCCCAAGGAAAGCAAAGATGTAACAGTTAACCTCTGTTCCCAAGTGATCCACACTTTCGCACAACCAAAGTCCCAGCAACAGTTTTCCAGTTTGTTACCAGATGATCTCGGCAGATGACAGTCGGAAGCAGGGAAATATATTACAGTCCAGACTGACAGTACACATCAACTCCCGCTCTTTTCCAGACCATATATTGCCGGATTTAGGACCCAGGCAGACTTGACACAATTAACAATTTACCAGAATGGGGTCTTCTAAACATGTTCATTTAAAACGTAAACAGTTATACTCCTTTAATTGTAATTTATCCAATTAATTGCCCATTGCACTTTACAATAAGAGATGTGAAGTAACTGCTATAATTCCAGATCCCTATATGCTTTGATTCGCACTTGTTTGGTAGAACATGCTTGGGTTTCATAGCTGAAAGAAGTCAACTTGAAAGATTTTGAGTGATGGTATGTTTGTACACACGGATAAGCACGCCATACGTATTTCACAAAGCCAACGAGAGTAAAAGTCATGCATGTCACATAATATACCAGTCTATAAACTTTATGCAATATTCAAGTTGTGAAATATGCAATCTAGAATAATTTTAAGGCGTTGTTTATTGGACAATCTATATATCTTATGGTCTCAGGACGAAACTCGCATATAATTTTGTAAAAGATTTTAGTGACTATGTGCGCTAGAACAAAGTAATGTCTGACAATGATACTTTTCTTAAAAGGAAATACTAAAATCAAATGTACCTACACGATAATCAAGTTTTGGTATAAAAAATGTTCCAATCTGAGGGCGATTCTGCGTTTTATAAATAAATCATTTTTATTATTATTTTTGTCTTTTCAAAAATCCAATTCAGAAGAATATGAAAATGATTAAAACTGCCCTATACGGAAGACAAACATGTCTTGTACGGAATAACAGACCTAGAGATTATGTCAGTATTTCTCTCCAACACAGGCTGTTGGTGAAAGAAGATAACAACACGAAAAATAATAACGATAAAGATAATAATAATAATAAAGCCCGTATTTGTCTCGAAGAGAAGCTAATAATAAACGAAAAGAAAGAATTAAATACTAACATTTTCAGCATTCTCCGTTGTAGAAAAGATAATAACCTACCTTAACGAGTCTTGTACGTGGTTAGGGAACTTGGCTGCAATATGAGGAGCATATTATCTAGTCTGACTTTTATACAGAAAGGGGAAGTAACTCAAATTATCTTTCGTGGCTTGAAAGCATGATCAGGACAAAATCATGTGTCTGCCAAAGGAAAATTTAAAAAAAAAATTAAATGACAGTTTTATCAGATGACTTCGCTTTATGTAAATTTTCTTACTTTCATCCAGGCTTGACAACACAACAGACATTCGACGAACCTGAATGGAACGGGCAGTTCTGCATTCAAACGAAAACAGTTAAAGCTCAGTAATGCTGGGTGCAATGTTTTGTAAGTAAAACCTGCCCAATGACTGACTGACTGTATCCGAGTGTTGTCACAGGCAGGGTAACACCTGCCAGGGCCCAGGCTTGGCTTCATGACCACAGCACGTGCTGAACGTGACATGTGATCTACACGTGACTGACAGAGTGGCTGGTGTGATTGTGGTAATTAACTTCACCTTTTGAAAGTATCCTACATCGAGACTTCCGCTGTGAAGTTTCTAGATTATATAATCCAAGCGAAGAATCGGAGAAAACGCCGACACTCTTGAAGAAGGGAGGTAATCGTTGAATGAATCAAGCGTGATGAAGTAGGAGTGATCTCCCTTGTGCTGATCTGATCTGTCCGTCGATGCCTGCATTTCAGCATTATTATGTTAAATGTAGTATTTCGATCACAGAAAATTGTGGTTACCTCCACACTCTGCTAGTATTATTGTTGTTGTTAAATAGTATCCCTATATAAAAACACCAATTCCTATTCATTGTGTGACTAAATTATCTCACATTAGCTTGTACACGTAAAAAAATATGCAATAAAAAGATGTATCGTTCTTTATTTATGAAATAATAATTCATAATATTCATTCATCAGCAATAATTGATGTGATGTAAAAAAAATCAATCTCTCTAAAGTTTGTGTGTGTTAGAGAGAGACCTTAAATTGTAATAAATAATTTGTTATGGAAGCCAGATAAATGAAAAGACTGCTTGTTACAAGGACTATACAGTCATCAACAATAAATTGAAATTATAAGAAAACCAAATTTCCTGGTTATGGATCAAGCAATACTTTTGGATATAAACAAATCGCAAGAAAATGAATGTCTGTCTGTCAACTTCCAGTCTGTCATATTATGAAGTGAGTCTTACACTACAAAAACTAACACAAGAAGCATCAGGATGAAAAGGTACATAGCCAGGATCTGTAATGTCGATGGGTACAACAAACGACGCAAAAGTTCGATGCTTTGGGGCAGTCCCGACGGCACTTTCCGGGTGTTAAACGGGTAGTACACTCTGTCCATGACGGTTAGAATAGAATGGCGGGCTCCTGACCACTGTCCAGGTCCGTGCAGGCGATAATGGGCGCCGACGACTGGTCCAAAAAGGACTTTGAGTCCCAGTTTGGGGTCGGTCAGCAGAAGTCGCCCTGAAACAGACCATAGAATACTTTCCAAAAAAATAAAAACAAAAAAAAATTAAAAAAATAAATAAATAAATAATATGAGTGCTTCTCTGTGTTACCAGGATTTTCAAAACTCTATACCTATTGCTTTTAATTCTTTTAATCACAACATATTTTAGCTCCGAATTTATTTATTGACAAATATTAGTGTAAAAATACTTACAAACATTTGGCTTGCAGCCAATCACCTCAGCAAGTTCCTCCATGAAAGGAAACCAAGCCACTGCCACCGAATGTCTCAGAGAGTCTGGACAAATCTGGGTTCGTTTTTTCTCCATTTCTCGGATATCTTCTTTCATCTTTCTCCGACTTGGTAATTTAATTGCACCCTGCACCGTTTATAAAAGTAGGCTCAAAGTATTGCAATCTCAAAAATTGGGGAATATGTGGAGGAAGAAACATATGAATTGTTCTATTCCACACTCCGAGCTCTCAAAATATTGTTGGTGAAATAAAATTCTTACAGTCAGCGTGTAGACAGCCATCCTGCTCTGCAGCTCAAAGATTTGCCAAAGTGATCCACTGACATTGAAAAACCCGATGAAGGATAGAGTTTGGTGTTCCAGGTCCGGAAGAAAAACTCTTTTGTAGAGAGGCATAAGGTTGTCCTTGATGTCCACCCCCTTGACCAGACAAACGAAATTTCGCCGGTTAGACTGCTCTATCTTTAACAACACCAATCTGGTTTAAAATATTACTCCATGGCTTCTGTGTGAGGCTAACCGGATGGTAAGTGTCTGTGAAATGTCTATATTGGCATAACTGTTTTGACAATGCAAAGAGAGAGGTGAACAACACAAACATCAGGATTGTACATAAATATGTTTACTAAGTCACCCAGTTGGTGAGCTTCGACCACCTGTTCGAGGGTGGATCAGTGGACTCACGAGACGTCTCACCTCTTTCTCGTGATATTTTTTGCTGCGTGTTTCTCAAAAAAATTAATGAGGCTATTCACCTAGATTTTTAGATATTGGTGTCTTTCACTGGGAAACAAGGTGCATTTTACTAGACCTGTATGCAGTGGCGTAGGAAGATGTTCGGCGTTGGGGGGGGGGGGGGGCAAACTCCCTGCTGACAGTGAACGGCGTTCGCGCTCGCACATTACGTAAAAAAGGATGGGGGGTGGGGTACTGCACGCACGCACGTACACAGTGGTAGCATCACAACACGCTGCTTTATTGTTAAAAGGCAAAGCAGCATTAAATAAGAAAAAACAAATTAAAGAAGGACTCCCCGGCTAAAGCATTCACAAGAAATGTGATAAACGTTATAATCATATAAATCATATTAATCAAGGTTGGCAAGTCAGTGTTCCAAAAAAACTGCGTCTTCGGTGATTTCTATTAATGAACTCCATTGCAGATCAACCCTCTCTTTAAATACATGCATAATGAGACAGTTATTCAAGCGCGTTTGTGTCATGGAGCTTCTCAGGTATGTTTTTGTTCGTTTTAAGGCAGAAAAAACTGCGTTCTGCATACTGGCCAGGGTAGCCATCGGGTGGAAAAACAAAGGTAAAGATTAATTAAGCCTACTCACCCAACGGCTCGTGACACGCTTTGTTCTATCTCACAACAAACGCGGGGAAAATACGCTGGTTGCTGGAATCCCTCTTCTAGACACCACGCCAGTTCCAGCGACAGTACACACAGCACGTGGCAAACCCCCGACTACTCCCAGAGACGGGCACAGGTCTCTCCACCACCGCAAAAACTCTTCTATAGGCTCTTTCCCTACCCACAGGGCCCAGCGTCCGCGAGATAATCCACGTTACAAAGAGACACAGCCCCATACCTGAACTCGGTGTCCGCACACCGTGGGAAAATAGCCCCATCCACCCCAAAGAGAACCAAAGAGACCAGAGAGGAAGGGACGCAAGGCTACCGTATAATTAAGGGCCATAAACTGGCCAGACCACCGTGGCCAGGGGACGAAACTAGGGTGGAATGGCCGCAGGGCCATCCCCTTCCTCGCTCCGCTACCCGACGGTGCTGAGCAGCGATGCGACACGTTCTATGGCCATCTACCAAAACACGGACACATATATACAAACCAAACAGTATAACACAGATAACTTATGTTGAGTACCAGCCACAGTCGTTGATGATAAAAGAGTGCCCTTGTGTAGTTTTAGAAATGTTACTTATGCACTTCCCCCTGAGTCGTAGATAGCAATAATACCAGTCTCTCTGTCTCTAAAGAAAACTACCAATATAGGGACTCAGAGTCTTTGCCTTACTTAGGTGAAGTCAAAGCCGTCAATTCGCACTAAACCGTTGGTGTGTAGTAAGATGGAAGTCCTTGTGTTTCGCTAGCTTTTCACAAAGTGTAAGGGTTCCTGTCTGATTGGCAAGACTGCGGTATTGGTATGCAACTAATTCGTTACTGGCTTTCTGTGTTCCCGATGGCCAGTGCGGCCCCTTTGGTTGTAAGCGATAGCAGATAATTTTAGGGTGACAGCGAATGGGTGGGGATGTTTTATGTTGGTCAAACGAAAACCGCCAAAGAAAAGGCGTCGCATTATGGGGAGGGGGAGGGAGACACACTCGATGTACCGATGTACTGTCCGGCTGCTTTCTTCGCTCAGGCTTCAACACAGCCTGCAATTAGCATGGCAAACAAGACCAACGGACTGTCCCGATCTGATCGTCAGAGGTGTTAGAGCCTCCACTTGCCTCAGGGCCCGCTTTTGTGACGGTGATGACCGTCTCCTCTCTACGTTCCCCTACCTTTCTTCAGTTCTTTGCTCTTTGTGAGGAATTACGACTCAAATATTGGGGGGGCAAAAGGATATTCCTGCCCCCCCCTGTATTTTCCTTGGGGGGGCGGCTGCCCCCGCTGCCCCCCTGGTTCCTACGCCACTGGTATGTCGATTCTTGCATATTCTGGAGATGTTCATCGGGCAACTGTTTGACTGAGGGGACCAGTGTTTGTCAGTTTAATACGTTTCAAATATTGACATTCACTTTTAACTCAGATATAAAGGATCTAATATAAACCGTGAATAAAATTGTTGAACAAAAATGATGAACATCTATTGGGTTAGAATGCAAGGTAACTTAACTGTCGCTATTCATCAAATAATTTTCTGGGATTTTTTAAAATTTTCTGGGATTTTTCCTTAGCGCTAAAGTCGTTTGAAAATTTTATAGCAAATATAGTTTAATTTTATCTGATTATATTATTTACAGGAAAGCTACAATTCTGGACTAGACATGATTCAATCTGTGTTATTTTTTACGTCTGTTAGCAAAATGAAGGAACAAAAACTGAAGATGATGAAGTGTTTTTAAAAGGAAAATGAATGTGTAGCTTGCCTCTTTCTCTATGAAGGGGAAGCGGATGTGGTAGCCAGTCGCCAGGATGACAACGTCAACATCCTCTACAGTCCCGTCAACGAACTCCACGCTGGACTCCGCGAAGCGCTTGATGTCATCTCTGATGTGTACTCTTCCACACAGGATACGGTTGGCCAGGTCATCACTGAGGAAGCCAGATACTCTGAAAGCAAACACGAAAACTAAACAGTGCCCCTTCTCACCAAATAAAATAATTGTGTATTCGGTTATTAAAATCGAGTTCGCAATTTTTTTAGTTTTTTTTTTTTTTTTTTTTTTTGTTTGTCTTCATAGTATTAACGACTGCAATCACATGAGCCGTTTAAATCGTTTTCTGTGATCTATGTTCCTTTTAAATAATCATGAGACGTTTTTAATTCCTTTCTTTTTGTATGTATCTGTCATCTACGGAACTTAATAGCTAACAATCCGTTATTAAACTACTTAATTAAAAAGAACCGGGCTCTTATTTTTCAGAGTAATATCACTCAGCGCCGCTAACCCTTTTGGCATTGATGTAGTTGTGAGACTATACAGGTCGTGGTCAAGTTTGGCCATAAAACTGGCGGCTAAAAGCTTCTGAGATAAGGACAAGGGAAGAAGCTTGTCCACAAGACTACCAAAGCGAGTCAGCATCTCAATGTCCCAAGGCAGACCGCGGCTTCCTCTCCGCTCCATGACCCAGGCACCGCGGCGCGTGCTCAGCATCACCTGCAAAACAAAACAAAAATATCTTTACAAAAATATCTTTACAAAAATATCTTTACAGAAATATCTTTACAAAAATATCTTTACAAAAATATCTTTACAAAAATATCTTTACAAAAATATCTTTACAAAAATATCTTTACAAAAATATCTTTACAAAAATATCTTTACAAAAATATCTTTACAAAAATATCTTTACAAAAATATCTTTACAAAAATATCTTTACAAAAATATCTTTACAAAAATATCCTCCTGGTTTCATAAAATGTGATGTAAGTTTTAAAAATAGCCAGCCAGACTTTGAGAGACCGTTCCTTAAAAATTGTGATTTATTTAGTCGTAATTAGTCTAACATCTTTGAAAAAAATGAACATAGAACATTTTTTTTAAGAAACTTATTACATATTTGTTATTGTATGATTGCAGTCGTCATAATGGCAACAGCTGTATTTTTAGGGGAGAAACAGAAAGATATGGAATTATCACAAAATATGTGTCACATGGATTGGGGACAGCAGACGAGCAAATGATTCATTTGAGAGAAAAGGTATTCCGCAATGCCTGAGTTTTTTTCTAACATTAAAAGTGGCGAGTAGACAGAAATCTAATGGACTAGCATACAAGTGATATTTAGTAATACCTCCGTTGAAAGTCCAACTTCTGAAGCGATATCACCTCCGGAATTGCCGAGGCCCACGACGAGCACCCGTTTACCTGTTAAAGTCAGCGGCTTGCGATAGTCGTGGGAGTGCATAATCTGACCTTTGAACTCATCGAGTCCTGGTAGTTTCGGGATGTGCTTTTCAAGATGATGGCCGGAGCACACCATCACACCGTCAAACACCTCGGTCATTGTTTCTCCGTTTTTCAAATTCTTACCTGAGAAAACGGAAATTTCAGGAATTTCTTAAAAACGTTTTTCGTTTACAATATCTCATCTATAGCTTTTTATAACAGTTTTAAGGTAGGAGTCAGGAAATTTCCTTTTATTTGGAGGGAGTGAAAGGAAAAAGTAAATGTGTATATGTGTGAAGAAGGACAAGTGAAAGAGGTGAGAGAAGAATAAAAAAAGGACGATTATAGGACAGATGGAAGAAATCAAGAAATAGCATCAACATCAAACGAACACAAAAATAAATGGCAAAGAGCAGGTAATTAAAAGACTATTTCTGGTAGCACCAAAACTCTCAGTACTTGTCACTGTCCACCTTCCGGAGGTAAAAAAATCCTCCGCTCTCTTGATCATCACGACCTCTGTACTCAAGCGTGTGAACTTGTCGAGGTTAAAGTTCAGCGCGTAGCTCTGGAGGTATTCCTCGGCATGGCTGCTGCGAATGAAATTGGGAAATTTCTGCAGCAAAGAAGAAAAAAAAAGTAAAATAAAATAACTAAACAGCTGTGCTAATTTATTTCCAGAGTCATAAACTTTTATTAAATGAACAACACCGTTGTTTTTCTGTGCAGACGATAATCAGTAAACATGGGTCACCAATGCACCGTTCCCATGCTAAATTATTTGCACGATCAAAGCGTCAATTACTTATTTAAAATTTAAACTTATTGTAAGTTTTGTCTTTTCAGTATTGTCATGCCAAATGTAACATTTGTCTGATCTAGTGGTAGACTTCCAAAGTTATAAAGTTGTAACAGTGAAAGTACGGCTATCAAAAACAGAATAGAACTTGGCTACCTTAGGCATTGGGAAATCGCTGAAAGCTATAATCTCCTTGCTGGTGTTCATCGTGGTCGTCCACATACAGTTGGACAGGTTGTCCTGCACCTTCTCGTCAAACACCCACAGTCCACCCAGCGAGTCCCGCCGATCAAAGCACGTGGGTTCCAGACCCTCCTCCAGACACGTCTTCGTGGCCACCAGGCCCGCCGCACCTCCCCCGATGACAGCCACCCGCTTGACCATGATGCTGGGTAGGTCAGCCTTAGTGCAGTGCCTTCAGAAGATCCAAAACGGTCCCTAAACCTGCGCTGTGATATCTGGAGAGTTGAGAAGGAAGAACAAAAATCTTACACGAAGTGACGTGGCTGACAAGGCTGGTATCTGGCATCCAAGTATACCACAGATATTTACATTCTGGTCTTGGAGTCTATTTGCTATTTCAGTACCTTGGCCTCAGTTTGGAAGCATTGTGAAATACGCAGCATTGTTTATTCAATATCCAGTTTAGCTTTATTAATCTCAGTCATCGCGATTGGAAACAAGTTGTCAGAAAGAGGTGAGGATGGTATGATGGCATCTGTCTGACGAAAAGCAGAAATTAAACGAAAAATATGAATTACAAGGTGGTCCAGGGACGTATCGGTGCGTTAAACCCTCAGTGAGATTGCATTCATTTGTTCTGAGAAATGTGTTATTGTGCTTATTACGACAATGCTTAATGTTATGTTCATTATCCAGAGCGACGAAGCCCTCCTTTTGAACCCGTTAATTACGTCAGACACGTTGTAGGACACTGATATTCTGCTGTAATCGTTGCTAGGGAAGATTAACATGTAACTTGTCACCTCATGTATGACTGAAACGGATAAAACAATAATATAAGTATACATGCATATTGTGTTTCCCCAACACATTCACACACGCGCGAACGAACAGGCAGCTGTGCCAGGGATGATGGAGTCTACTAAATAAGACATAGTTCCTGTAGCTCTTGCTATTACTATAGTTATTAGCTATTCCCTATTCCTATTAACTGCTGTAATTAATATTGATATCAATTATTTTTCGCAATTATATAGTGTGTGTGGTGTGTGTTTGTTTGTGTTCGTTTGTATTTGTGTGTGTGTGTGTTTGTCTCTGTGTGTGTTTGTGTGGTGTGTGTTTGTGTGTGTTAGTGTGTGTGTGGGATGTACGTATAAGAATAATAGTTACAAATGAACCAATATCGCAGTTCACAATGACCTGTGTTTCCAGTAGTTTTCCACAAATATCGCCGATCGCAACAACTAACTATTGCAAGTACTTCAAACTTCGCTACTTCAAGCTCCCTGTTCACGAAAAAAAAAATCCGCTAATTTAGCAACTTCTGTTCAACACAGACTTAAACCATCAGTGTAGATAACAAAGTAGAGGACCAGGAAACGGTTAAGAGCATTCAGTAGCCAAGACCATTAATACTATTTTGACAGTCGCCACGTTGTTAAAGAGAGATCACAAAACTTGTTAGCAAACCCCCGTTAAGTCAAACTTCCAACAAGTCCATGAAACATCTTGCAGAAGGTCGAAACGGTCCGACCTGACCTGACTCACCGTGAGTCTCAGATGAGGTGACCTGAGAGATAGGACACCTTAAACCCTTGTGTCGGGAAACCTTATAGTCACCATGAAGTACATAGACTATGTCGCAGTATAGGGGTCTCATTAAAAATGTAATAATTTAAAGACAACATGTCTAGAGGCTACAAAAATTAATTAACTAGCATCAGACCAAAAAAAGGTCCGACAGTTACAATTCAAATATTGTTTGTTTCATTTTAAGTTTAATCTGACTTTAACTGAACTGCTCAGGTACTCGCAAATAATATGTTTACGGACGATTTCGGTAGTTTGTGCTCTGGAGTAAAATAATGTCATAGGATAGTATTTCCTTAAGAAGAAACTCTACAAAAATGTTTTTTACAAATATTAATCAGAATATGAAAACAATTAGAAAAAAACCCACAGAGTTCGTCCACAGCACAAAAAATCTAGAAGTTACTCTAGTATTTGTCTGAAAGACAAGCTGTTATTGAAAAAAATATATAAAATAAAGCTATTCAAATGCATTAATAAATATTAATATCTTTGGCATACTTAATTCTAATAAAAGTACGACCCCATCTTGGCGCAACACAAACGTACCTCGTATGTAAAGCTAGCCAACCAAGATGCGATATGAGACGCAAACAAACTCGTCCTGCTTTTATACACAGAGGGGAGATAATATCCAGGTTTCTTTAGAGTCCTAAAAAAGGAACATCATGTTTTCATCCATGCAAAGAAAAAAATCTTAAAGACAGGATTTTATGAGAGTACGTTGAATATAAATTTTCGTGCCTTTTTTCACATGCCCTGCTCTATATCACTGAATAACTTCAACAGAAATATCTGTAAGACAAGCTAATAATGAACGAAAAGAAGAAATAAACCTGTAAAGAATCGAATACTAACATTTTCAGCATTCTGCTTTGTAGAAAAGATAATAACCTACCTTAAAGCATGCAAACGAGTCTTGTACGTGGTTAGGGAACTTGGCTGCAATATGAGTAGCATATTATCTAGTCTGACTTTTATACAGAAAGGGGAAGTAACACCTATTTGAGTTTTTTAACTGCTCAAATTATCTTTCGTGGCGTGAAAGCATGATCAGGACAAAATCGTGTGTCTGCCAAAAGAAAATTTTAAAAAAATTAAATGACACAGTTTTATCAGATTACTTCGCTTTATGTAAATTTTCTTACTTTCATGTAATCCTAAATCCTCACTTGACAACACAACAGACATTCGACGAACCTGAATGGAACGGGCAGTTCTGCATTTAAACGAGAACAGAATTCGATAATGCTGGTTGCAATGTTTTGTAAGTGAAATCTGCCCAATGACTGTATCGAGTGTTCACAGGCAGCGTAACACCTGGCTTCATGACCACAGCACGTGCTGGACGTGACGTGTGATCTACACGTGACTGACAGAGCGGCTGGTGTGATTGTAGTAATTAACTTCACCTTTTGAAAGTATCCTGCATCGAGACCTCCGCTGTGAAGTTTCTAGATTATAATCCAAGCGAAGAAGCAGGGAGGTAATCGTTGAATGAATGAAGCGTGATGAAGTAGGAGTGATCTCCCTTGGGTTGATCTAACGTTCCGTTCCTTATATCAGATTTATATTGAAATATACAGCTTTTGTTGTCTATTCGCATAGTCATGCAAAAAATTATAAACTAACGCAAATATTCTAATTCTAAAACTGTTTGACATTCTTCATCACATCATATAGCCAATTGTTACAGGCGTCCATCCTTTCAAACTACTCCTCATTAATTAGCAACAAATTCAGTCAAAAGATTAACGATGATTAAAGACAACGTTTTTTAGTAATGGTCAATAACGATAATACTTGGCAATCATCAAAATTTGAAGAGAATTGTTACTTTTCTTAAGCAAGTAACCACAAAGAGCATTCTCCACACTCTCTAAATGCGCTATATTCAAAAATCATCTATATGTGGATATCCAAAAATCCATGTCGCCAGTAATGTGGAACTAAAGAAAAAGAATAATAAATTCAAATAATTTGTTATGGAATCCAGATAAATGAAAAGACTGCTTTTTGTTACAAGGAGTCATCAACAGTAAATTGAAATTGTAAGAAAACCAAATTTCCTGGCTATGGATCAAGCAATACTTTTGGATATAAACAAATCGCAAAGAAAATGAATGTCTGTCTGTCAGCTTCCAGTCTGTCATCTTATGAAGTGGGTCTTACACTACAAAAACTAACACAATGAGCACCAGGATGAAAAGGTACATAGCCAGGATCTGTAATGTCGATGGGTACAACAACCGACGCAAAAGTTCGATGCTTTGGGGCAGCCCCGACGGCACTTTCCGGGTGTTAAACGGGTAGTACACTCTGTCCATGACGGTTAGAATAGACTGGCGGGCTCCTGGCCACTGTCCAGGTCCGTGCAGGCGATAATGGGCGCCGACGGCTGGTCCGAAAAGGACTTTGAGTCCCAGTTTGGGGTCTGTCAGCAGAAGTCTCCCTGAAATAGACCATTGAATACTTTCCTTAAAAAAATTAAATAATATGAGTGCTTCTCTGTGTTACCAGGATTTTCAAAACTCTATTTTGCTTTTAATTCTTCTAATCGCAACACTTTTTCTCCAATTAGCCCCGAATTTATTTAGTGCCAAATATTATTGGTGTCAAAGGTACTTACAAACATTTGGCTTGCAGCCAATCACCTCAGCAAGTTCCTCCATGAAAGGAAACCAAGCCACTTCCACCGAATGTCTCAGAGTGTCTGGACAAATCTGGGTTCGTTTGTTCTCCATTTCTCGGATATCTTCTTTCATCCTTCTGCGACTTGGTAATTTAATAGCACCCTGCACCGTTTATAAAAATATGCTCACAGTATTGCAATCTCAAAAATTGGAGAATATGTGGAGGAAGAAACATATGAATTGTTGTATTCCACACTCCGAGCTCTCAAAATATTGTTGGTGAAATAAAACTATTCTTACAGTCAGCGTGTAGACAGCCATCCTGCTCTGCAGCTCAAAGATTTGCCAAAGAGGTCCGCTGACATTGAAAAACCCGATGAAGGATAGAGTTTGGTGTTCCAGGTCCGGAAGAAAAACTCTTTTGTAGAGAGGCATGAGGTTGTCCTCGATGTCCACCACCTTGCCAGGACAAACGAAATGTCGCCGATTAGACTACTCTATCTTTAACAACACCTGTCATGCAGGAAAGCTACAATTCTGGACTAGACATGATTCAATCTGTGGTTTGTTTTGTCTTTTAGCAAAATGAAGGGAAAAAAACCTGAAGATGATGAAGTGTTTTTAAAAGGAAAATGAATGTGTAGCTTGCCTCTTTCTCTATGAAGGGGAAACGGATGTGGTAGCCAGTCGCGAGGATGACAACGTCAACATCCTCTACAGTCCCGTCAACGAACTCCACGCTGGACTCCGCGAAGCGCTTGATGTCATCTCTGATGTGTACTCTTCCACACAGGATACGGTTGACCAGGTCATCACTGAGGAAGCCAGAGATCCTGAAAGCAAACACGAAAACTAAACAACGCCTCTTCTCACCAAATAAAAAAATTGTGCATTCGGTTACTAAATTTAAACAATTCGTTCGCTTTCTCTTTTTCTTTCTTTTTTTTTTTTTTTTTTGTATACATCTGTCATATGCAGAACTTAATAGCTAACAATCCATTATTAAACTACTTAATTTAAAAAAAAAAACGGGCTCTTATTTTTCAGAGTAATATCACTCAGCGCCGCTGACCCCTTTGGCATTGTTGTAGTTGTGAGACTATACAGGTCGTGGTCAAGTTTGGCCATAAAACTGGCGGCTAAAAGCTTCTGAGATAAGGACAAGGGAAGAAGCTTGTCCACCAGACTACCAAAGCGAGTCAGCATCTCAATGTCCCAAGGCAGACCGCGGCTTCCCCTCCGCTCCATGACCCAGGCACCGCGGCGCGTGCTCAGCATCACCTTCAAAACAAAACAAAAATATCTTTACAAAAATGTCCTCCTGGTTTCATAAAATGTGATGTAATTTTTTTTTAAATAGCCAGCCAGACTTTGAGAGATTGTTATTTAGTGTTATTTAGTAATACCTCCGTTGAAAGTCCAACTTCTGAAGCGATATCACCGCCGGAATTGCCGAGGCCCACGACGAGCACCCGTTTACCTGTTAAAGTCAGCGGCTTGCGATAGTCGTGGGAGTGCATAATCTGACCTTTGAACTCATCGAGTCCTGGTAGTTTCGGGATGTGCTTTTCAAGATGATGGCCGGAGCACACCATCACACCGTCAAACACCTCGGTCATTGTTTCTCCGTTTTTCAAATTCTTACCTGATAAAACGGAAATTTCAGGAATTTCTTAAAAACGTTTTTCGTGTACAGTATCTCATCTATAGCTTTTTATAACAAACAAAATGTTTAACTCCCAATCCCGCTATAGTCCCTGTTTAAAAAATTATCTTTTATCTGCTGGATAGACAAGGAGAGGTTTCCTGTCACAGACCTGAGCGAGCATTGAATCGGTGATATTAAGCTCAAAAATTCTTTCTCTACCAGGTGACTACGATCGTAGTAAAGAGATGTGGGGGTGAGAGTTCGGATTGGAGAGAATGAAGTGAAAAAAGTAAATGTGTATGTGTGTGAGGAAGAAAGAGTGAAAGAGGTGAGAGAAGAATAAAGAAGGATGATTATAGGACAGATGGAAGAAATCAAGAAATAACATCAACGCCAAACGAACACAGAAATAAATGGCAAGGAGCATGTAATTCAAAGACTATTTTTGGTAGCACCAAAACTCTCAGTACTTGTCACTGTCCACCTTCCGGAGGTAAAAAAATCCTCCGCTCTCTTGATCATCACGACCTCTGTACTCAAGCGTGTGAACTTGTCGAGGTTAAAGTTCAGCGCGTAGCTCTGGAGGTATTCCTCGGCATGGCTGCTGCGAATGAAATTGGGAAATTTCTGCAGCAAAGAAGAAAAAAAAGTAAAATAAAATAACTAAACAGCTGTGCTAATTTATTTCCAGAGTCATAAACTTCTTTTAAATGAACAACACCGTTGTTTTTCTGCGCAGACGATAATCAGTAATCAGTAAACACGTGACACCAATGCACCGTTCCCATGCTAAATTATTTGCACGATCAAAGCGTCAATTACTTTTTTAAAATTTAACTTATTGTAAGCTGCAGTCTTTTCAGATGAACTCATGAGAAGAAGGGGAATGTAATATTTGTCTGATCTAGGGGTAGACTTCCAAAGTTATAAAGTTGTAACAGTGGAAGTACGGTTACCAAAAACAAAATAGAACTTGGCTACCTTAGGCATTGGGAAATCGCTGAAAGCCATAATCTCTTTGCTTGCGTTCATGGTGGTTGTCCACATACAGTTGGACAAGTTCTCCTGCACCTTCTCGTCGAACACCCACAGCCCGCCCAGCGAGTCCCGCCGATCAAAGCACGTGGGTTCCAGACCCTCCTCCAGACACGTCTTCGTGGCCACCAGGCCCGCCGCACCTCCCCCGATGACAGCCACCCGCTTGACCATGATGCCGGGTAGGTCAGCCTTGGTGCAGTCTCTTCAGAAGATCCAAAACGGTCCTTACACCTGTGCTGTGATATCTGGAGAGTTGAGAAGGAAGAACAGAAATCTTACATGAAGTAACGTGGATAATAAGGCTGGTATCTGGTATCCAAGTATACTGCAGATTTGCACATTCTGGTCTTGGAGTCTTGCTTAAATCAAACAAAAAATATGAATTACAGGGTAGTCCAGGGCGTACCACTGTGTTTATAATCTGAATCAGATAGCATTAATTTGTACTGAGAAATGAGTTAAGTGTACTTATTACGACAATGCTCAATATCATGTTTAATATCGAGAGTGACTGCGCCCTCCTTTTGAACCCGTTAATTACGTCAGACACGTTGTAGGACACTGATATTCTGCTGGAATCGTTGCTAGAGAAGAAAACTTTAACTTGCCGCGTGGACAAAAATGTTATTTTCATTTTTTCAATAATAATTATACATGCATGTTATGTTTCCCAAACACATTCACACACGTGCGCCAACGCGCAGGCTGCTGTGTCAGGAATAATGGAGTCTACTAAATAAGACATAGTTCCTATAGCTCTTGCTATTACTATATTTATTAGCTATTACCTATTGCTATTCCCTATTGCTGTCAACTGCTGCCATTAATATTGCTATCAATTTATTTTCACAATTTTATCAAGTGTGTGTGTTTGTGTTTGTGTGTATATTTGTGTTTGGTAGTGTTTGTTTTTGTGTGTGTGCGTTTGTCTGTGTGTGTTTGTGTGTGTTTGTCTCTGTGTATGTTTGCCTCTGTGTGTGTTTGTGTGTGTGTGTGATGTACGTATAAGAATCACAGTTACAAATGAACCAACATCGCAGTTCACAATGACCTGTGTTTCCAGTAGTTCTTCACAAATATCGCCGATCGCTACAACTAACTATTGCAAGTACTTTAAACTTCGCTACTTCAAGCTCCCTGTTCACGAAAAAAAAAAATCCGCTAGCTCAGCAGCTTCTGTTCAACACAGACTTAAACCATCAGTGTAGATAACAAACTAGAGGACCAGGAAACGGTTAAGAGCCTTCAGTAGCCAGGACCATAAATACTATTTAGACAGTCGCCACGTTGTTAAGAGAGATCACAAATTTGTCAGCAAGGAATGCAAAATAAATGCAATAAAGTCACACCGACCCCCGTTAAGTCTAACTTCCAACAAGTTCATTAAACTGCTTGCAGAAGGTCGAAACGGTCTGACCTGACCTGACTCACCGTGAGTTTCAGATGAGGTGACCTTAGAGATAGGACACCTTAAACCCTTGTGTGGGGAAACCCTAGTCACCACGAACTACACATACTTTGTCGCAGTATAGTGGTCTCATTAAAAATGTAATAATTTAAAGACAAGATGTCTAGAGGCTAAAAAAATTAACTAGTATCAGACCCCAAAAAAAAATCCGACAGTAACAATTCAATTTTTGTTTGTTTTATTTTAATGTTAATCTGACTTTAACTGAACTGCTCAGTCACTCATGATCAGATGGTGAGATTCGCAAATGATATGTTTACAGACGTTTTCGGTAGTTTGTGCTCTTGAGCAAAATCATGTCATATGAAGTATTTCATTGAAAAAAAATTCTACAAAAATGTTTTTTTAATATTAATCAGAATATGAAAACAATTAGAAAAAAACCCACAGAGTTCGTCCACAGCATAAAAGATCTAGAAGTTACTCTAGTATTTGTCTCAAAGACAGGCTGTTATTTGAGAAAAAAAAAAGAAAAAATAAGGCTATTCAAAAGCATACATAAATATTAATGTCTTTGGCATACTCAGTTCTCAATAAAAGTAAGACCCTATCTTGGTGCAACACAAACGTACCTCGTATGTAATGCTAGCCAACCAGGATGCAATATCAGACGCACACAAACTCGTCCTGCTTTTATACACGACGAGGGGAGGTAATATCCACGGTTTCTTTAGAGTTGTCCCGTCACGGGTGGCCTAACAGCACTCACACCGGACTAATGCGCGTTCATTCAAAACACAACAAAACGGTTGACTGAGGTTGATGTATAATGTTTATTTCGTTGTCGAGTCTCTCAGGACATTACAGACTACAACACAAATATTCATTAATAACAACTCGCAGTTGATGATGGGGTCGACTCAATGTGATACTACTTCCTATTGCTATGAACTTTTCTATTAACTGTTGCTATTAATTATAGTAATTAACTATTGCTATTGCTATTAATTATTACTATCAGGTATTGATATTTATTATTATTTCAACTATTGATCGCATTGACATAATTCGTGTGTGTGTGTGTTGGTGTATGCGTTCGTGTGTGCGTCGGACAGACTTTTAATAAAAATAACAGTTACAAACGAATCGAGCATCGCTTTTCACAATGGCCGGTGTTCCCAGTAGCTGTTTATAAATATCGCAGACCTCTACGACTAACAGTTGGAAGTAGTTCAAACTTTATTTAAAGCTCCCTGTTCACAATAAAACTACTCCACGAGAAAAATTAGTCAAGTGGCTCCGTAATTACTGTTCCAACTCAGATATAAACCGGTCCAACAATCATGTCAAAAGAGAAAAGCGGTGAAGAGCCTGGAGTAGCCGAGACCATAAATACCGTTTTTCCAGTCGCCATGATGTTCAAGACAGACCATTGTCGACTCCACGCTTCAAACACCCGTGGCGGTGATGTCGGGCCACACGTTGCACTAGAGAAAGAAAAGAACTCGCAAGCACGCTCAACAGTCGCTTTACACTGACTCCACAGTGCTGATGGTGTTTCTGAAGTTAGTTCAAAGATTAGTGTACTAACCGTAGTACATGGATGAACCCCAATCGTGTACAAATTTTCCCACACATACACACACTCTCATTCAGGCAAACAGACGTAACACGCATACTCACGCGCACGCGCGCACACACACACACACAACGAATCTCACGCACTTCACAGCATCTCAAGTTGCTGAACTCGAAGATATATTGCTTTATTATGAAGATTATTAGAGTCATATACCTGAAGGAAGAACAGCTCTACCAACCTGAGGCTAAAAACATTTCTATCTGCTCTATTGCTATAATTAAGCCAGAATTAACAACAGTATTTACTGATGAAATTAATCAATAAAAAACTGCAAAGAAACTTACAGAAAACGACAAACAAGTGCTAAAACTATCAGCCGAAGTGACCCCAAACAATCTTAATCTTAACTCAGTTATTCTGGTTAAGTTGTTACCTGCTAAAAATAATTAACTCTTGTGTTATATTTAGTCCAGTGTAGTGTATGTCTTATTCAATATTAACGAGGGAAAATGTTCATTGAATCGTGTCATTCATTCGGGTCGAGAAACGTTTGTTCAGTGATGAATGGACACGAGACCAGGTAAACAGAAAAGTTGTTATAATCAGTTAACAATAATCCAGAAGAGCAGACCAATGATTGTGAGGTACAGAGACACGATCCACGTCTTGGAGGGGTAGAAGAACTCGCGAAGCCTCTCGATAGTTTTAGGGAGTCCGGGTGGAAGACGCCGGGTCTGAAGCGGGTATCGAACCCTGTCCATTACAGTAAGGATTGCTTCACGTGCCCCTGGCCAGTGTCCAGGTCCCTGCAGGCGGAACTGCGATGGCACGCAGGGTCCACAGAGAACACGGAGGCCAAGCTTGGGATCAGTCAGTAGAAGCCGCCCTGTATCAAATAAACAATTAAATAATAAATAAGCAAACAAGCACAATTTATTGATAAATCAATCAATAAAAGGGAGTCTTTAAACGACGCATAGAGGGACCAATCATTTATTATGTAAACTGTGCACTTTCTGACATATTCAAGGCCCAGCGAGAAAAGCTGAAACATAATTAATATATTTAAAGATATATTCATATTTTTATTAACTGTCATGACAGTCCACATAAATTCAAATTGCAATAAAATCGTCTTTAGTTTTTGAGTAGTTATGCATTGCTTCCATTTAGTCTTTTTTTTTTTTTTTTTTTTTTTTTGTCGTATTTTGGTTTCTAAATCAGCCACGAAAAAGCTAACGTGCCTTTTAGGCAGAATCATGTTTGGTTTGCTAGCTACCGAAAAGAAAACATGAAATGCATGATATAAACCAGTAAATATTAAAAAAAAATTATGACATGAGTAGCTGGCAAAAGAAAATCCAAACCATTCAAACAAAGGGGAGGGGGGGGGACTATTCCAGGTGGAAAAAAAGAGACTCACAAACGTCGGGTTTGCATCCAATCATCTCAGCAAGTTCGTCCAAGTAAGAGATGAAGTCCATCTCGACAGTGTGACGAAGTGTGTTTGGGAACATTTTGGCCTTGCTTCTTCCATCAGTTCAATATCATCTTTCATCGCTTTGCGAGTTGGTAGTTTCATCGCGCCCTTTAACATCGACCAATGTGACAATGCTAGCATCCACTGCTTCTTGCTAAAGGGAAATACTTTCATAGATTCCAGATTTTCCTATGTATTTTACACATCATATACTGCGAAGAAAGGAAATTTACAAATAAAGATGTTCTCTAAGTGATGTAAAAAAATTGTTCTTGTTTTAGTCAAGAAAATTGTTTTGAAATTAATAAAATGTATTTTCTAGGACACGTAAAAAGGAGTCGCTTGCAAAAATCATGCTCTGCTTTCTCAAGATTTTTTTTATTGTAGAGATAGGAAGGCAAGTTCAGCGTTGGATACAGATAAATGGAATACTGTTTACTTGTCATTATTTATATTTATAAAAATCATGTTTTCTTAATATTTTGTTGACCTTACAGAGAGCACACGGACAGCCAGTCTGCTCTGTAATTCACAGATGGGCCACAAGCAACCATTGGCATTGAAGAACCCGACGAACGCAAGTGTCTGCTGCTCCAAGTCAGGGAGAAACACGCGCTTGTAGAGGGGCATGATGTTGTCCTTCACCTCCACCACCTGTACAGGGGAGAAAAAAATAAGACGATCATAGATTTGTGTGCTTTTTTTGTGTGTGTGAAATTTTGTAATCGAATTTTCAAACACTTCCCTTCGTCCTAGAGGTCTGAAGTTTTCACCAGTTACTTCATTTTCCTGTGACGATGCAATACTAAATTATTTCCAACAGTCCACAAGTAGTAAAATTTTTTTTTTAATTTAATTTTGTGTGAACCTATAGGCCAAATTAAGGGAGATAGGCAGCTGGCGTCTAAGTAGTAAACTATAGATTATCTCCCCTTTTAATCGGCCTATAAGAAAGGAATATAGTCTCAAGTAAAAAAAACATTGATAATTCAAAAATACTGTAAAGTTTTGAAATAAAACAAGAAAAATTGCATTTTTATTTTAAATGCAGTGCAAAAGGGTAAAAATAATTTGTTTCCTTAGGTATCAGGACTTTTTTAAACACATGACTTAAAATATGTCGAAGTGTTCCGATTTCCAAGAGTGCCTCCACATATTTATCCTTTTTAGTCTAATTCAAATTCAAAGTGTGTTTTTCTTAAAATCATCTAGTTCTCAGGTAGCATGATGTTATATTTTTCGTGTTATGGTTCTTTATGATTATCTTTTAAATATCGCTGTATAAGGTAAATTACAATAATAACTCCACTGCGCTCAAACCAACTAAACTGAGATTTCAGTTTTTATTCTTTCTTTGGTGATGTATTAGGTTGTCTTACTCTAATCTGCTTCTGACAAACATGTATGAATGTAATTGATCCTGAGGGGCTGGAGTAACAATGGACATGGACTAGCTTCTCTACCTCCTTCTCCATAAAAGGGAAGCGGATGTGGTAGCCAGTAGCGAAAATCACGGCGTCGATGTCCTCCACAGTGCCGTCCACAAACTCCACACTGGATGTAGAAAAACTCTTGACATCCTCTTTGACCTTAACCTTTCCACAGATGATGCGGGAAGCGAGGTCATCGCTGATGAATAAGGCGAATCTGGAAAATAGAAACCTGCCAATCATTGCTCACATCCTTTCTTAAGTCTGATTGCGATATCTAACACAGGCAATGCAGGGACAGCTCTAAAATTACTCTTTATATATCTCTTAATACCCTCAACACAATATCCTCTTAAGTGACCTGTCATTCTCTTTTTTCAACACGTCCAAAAACAATTTTTTTTTCAAAACTAACCCATTGGGCAGCGAGGACGAGGTAAGACCGTAGAGGTCGTGGTCCAGCCTTTCGCTGAGATCGGCAGCGGCGAGCATCTGGCCCCACGAAAATGGAAGAACCTTCTGGAGAAGAAATCCCAGTCGGGTGTGTAGGGCCACATCCAACGGCAAACCTCGTCCCAGACCACGAGGCACAACCCACACACCTCGGCGCGTGCTTAGTACTACCTGTCACATTATATACTGTAGTAGTAGTAGTAGTAGTAGTAGTAGTAGTAGTAGTAGTAGTAGTAGTAGTAGTAGTAGTAGTAGTAGTAGTAGTAGTAGTAGTAGTAGTAGTAGTAGTAGTAGTAAGTAGTAGTAGTAGATCTCCTTACTGCTGCACAAAAAAAAAAAAAAAAATGGCTCATACCTGGCCGACCTGGCCGATCTCCGAGGCGATGTCTCCACCCGAGTTGCCGAGGCCGACGACTAACACCCGTTTGCCGGTGAAGTCCAGCGGCTTGCGGTAGTCGTGTGAGTGCAGAATCTGACCTTTGAACTCCCCAAGGCCAGGAAATCTGGGAATGTGCTTTTCTCCGTGATGGCCTGAGCACACAATCACGGCGTCAAATACTCCGTCTTTGCTTCTCCGGATTTTGTATTCTGACCTGTTGAAAGAGATACGATTTGAACTAAAAACTTGGTCATTTAAATGTTTCTTATTTCCACTGTCATGCGGTCCTTAAATGTGGATACTCGAAATATATTTTACTGAAATGTAGAACCCCAAAAATTAGCAGCGATTACTATTAGTTGAAAGAATATGATAATTTAATTAAACCAACTGTACTTCGAACGATCCACTGTCCTGTGTTGGAGAAGTCTGGAGACCTCTTGACCATCACGACTTCTGTGTTCAAAGAAAAGTGTTTGTCGAGATTAAAATGCCGGGCGTAGTTCCTGAGATACTCTAGTGCCTCCACGTTGTGTAAAAAGTTTGGAGATTCCTAAGAAAAAGTAGAATGAACTGAACATGATATGAACATGAAAATGTACAAAATGTCTTTTCCTTACTTGTTTTAATTCTGATAACTTGTCAGTGCTTCAGACATTTAACTTAAATACCATCCAAACAAAGTCTTTAAAGATTTTAACCATTCATCATCACAAGCACCAATGTTTTACGCTTTAAAAACAAGAAAAATGTTTATTCCGTTTTTTCACCACGGATCCAGATATTTTTATCTAAGATCTGGATATTTTTTATTACCTTCGGCATCAAGAAATCGCTGAAGCATGACATTTCTTTGCTGGTGTTCATCGTGGTCGACCACATGCAGCAGGAGAGATTGTCTTGAACTTTGTCCTCAAAGGCCCACAGACCGCCTACGGAGTCCCGCTGCTTCAAAGCATGTTGGATCCAGACCCTCTTCTATACAGCTCTTCGTGGCTACAAGTCCACTGAACACCGCCACCGATGATCGCCACTCGTTTAACCATGATGATCAGTAGCTTGGTCCAGGTGACAAGCTAGTGCTGATGTCGTCAATGCTGTTTCTTCAGCCAATATAAAATTAAGAAAATAAAAGGTTTAATGGCTATGAAACAGAAATAAATCTACTTCTAAGGACATGGAAGAAATTTCAGGTTCCTTAATTACAAAGATGAGTGAAGATCGGAAGTAAACAGATAAGCTAAAAAGTTAGGTTTGGTCCATACCTATCACTTCAAGCAAACCTTATAACTGTAGCTAGAGATCAGAGCCGACTTATCACCCAGAATATTTTTATAAATCCATCTGTAGAATGAGTATCTCATTCCTTGGAGGTTTGAGGAAGGTGAGGCAGAGATGGGCACCACCCTCATAAAAAGTACCTGGTTCCGAGATACGTGAGGGCTTACCACCTCCCTCTTTAGGACTTCATTCTTTAGAGCTTACCACCTCACCTACCCTGAGGTCACGGTAGTATAGTACAAGGATTTCAGGTAAGGTTATGCCGAGGACAACGCTGCAGCTCAACACTTTAGTTCCCTCTGACATAGATTATGAACTCGTGGAAAGTGAAGAAGTGTGTTGCATGTCGCAACCTCTTATGTTACAGCCCAATGTTCAGGGGGTAGCTGTCGGACCCGAACCGCGCCGCTCTGTCTCTTGCCGGATGGTGTCCGGTGCGGGACCAGAGGGTGCTAGTGATGGAGGCTTAGTAAGGGTGCATCGGCGGGAGCCCAAAAGTACCAGCACACTACAAAGTAAAGGCCAGCAACTGAACTTTTTACCCACGAAAGACACCTACTAATGTTACTCCTTGCTAATCTGGAGACCATAAAGATCGTCTTACCATGACTCTGCCACGACCTTTAAGGTGGATCGGAAAAACCTGTCTTTATAATCCAAACTTTTTATACATTAAGAAAAGTGAAGCAAAGAGCTTCATAATACAAACCTAAAAAAATAATAATAAATACAGAAAAATAGCGTGCTTTAACTCCGCAGTTTTCCCGAAGGAAATCACGTGATTTTTAGTTGTCCTTCTCAGCATTGACATCAGTGTCCTGTTTGTGGCGATTATGCAGGAATGCGCGGTAGACGACGCGTGTTTTTACAGACGATCAAAACAACATTAACGGATGTTTTTCTGTTAAATTTGTTTGTGTGAACACGAAGTCTGAGACCTGTAACATTCGTCAACAGCCAACTGCCTGTGACGTCACTGTTAAGGAGCTAGTACTTTGACAAAATGAAGGATCTTTCGGAGTGTATATTTTTTTTTTTTTTTTAATGAGTGAACAAAGCTCAGTCAGTATTCCACAAAGGAGTGTCAGATGATCACAGTAAAGTCGCACTCAGCTACAGACAGTCGAATGTAAGGCGGCTTGCAGAAGGTCGAAACGGTCCGACCTGATGATTGTGACATCACGTACGTGTGTCTACGGTTTCAAGCAAGGTTAAGGGGAGGGCGCTGACAGTCTGCGTTTCTCGTGGTTCTGAAAAAAACTGTTACTTTAGCAAGAAATGCAGACTTTCAATGTCCGAATAACCCGAACCGTTGCTGTGACTGGTGTTGACGGCTGGCAATGTTGTGAAAAGTGTACTAACGTGACGTAATACACTGTTAGTGGCGATCGTTGATCGCAGGTGCGAAATGCGTACTTTGCTAACGGATAATTAATTAACGGATGGGTTTTGGAACCTGAAATTTACAGGTTAGGTTTGTATCGCCTGTATCTACTGACACCTTCAAAAAATAACGAAAACCATTTAGGTTAATCTGTCGGGTGTTGTAAATAATAAAAATAAAATTTTTGACAACAAAATACAGGTCGAGAACCTAGAGGAAGTCAATGTCAAACAAATAAAAGTCATGCAGGCTACGGTGTGAAATATTCAGATGTTGCTATTTTAATCTATTTTAATTATATAATTATTATATATAATTATAGTTATTTTAGTGTTAATGTAGTCAATGCGGCTCTGAATAAACATGATCCCATGTCGATATTTGCGTGTTTATAGAAAATTTCGATAACTATGTGCACTCTGGAAAAAAATTAATAGCAGATTGTATTATTTTTCTCAAAATGAAATTCTCGGGCAAAATGAAAATACTTTCCAAATATTAATCAAAGTATGAAAATGGTCAGAATTGCATTTAAACGCAGACAGGGTGCAGGCACACACAACAAAATTCAAACGCACCAATAAGCAAACAAACATAAACACATACAAACCAAACATACCTTAAAACAGCTCTTTGACAACATAAAAGACCAAGAAGTTACGGTAATGTCTGTCTCAAAGACAGGCTGCTAGTGAACAAGAATAAGAACTACAACTAAACAAAAGCAAGCCTAAATATTAACATTTGTCTTATTCCATTGTAATAAAAATAACACCCTACATAATGTAACATAAACGCACCTTGTACGTGTTGTAAGCGACACTGGCTGCAATATGAGGAGCATACAAACTAGTCTGGCTTTTATACAGGAAGGGAAGCTAACATCTATTTAAAATACTGCTCAAAATAATTTATATGGCATACAATATCAATAAGGTCAAAAAAAATATCTCTCTCCTGAGCTCGCGTTCTTTCTCTAAAACTGACCTAAATTAAAGTTAAAGAAAAAAAAGTCCACCCTTTCAATGTTTTTGAATAACAAGATATTTGAGGGGTATGAACCTTAAACCTTAATTAACGTTCATTTTTGATAAGGTCCGTCATCTGTCCAACACAAACATTACCATTTTTTTCTCATTCCTGTAATTTTCCTGAATGGGTAGTTGGCCAAGAACTTCAGTGATTTCATGTGTGTAGTCTGAGTTGTCTTAAAAAGAAAAAAAAATGTGTTGAAGCAAACCGGGAGACTTTGATATTCAAGTGGGCGGTTGCCACTTCTTGTTGGAGAGGTAGAGTTGTTTTCTTGGGCCTGTCTAGTCTTGTAAGGTGTCGGGAGGTCTCGGCTTACTTGACTCCACTTGCTTATTTTTTTCAGTGAGAGAGAGACACCCACACACACATCCCCACTGCTACTGGAGTGTTTGCATAGGCTCTCCATAGAAAACACATAATCACACACAAAATCAGTGATCCGCGACCTTCTTTTGCAAAAGTGGGACGTGGCCAAGACAAGTCTGGTTACATTTCTCATCAGATCTGCCTTTCAACAACTTTCAAGCTTTCCATGTTTCTTGCCGACTGCATGGTTCACATAAACTTTGCACAAGCCAGTCGGAAATTACTATTATAGTTACACAACACTTTTCTTGTCAAATGTGATGTTTTTGGAGGTGTGTCTCCCAACAGAACCGAAAAAATTGCCCCCTTCAAACCCTTCAATGCGCGTTTCTTTGAATGGCCTATAACTCCGCATCATATTCCGAGCCACTCGATCTGATCGCAGTGCTCTGTGTGTGAGAGAGAGAGAGAGAAAGAGACCATCCTCCGAATCCATTTTATTTACAGACTTTGAAGTTCTCTGACATGTCGTAGACATGTTTGTACAGGAAAGAAACTTTGGACCCACGAAAAATAATAAAAGAGATTCCTGGATTATTTTTAATGAAGGGGTTTAATTCATGACAGATACTAATAAAATAACATTCCAATATACGGAATTGGAGGTGAAAAATTGTGCCGCTCACGGGACACACAAGCCTTTGAGCATTTGACCTTCTTGCCTGAGCTTTGGAAAGCTTTTAGAAAGAGTTCGAGGCTTCACGTGACATTGCAATGACTCGATGGTTGAGTAAGCGAAGCATGAACATGCCTTCCCTAGCGGTTCGTGGAGAGTAGGGGCTAGGTTCATGTAAACTATGACAGGGAAGAAGGGATCAGAAGATTATCTTGACAGCGAAATTACACCTGAGGAAATTATTGTGCAGTTAAACAGACACGTCCTTCAAATTTGACGAAAATTAATATTTTTAGCCATTTTGAAATTATAGAATATTGTGAAGTCTCAACATGTCTTCTATCCATTCTTCAAGTGGTTATTCATTTAAAAAAATCATCTACAAATATGTATATTTTGTCACTAAAGACAGTTATTGATTTTATAATTGCTCTCGGTGAAAGAAAATAGGGAAAGTTTGGGACATATATAGCAA